>NC_080416.1:37034665-37345476 GCF_030265065.1 Corythoichthys intestinalis | reverse complement strand
GATATGGCCGAGAAATGTAATTTTGATGTTAACTCCCAAACCGCTGCGCAGAAGTCAACCAAACTTCACCCATTAGTGTATTTTATCACAATCTAGTAGTTACATGTGGAAATTTGGTTCTAGGACATTTGATTTGAGCGCAATCCTCAAACTTAGGTCAAAAAAGCCATTTAAGCCTTTTCACAGTGAGATCTATGCGATATGGCCGAGAAATGTAATTTTGATGTTAACTCCCAAACCGCTGCGCAGAAGTCAACCAAACTTCACCCAATAGTGTATTGTATCACAATCTAGTAGTTACATTTAAAAATTTTGTTCTAGGACATTTTGTTTGAACGCAATCATCAAACTTAATTAAAAAAGTCATTTAAGCCTTTTCACAGTGAGATCTATGCGATATGGCCGAGAAATGTAATTTTGATGTTAACTCCCAAACCGCTGCGCAGAAGTCAACCAAACTTCACCCAATAGTGTATTGTATCACAATCTAGTAGTTACATTTGAAAATTTTGTTCCAGGAAATTTTGTTTGAGCGCAATCATCAAACTTAATTAAAAAAGTCATTTAAGCCTTTTCACAGTGAGATCTATGCGATATGGCCGAGAAATGTAATTTTTATGTTAACTCCCAAACCGCTGCGCAGAAGTCAACCAAACTTCACCCATTAGTGTATTTTATCACAATCTAGTAGTTACATGTGGAAATTTGGTTCTAGGACATTTGATTTGAGCGCAATCCTCAAACTTAGGTCAAAAAAGCCATTTAAGCCTTTTCACAGTGAGATCTATGCGATATGGCCGAGAAATGTAATTTTGATGTTAACTCCCAAACCGCTGCGCAGAAGTCAACCAAACTTCACCCAATAGTGTATTGTATCACAATCTAGTAGTTACATTTAAAAATTTTGTTCTAGGACATTTTGTTTGAACGCAATCATCAAACTTAATTAAAAAAGTCATTTAAGCCTTTTCACAGTGAGATCTATGCGATATGGCCGAGAAATGTAATTTTGATGTTAACTCCCAAACCGCTGCGCAGAAGTCAACCAAACTTCACCCATTAGTGTATTGTATCACAATCTAGTAGTTACATGTGGAAATTTGGTTCTAGGACATTTGATTTGAGCGCAATCCTCAAACTTAGGTCAAAAAAGCCATTTAAGCCTTTTCACAGTGAGATCTATGCGATATGGCCGAGAAATGTAATTTTGATGTTAACTCCCAAACCGCTGCGCAGAAGTCAACCAAACTTCACCCAATAGTGTATTGTATCACAATCTAGTAGTTACATTTAAAAATTTTGTTCTAGGACATTTTGTTTGAACGCAATCATCAAACTTAATTAAAAAAGTCATTTAAGCCTTTTCACAGTGAGATCTATGCGATATGGCCGAGAAATGTAATTTTGATGTTAACTCCCAAACCGCTGCGCAGAAGTCAACCAAACTTCACCCATTAGTGTATTGTATCACAATCTAGTAGTTACATGTGGAAATTTGGTTATAGGACATTTGATTTGAGCGCAATCCTCAAACTTAGGTCAAAAAAGCCATTTAAGCCTTTTCATAGTGAGATCTATGCGATATGGCCGAGAAATGTAATTTTGATGTTAACTCCCAAACCGCTGCGCAGAAGTCAACCAAATTTCACCCAATAGTGTATTGTATCACAATCTAGTAGTTACATTTGAAAATTTTGTTCTAGGAAATTTTGTTTGAGCGCAATCATCAAACTTAATTAAAAAAGTCATTTAAGCCTTTTCACAGTGAGATCTATGCGATATGGCCGAGAAATGTAATTTTTATGTTAACTCCCAAACCGCTGCGCAGAAGTCAACCAAACTTCACCCATTAGTGTATTTTATCACAATCTAGTAGTTACATGTGGAAATTTGGTTCTAGGACATTTGATTTGAGCGCAATCCTCAAACTTAGGTCAAAAAAGCCATTTAAGCCTTTTCACAGTGAGATCTATGCGATATGGCCGAGAAATGTAATTTTGATGTTAACTCCCAAACCGCTGCGCAGAAGTCAACCAAACTTCACCCAATAGTGTATTGTATCACATTCTAGTAGTTACATTTGAAAATTTCGTTCTAGGACATTTGGTTTGAGCGCAATCCTCAAACTTAGGTCAAAAAAGCCATTTAAGCCTTTTCACAGTGAGATCTATGCGATATGGCCGAGAAATGTAATTTTGATGTTAACTCCCAAACCGCTGCGCAGAAGTCAACCAAACTTCACCCAATAGTGTATTGTATCACAATCTAGTAGTTACATTTGAAAATTTTGTTCTAGGACATTTTGTTTGAACGCAATCATCAAACTTAATTAAAAAAGTCATTTAAGCCTTTTCACAGTGAGATCTATGCGATATGGCCGAGAAATGTAATTTTGATAACTCCCAAACCGCTGCGCAGAAGTCAACCAAACTTCACCCAATAGTGTATTGTATCACAATCTAGTAGTTACATTTGAAAATTTTGTTCTAGGACATTTTGTTTGAGCGCAATCCTCAAACTTAGGTCAAAAAAGCCATTTAAGCCTTTTCACAGTGAGATCTATGTGATATGGCCGAGAAATGTAATTTTGATGTTAACTCCCAAACCGCTGCGCAGAAGTCAACCAAACTTCACCCAATAGTGTATTGTATCACAATCTAGTAGTTACATTTGAAAATTTTGTTCTAGGACATTTTGTTTGAACGCAATCATCAAACTTAATTAAAAAAGTCATTTAAGCCTTTTCACAGTGAGATCTATGCGATATGGCCGAGAAATGTAATTTTGATGTTAACTCCCAAACCGCTGCGCAGAAGTCAACCAAACTTCACCCAATAGTGTATTGTATCACATTCTAGTAGTTACATTTGAAAATTTTGTTCTAGGACATTTTGTATGAACGCAATCATCAAACTTAATTAAAAAAGTCATTTAAGCCTTTTCACAGTGAGATCTATGCGATATGGCCGAGAAATGTAATTTTGATGTTAACTCCCAAACCGCTGCGCAGAAGTCAACCAAACTTCACCCAATAGTGTATTGTATCACAATCTAGTAGTTACATTTGAAAATTTTGTTCTAGGAAATTTTGTTTGAGCGCAATCATCAAACTTAATTAAAAAAGTCATTTAAGCCTTTTCACAGTGAGATCTATGCGATATGGCCGAGAAATGTAATTTTGATGTTAACTCCCAAACCGCTGCGCAGAAGTCAACCAAACTTCACCCATTAGTGTATTGTATCACAATCTAGTAGTTACGTGTGGAAATTTGGTTATAGGACATTTGATTTGAGCGCAATCCTCAAACTTAGGTCAAAAAAGCCATTTAAGCCTTTTCACAGTGAGATCTATGCGATATGGCCGAGAAATGTAATTTTGATGTTAACTCCCAAACCGCTGCGCAGAAGTCAACCAAACTTCACCCAATAGTGTATTGTATCACAATCTAGTAGTTACATTTGAAAATTTTGTTCTAGGAAATTTTGTTTGAGCGCAATCATCAAACTTAATTAAAAAAGTCATTTAAGCCTTTTCACAGTGAGATCTATGCGATATGGCCGAGAAATGTAATTTTGATGTTAACTCCCAAACCGCTGCGCAGAAGTCAACCAAACTTCACCCATTAGTGTATTTTATCACAATCTAGTAGTTACATGTGGAAATTTGGTTCTAGGACATTTGATTTGAGCGCAATCCTCAAACTTAGGTCAAAAAAGCCATTTAAGCCTTTTCACAGTGAGATCTATGCGATATGGCCGAGAAATGTAATTTTGATGTTAACTCCCAAACCGCTGCGCAGAAGTCAACCAAACTTCACCCAATAGTGTATTGTATCACAATCTAGTAGTTACATTTGAAAATTTTGTTCTAGGACATTTTGTTTGAACGCAATCATCAAACTTAATTAAAAAAGTCATTTAAGCCTTTTCACAGTGAGATCTATGCGATATGGCCGAGAAATGTAATTTTGATGTTAACTCCCAAACCGCTGCGCAGAAGTCAACCAAACTTCACCCAATAGTGTATTGTATCACAATCTAGTAGTTACATTTGAAAATTTTGTTCTAGGAAATTTTGTTTGAGCGCAATCATCAAACTTAATTAAAAAAGTCATTTAAGCCTTTTCACAGTGAGATCTATGCGATATGGCCGAGAAATGTAATTTTGATGTTAACTCCCAAACCGCTGCGCAGAAGTCAACCAAACTTCACCCATTAGTGTATTTTATCACAATCTAGTAGTTACATGTGGAAATTTGGTTCTAGGACATTTGATTTGAGCGCAATCCTCAAACTTAGGTCAAAAAAGCCATTTAAGCCTTTTCACAGTGAGATCTATGCGATATGGCCGAGAAATGTAATTTTGATGTTAACTCCCAAACCGCTGCGCAGAAGTCAACCAACCTTCACCCAATAGTGTATTGTATCACAATCTAGTAGTTACATTTAAAAATTTTGTTCTAGGACATTTTGTTTGAACGCAATCATCAAACTTAATTAAAAAAGTCATTTAAGCCTTTTCACAGTGAGATCTATGCGATATGGCCGAGAAATGTAATTTTGATGTTAACTCCCAAACCGCTGCGCAGAAGTCAACCAAACTTCACCCATTAGTGTATTGTATCACAATCTAGTAGTTACATTTGAAAATTTCGTTCTAGGACATTTGGTTTGAGCGCAATCTTTAAACTTAGGTCAAAAAAGCCATATAAGCCTTTTCACAGTGAGATCTATGCGATATGGCCGAGAAATGTAATTTTGATGTTAACTCCCAAACCGCTGCGCAGAAGTCAACCAAACTTCACCCAATAGTGTATTGTATCACAATCTAGTAGTTACATGTGGAAATTTGGTTCTAGGACATTTGATTTGAGCGCAATCCTCAAACTTAGGTCAAAAAAGCCATTTAAGCCTTTTCACAGTGAGATCTATGCGATATGGCCGAGAAATGTAATTTTGATGTTAACTCCCAAACCGCTGCGCAGAAGTCAACCAAACTTCACCCAATAGTGTATTGTATCACATTCTAGTAGTTACATTTTAAAATTTCGTTCTAGGACATTTGGTTTGAGCGCAATTATTAAACTTAGGTCAAAAAAGCCATTTAAGCCTTTTCACAGTGAGATCTATGCGATATGGCCGAGAAATGTAATTTTGATGTTAACTCCCAAACCGCTGCGCAGAAGTAAACCAAACTTCACCCATTAGTGTATTGTATCACAATCTAGTAGTTACATGTGGAAATTTGGTTCTAGGACATTTGATTTGAGCGCAATCCTCAAACTTAGGTCAAAAAAGCCATTTAAGCCTTTTCACAGTGAGATCTATGCGATATGGCCGAGAAATGTAATTTTGATGTTAACTCCCAAACCGCTGCGCAGAAGTCAACCAAACTTCACCCAATAGTGTATTGTATCACAATCTAGTAGTTACATTTAAAAATTTTGTTCTAGGACATTTTGTTTGAACGCAATCATCAAACTTAATTAAAAAAGTCATTTAAGCCTTTTCACAGTGAGATCTATGCGATATGGCCGAGAAATGTAATTTTGATGTTAACTCCCAAACCGCTGCGCAGAAGTCAACCAAACTTCACCCAATAGTGTATTGTATCACAATCTAGTAGTTACATTTGAAAATTTTGTTCTAGGAAATTTTGTTTGAGCGCAATCATCAAACTTAATTAAAAAAGTCATTTAAGCCTTTTCACAGTGAGATCTATGCGATATGGCCGAGAAATGTAATTTTGATGTTAACTCCCAAACCGCTGCGCAGAAGTCAACCAAACTTCACCCATTAGTGTATTTTATCACAATCTAGTAGTTACATGTGGAAATTTGGTTCTAGGACATTTGATTTGAGCGCAATCCTCAAACTTAGGTCAAAAAAGCCATTTAAGCCTTTTCACAGTGAGATCTATGCGATATGGCCGAGAAATGTAATTTTGATGTTAACTCCCAAACCGCTGCGCAGAAGTCAACCAAACTTCACCCAATAGTGTATTGTATCACAATCTAGTAGTTACATTTAAAAATTTTGTTCTAGGACATTTTGTTTGAACGCAATCATCAAACTTAATTAAAAAAGTCATTTAAGCCTTTTCACAGTGAGATCTATGCGATATGGCCGAGAAATGTAATTTTGATGTTAACTCCCAAACCGCTGCGCAGAAGTCAACCAAACTTCACCCATTAGTGTATTGTATCACAATCTAGTAGTTACATGTGGAAATTTGGTTATAGGACATTTGATTTGAGCGCAATCCTCAAACTTAGGTCAAAAAAGCCATTTAAGCCTTTTCACAGTGAGATCTATGCGATATGGCCGAGAAATGTAATTTTGATGTTAACTCCCAAACCGCTGCGCAGAAGTCAACCAAACTTCACCCAATAGTGTATTGTATCACAATCTAGTAGTTACATTTGAAAATTTTGTTCTAGGAAATTTTGTTTGAGCGCAATCATCAAACTTAATTAAAAAAGTCATTTAAGCCTTTTCACAGTGAGATCTATGCGATATGGCCGAGAAATGTAATTTTGATGTTAACTCCCAAACCGCTGCGCAGAAGTCAACCAAACTTCACCCATTAGTGTATTTTATCACAATCTAGTAGTTACATGTGGAAATTTGGTTCTAGGACATTTGATTTGAGCGCAATCCTCAAACTTAGGTCAAAAAAGCCATTTAAGCCTTTTCACAGTGAGATCTATGCGATATGGCCGAGAAATGTAATTTTGATGTTAACTCCCAAACCGCTGCGCAGAAGTCAACCAAATTTCACCCAATAGTGTATTGTATCACAATCTAGTAGTTACATTTGAAAATTTTGTTCTAGGAAATTTTGTTTGAGCGCAATCATCAAACTTAATTAAAAAAGTCATTTAAGCCTTTTCACAGTGAGATCTATGCGATATGGCCGAGAAATGTGATTTTTATGTTAACTCCCAAACCGCTGCGCAGAAGTCAACCAAACTTCACCCATTAGTGTATTTTATCACAATCTAGTAGTTACATGTGGAAATTTGGTTCTAGGACATTTGATTTGAGCGCAATCCTCAAACTTAGGTCAAAAAAGCCATTTAAGCCTTTTCACAGTGAGATCTATGCGATATGGCCGAGAAATGTAATTTTGATGTTAACTCCCAAACCGCTGCGCAGAAGTCAACCAAACTTCACCCAATAGTGTATTGTATCACATTCTAGTAGTTACATTTGAAAATTTCGTTCTAGGACATTTGGTTTGAGCGCAATCCTCAAACTTAGGTCAAAAAAGCCATTTAAGCCTTTTCACAGTGAGATCTATGCGATATGGCCGAGAAATGTAATTTTGATGTTAACTCCCAAACCGCTGCGCAGAAGTCAACCAAACTTCACCCAATAGTGTATTGTATCACATTCTAGTAGTTACATTTGAAAATTTTGTTCTAGGACATTTTGTATGAACGCAATCATCAAACTTAATTAAAAAAGTCATTTAAGCCTTTTCACAGTGAGATCTATGCGATATGGCCGAGAAATGTAATTTTGATGTTAACTCCCAAACCGCTGCGCAGAAGTCAACCAAACTTCACCCAATAGTGTATTGTATCACAATCTAGTAGTTACATTTGAAAATTTTGTTCTAGGAAATTTTGTTTGAGCGCAATCATCAAACTTAATTAAAAAAGTCATTTAAGCCTTTTCACAGTGAGATCTATGCGATATGGCCGAGAAATGTAATTTTGATGTTAACTCCCAAACCGCTGCGCAGAAGTCAACCAAACTTCACCCATTAGTGTATTTTATCACAATCTAGTAGTTACATGTGGAAATTTGGTTCTAGGACATTTGATTTGAGCGCAATCCTCAAACTTAGGTCAAAAAAGCCATTTAAGCCTTTTCACAGTGAGATCTATGCGATATGGCCGAGAAATGTAATTTTGATGTTAACTCCCAAACCGCTGCGCAGAAGTCAACCAAACTTCACCCAATAGTGTATTGTATCACAATCTAGTAGTTACATTTAAAAATTTTGTTCTAGGACATTTTGTTTGAATGCAATCATCAAACTTAATTAAAAAAGTCATTTAAGCCTTTTCACAGTGAGATCTATGCGATATGGCCGAGAAATGTAATTTTGATGTTAACTCCCAAACCGCTGCGCAGAAGTCAACCAATCTTCACCCATTAGTGTATTGTATCACAATCTAGTAGTTACGTGTGGAAATTTGGTTATAGGACATTTGATTTGAGCGCAATCCTCAAACTTAGGTCAAAAAAGCCATTTAAGCCTTTTCACAGTGAGATCTATGCGATATGGCCGAGAAATGTAATTTTGATGTTAACTCCCAAACCGCTGCGCAGAAGTCAACCAAACTTCACCCAATAGTGTATTGTATCACAATCTAGTAGTTACATTTGAAAATTTTGTTCTAGGAAATTTTGTTTGAGCGCAATCATCAAACTTAATTAAAAAAGTCATTTAAGCCTTTTCACAGTGAGATCTATGCGATATGGCCGAGAAATGTAATTTTGATGTTAACTCCCAAACCGCTGCGCAGAAGTCAACCAAACTTCACCCATTAGTGTATTTTATCACAATCTAGTAGTTACATGTGAAAATTTGGTTCTAGGACATTTGATTTGAGCGCAATCCTCAAACTTAGGTCAAAAAAGCCATTTAAGCCTTTTCACAGTGAGATCTATGCGATATGGCCGAGAAATGTAATTTTGATGTTAACTCCCAAACCGCTGCGCAGAAGTCAACCAAACTTCACCCAATAGTGTATTGTATCACAATCTAGTAGTTACATTTGAAAATTTTGTTCTAGGACATTTTGTTTGAACGCAATCATCAAACTTAATTAAAAAAGTCATTTAAGCCTTTTCACAGTGAGATCTATGCGATATGGCCGAGAAATGTAATTTTGATGTTAACTCCCAAACCGCTGCGCAGAAGTCAACCAAACTTCACCCAATAGTGTATTGTATCACAATCTAGTAGTTACATTTGAAAATTTTGTTCTAGGAAATTTTGTTTGAGCGCAATCATCAAACTTAATTAAAAAAGTCATTTAAGCCTTTTCACAGTGAGATCTATGCGATATGGCCGAGAAATGTAATTTTGATGTTAACTCCCAAACCGCTGCGCAGAAGTCAACCAAACTTCACCCATTAGTGTATTTTATCACAATCTAGTAGTTACATGTGGAAATTTGGTTCTAGGACATTTGATTTGAGCGCAATCCTCAAACATAGGTCAAAAAAGCCATTTAAGCCTTTTCACAGTGAGATCTATGCGATATGGCCGAGAAATGTAATTTTGATGTTAACTCCCAAACCGCTGCGCAGAAGTCAACCAAACTTCACCCAATAGTGTATTGTATCACAATCTAGTAGTTACATTTAAAAATTTTGTTCTAGGACATTTTGTTTGAACGCAATCATCAAACTTAATTAAAAAAGTCATTTAAGCCTTTTCACAGTGAGATCTATGCGATATGGCCGAGAAATGTAATTTTGATGTTAACTCCCAAACCGCTGCGCAGAAGTCACCCAACTTCACCCAATAGTGTATTGTATCACAATCTAGTAGTTACATTTGAAAATTTTGTTCTAGGACATTTTGTTTGAGCGCAATCCTCAAACTTAGGTCAAAAAAGCCATTTAAGCCTTTTCACAGTGAGATCTATGCGATATGGCCGAGAAATGTAATTTTGATGTTAACTCCCAAACCGCTGCGCAGAAGTCAACCAAACTTCACCCAATAGTGTATTGTATCACAATCTAGTAGTTACATTTGAAAATTTTGTTCTAGGACATTTTGTTTGAACGCAATCATCAAACTTAATTAAAAAAGTCATTTAAGCCTTTTCACAGTGAGATCTATGCGATATGGCCGAGAAATGTAATTTTGATGTTAACTCCCAAACCGCTGCGCAGAAGTCAACCAAACTTCACCCAATAGTGTATTGTATCACAATCTAGTAGTTACATTTGAAAATTTTGTTCTAGGAAATTTTGTTTGAGCGCAATCATCAAACTTAATTAAAAAAGTCATTTAAGCCTTTTCACAGTGAGATCTATGCGATATGGCCGAGAAATGTAATTTTGATGTTAACTCCCAAACCGCTGCGCAGAAGTCAACCAAACTTCACCCATTAGTGTATTGTATCACAATCTAGTAGTTACATGTGGAAATTTGGTTATAGGACATTTGATTTGAGCGCAATCCTCAAACTTAGGTCAAAAAAGCCATTTAAGCCTTTTCACAGTGAGATCTATGCGATATGGCCGAGAAATGTAATTTTGATGTTAACTCCCAAACCGCTGCGCAGAAGTCAACCAAACTTCACCCAATAGTGTATTGTATCACAATCTAGTAGTTACATTTGAAAATTTTGTTCTAGGAAATTTTGTTTGAGCGCAATCATCAAACTTAATTAAAAAAGTCATTTAAGCCTTTTCACAGTGAGATCTATGCGATATGGCCGAGAAATGTAATTTTGATGTTAACTCCCAAACCGCTGCGCAGAAGTCAACCAAACTTCACCCATTAGTGTATTTTATCACAATCTAGTAGTTACATGTGGAAATTTGGTTCTAGGACATTTGATTTGAGCGCAATCCTCAAACTTAGGTCAAAAAAGCCATTTAAGCCTTTTCACAGTGAGATCTATGCGATATGGCCGAGAAATGTAATTTTGATGTTAACTCCCAAACCGCTGCGCAGAAGTCAACCAAACTTCACCCAATAGTGTATTGTATCACAATCTAGTAGTTACATTTAAAAATTTTGTTCTAGGACATTTTGTTTGAACGCAATCATCAAACTTAATTAAAAAAGTCATTTAAGCCTTTTCACAGTGAGATCTATGCGATATGGCCGAGAAATGTAATTTTGATGTTAACTCCCAAACCGCTGCGCAGAAGTCAACCAAACTTCACCCATTAGTGTATTGTATCACAATCTAGTAGTTACGTGTGGAAATTTGGTTATAGGACATTTGATTTGAGCGCAATCCTCAAACTTAGGTCAAAAAAGCCATTTAAGCCTTTTCACAGTGAGATCTATGCGATATGGCCGAGAAATGTAATTTTGATGTTAACTCCCAAACCGCTGCGCAGAAGTCAACCAAACTTCACCCAATAGTGTATTGTATCACAATCTAGTAGTTACATTTGAAAATTTTGTTCTAGGAAATTTTGTTTGAGCGCAATCATCAAACTTAATTAAAAAAGTCATTTAAGCCTTTTCACAGTGAGATCTATGCGATATGGCCGAGAAATGTAATTTTGATGTTAACTCCCAAACCGCTGCGCAGAAGTCAACCAAACTTCACCCATTAGTGTATTTTATCACAATCTAGTAGTTACATGTGGAAATTTGGTTCTAGGACATTTGATTTGAGCGCAATCCTCAAACTTAGGTCAAAAAAGCCATTTAAGCCTTTTCACAGTGAGATCTATGCGATATGGCCGAGAAATGTAATTTTGATGTTAACTCCCAAACCGCTGCGCAGAAGTCAACCAAACTTCACCCAATAGTGTATTGTATCACAATCTAGTAGTTACATTTGAAAATTTTGTTCTAGGACATTTTGTTTGAACGCAATCATCAAACTTAATTAAAAAAGTCATTTAAGCCTTTTCACAGTGAGATCTATGCGATATGGCCGAGAAATGTAATTTTGATGTTAACTCCCAAACCGCTGCGCAGAAGTCAACCAAACTTCACCCAATAGTGTATTGTATCACAATCTAGTAGTTACATTTGAAAATTTTGTTCTAGGAAATTTTGTTTGAGCGCAATCATCAAACTTAATTAAAAAAGTCATTTAAGCCTTTTCACAGTGAGATCTATGCGATATGGCCGAGAAATGTAATTTTGATGTTAACTCCCAAACCGCTGCGCAGAAGTCAACCAAACTTCACCCATTAGTGTATTTTATCACAATCTAGTAGTTACATGTGGAAATTTGGTTCTAGGACATTTGATTTGAGCGCAATCCTCAAACTTAGGTCAAAAAAGCCATTTAAGCCTTTTCACAGTGAGATCTATGCGATATGGCCGAGAAATGTAATTTTGATGTTAACTCCCAAACCGCTGCGCAGAAGTCAACCAAACTTTACCCAATAGTGTATTGTATCACAATCTAGTAGTTACATTTAAAAATTTTGTTCTAGGACATTTTGTTTGAACGCAATCATCAAACTTAATTAAAAAAGTCATTTAAGCCTTTTCACAGTGAGATCTATGCGATATGGCCGAGAAATGTAATTTTGATGTTAACTCCCAAACCGCTGCGCAGAAGTCAACCAAACTTCACCCATTAGTGTATTGTATCACAATCTAGTAGTTACATGTGGAAATTTGGTTATAGGACATTTGATTTGAGCGCAATCCTCAAACTTAGGTCAAAAAAGCCATTTAAGCCTTTTCACAGTGAGATCTATGCGATATGGCCGAGAAATGTAATTTTGATGTTAACTCCCAAACCGCTGCGCAGAAGTCAACCAAACTTCACCCAATAGTGTATTGTATCACAATCTAGTAGTTACATTTGAAAATTTTGTTCTAGGAAATTTTGTTTGAGCGCAATCATCAAACTTAATTAAAAAAGTCATTTAAGCCTTTTCACAGTGAGATCTATGCGATATGGCCGAGAAATGTAATTTTGATGTTAACTCCCAAACCGCTGCGCAGAAGTCAACCAAACTTCACCCATTAGTGTATTTTATCACAATCTAGTAGTTACATGTGGAAATTTGGTTCTAGGACATTTGATTTGAGCGCAATCCTCAAACTTAGGTCAAAAAAGCCATTTAAGCCTTTTCACAGTGAGATCTATGCGATATGGCCGAGAAATGTAATTTTGATGTTAACTCCCAAACCGCTGCGCAGAAGTCAACCAAACTTTACCCAATAGTGTATTGTATCACAATCTAGTAGTTACATTTAAAAATTTTGTTCTAGGACATTTTGTTTGAACGCAATCATCAAACTTAATTAAAAAAGTCATTTAAGCCTTTTCACAGTGAGATCTATGCGATATGGCCGAGAAATGTAATTTTGATGTTAACTCCCAAACCGCTGCGCAGAAGTCAACCAAACTTCACCCATTAGTGTATTGTATCACAATCTAGTAGTTACATGTGGAAATTTGGTTATAGGACATTTGATTTGAGCGCAATCCTCAAACTTAGGTCAAAAAAGCCATTTAAGCCTTTTCACAGTGAGATCTATGCGATATGGCCGAGAAATGTAATTTTGATGTTAACTCCCAAACCGCTGCGCAGAAGTCAACCAAACTTCACCCAATAGTGTATTGTATCACAATCTAGTAGTTACATTTGAAAATTTTGTTCTAGGAAATTTTGTTTGAGCGCAATCATCAAACTTAATTAAAAAAGTCATTTAAGCCTTTTCACAGTGAGATCTATGCGATATGGCCGAGAAATGTAATTTTGATGTTAACTCCCAAACCGCTGCGCAGAAGTCAACCAAACTTCACCCATTAGTGTATTTTATCACAATCTAGTAGTTACATGTGGAAATTTGGTTCTAGGACATTTGATTTGAGCGCAATCCTCAAACTTAGGTCAAAAAAGCCATTTAAGCCTTTTCACAGTGAGATCTATGCGATATGGCCGAGAAATGTAATTTTGATGTTAACTCCCAAACCGCTGCGCAGAAGTCAACCAAACTTCACCCAATAGTGTATTGTATCACATTCTAGTAGTTACATTTGAAAATTTTGTTCTAGGACATTTTGTATGAACGCAATCATCAAACTTAATTAAAAAAGTCATTTAAGCCTTTTCACAGTGAGATCTATGCGATATGGCCGAGAAATGTAATTTTGATGTTAACTCCCAAACCGCTGCGCAGAAGTCAACCAAACTTCACCCAATAGTGTATTGTATCACAATCTAGTAGTTACATTTGAAAATTTTGTTCTAGGAAATTTTGTTTGAGCGCAATCATCAAACTTAATTAAAAAAGTCATTTAAGCCTTTTCACAGTGAGATCTATGCGATATGGCCGAGAAATGTAATTTTGATGTTAACTCCCAAACCGCTGCGCAGAAGTCAACCAAACTTCACCCATTAGTGTATTGTATCACAATCTAGTAGTTACGTGTGGAAATTTGGTTATAGGACATTTGATTTGAGCGCAATCCTCAAACTTAGGTCAAAAAAGCCATTTAAGCCTTTTCACAGTGAGATCTATGCGATATGGCCGAGAAATGTAATTTTGATGTTAACTCCCAAACCGCTGCGCAGAAGTAAACCAAACTTCACCCATTAGTGTATTGTATCACAATCTAGTAGTTACATGTGGAAATTTGGTTCTAGGACATTTGATTTGAGCGCAATCCTCAAACTTAGGTCAAAAAAGCCATTTAAGCCTTTTCACAGTGAGATCTATGCGATATGGCCGAGAAATGTAATTTTGATGTTAACTCCCAAACCGCTGCGCAGAAGTCAACCAAACTTCACCCAATAGTGTATTGTATCACATTCTAGTAGTTACATTTTAAAATTTCGTTCTAGGACATTTGGTTTGAGCGCAATTATTAAACTTAGGTCAAAAAAGCCATTTAAGCCTTTTCACAGTGAGATCTATGCGATATGGCCGAGAAATGTAATTTTGATGTTAACTCCCAAACCGCTGCGCAGAAGTAAACCAAACTTCACCCATTAGTGTATTGTATCACAATCTAGTAGTTACATGTGGAAATTTGGTTCTAGGACATTTGATTTGAGCGCAATCCTCAAACTTAGGTCAAAAAAGCCATTTAAGCCTTTTCACAGTGAGATCTATGCGATATGGCCGAGAAATGTAATTTTGATGTTAACTCCCAAACCGCTGCGCAGAAGTCAACCAAACTTCACCCAATAGTGTACTGTATCACAATCTAGTAGTTACATTTGAAAATTTTGTTCTAGGACATTTTGTTTGAATGCAATCATCAAACTTAATTAAAAAAGTCATTTAAGCCTTTTCACAGTGAGATCTATGCGATATGGCCGAGAAATGTAATTTTGATGTTAACTCCCAAACCGCTGCGCAGAAGTCAACCAATCTTCACCCATTAGTGTATTGTATCACAATCTAGTAGTTACATTTGAAAATTTTGTTCTAGGACATTTTGTTTAACGCAATCATCAAACTTAATTAAAAAAGTCATTTAAGCCTTTTCACAGTGAGATCTATGCGATATGGCCGAGAAATGTAATTTTGATGTTAACTCCCAAACCGCTGCGCAGAAGTCAACCAAACTTCACCCATTAGTGTATTGTATCACAATCTAGTAGTTACATGTGGAAATTTGGTTATAGGACATTTGATTTGAGCGCAATCCTCAAACTTAGGTCAAAAAAGCCATTTAAGCCTTTTCACAGTGAGATCTATGCGATATGGCCGAGAAATGTAATTTTGATGTTAACTCCCAAACCGCTGCGCAGAAGTCAACCAAACTTCACCCAATAGTGTATTGTATCACAATCTAGTAGTTACATTTGAAAATTTTGTTCTAGGAAATTTTTGTTTGAGCGCAATCATCAAACTTAATTAAAAAAGTCATTTAAGCCTTTTCACAGTGAGATCTATGCGATATGGCCGAGAAATGTAATTTTGATGTTAACTCCCAAACCGCTGCGCAGAAGTCAACCAAACTTCACCCATTAGTGTATTTTATCACAATCTAGTAGTTACATGTGGAAATTTGGTTCTAGGACATTTGATTTGAGCGCAATCCTCAAACTTAGGTCAAAAAAGCCATTTAAGCCTTTTCACAGTGAGATCTATGCGATATGGCCGAGAAATGTAATTTTGATGTTCACTCCCAAACCGCTGCGCAGAAGTCAACCAAACTTCACCCATTAGTGTATTGTATCACAATCTAGTAGTTACATGTGGAAATTTGGTTATAGGACATTTGATTTGAGCGCAATCCTCAAACTTAGGTCAAAAAAGCCATTTAAGCCTTTTCACAGTGAGATCTATGCGATATGGCCGAGAAATGTAATTTTGATGTTAACTCCCAAACCGCTGCGCAGAAGTCAACCAAACTTCACCCAATAGTGTATTGTATCACAATCTAGTAGTTACATTTGAAAATTTTGTTCTAGGAAATTTTGTTTGAGCGCAATCATCAAACTTAATTAAAAAAGTCATTTAAGCCTTTTCACAGTGAGATCTATGCGATATGGCCGAGATATGTAATTTTGATGTTAACTCCCAAACCGCTGCGCAGAAGTCAACCAAACTTCACCCATTAGTGTATTTTATCACAATCTAGTAGTTACATGTGGAAATTTGGTTCTAGGACATTTGATTTGAGCGCAATCCTCAAACTTAGGTCAAAAAAGCCATTTAAGCCTTTTCACAGTGAGATCTATGCGATATGGCCGAGAAATGTAATTTTGATGTTCACTCCCAAACCGCTGCGCAGAAGTCAACCAAACTTCACCCATTAGTGTATTGTATCACAATCTAGTAGTTACATGTGGAAATTTGGTTATAGGACATTTGATTTGAGCGCAATCCTCAAACTTAGGTCAAAAAAGCCATTTAAGCCTTTTCACAGTGAGATCTATGCGATATGGCCGAGAAATGTAATTTTGATGTTAACTCCCAAACCGCTGCGCAGAAGTCAACCAAACTTCACCCATTAGTGTATTGTATCACAATCTAGTAGTTACATTTGAAAATTTCGTTCTAGGACATTTGGTTTGAGCGCAATCTTTAAACTTAGGTCAAAAAAGCCATTTAAGCCTTTTCACAGTGAGATCTATGCGATATGGCCGAGAAATGTAATTTTGATGTTAACTCCCAAACCGCTGCGCAGAAGTCAACCAAACTTCACCCAATAGTGTATTGTATCACAATCTAGTAGTTACATGTGGAAATTTGGTTCTAGGACATTTGATTTGAGCGCAATCCTCAAACTTAGGTCAAAAAAGCCATTTAAGCCTTTTCACAGTGAGATCTATGCGATATGGCCGAGAAATGTAATTTTGATGTTAACTCCCAAACCGCTGCGCAGAAGTCAACCAAACTTCACCCAATAGTGTATTGTATCACATTCTAGTAGTTACATTTTAAAATTTCGTTCTAGGACATTTGGTTTGAGCGCAATTATTAAACTTAGGTCAAAAAAGCCATTTAAGCCTTTTCACAGTGAGATCTATGCGATATGGCCGAGAAATGTAATTTTGATGTTAACTCCCAAACCGCTGCGCAGAAGTCAACCAAACTTCACCCAATAGTGTATTGTATCACATTCTAGTAGTTACATTTGAAAATTTTGTTCTAGGACATTTTGTATGAACGCAATCATCAAACTTAATTAAAAAAGTCATTTAAGCCTTTTCACAGTGAGATCTATGCGATATGGCCGAGAAATGTAATTTTGATGTTAACTCCCAAACCGCTGCGCAGAAGTCAACCAAACTTCACCCAATAGTGTATTGTATCACAATCCAGTAGTTACATTTGAAAATTTTGTTCTAGGAAATTTTGTTTGAGCGCAATCATCAAACTTAATTAAAAAAGTCATTTAAGCCTTTTCACAGTGAGATCTATGCGATATGGCCGAGAAATGTAATTTTGATGTTAACTCCCAAACCGCTGCGCAGAAGTCAACCAAACTTCACCCAATAGTGTATTGTATCACAATCTAGTAGTTACATTTAAAAATTTTGTTCTGGGACATTTTGTTTGAACGCAATCATCAAACTTAATTAAAAAAGTCATTTAAGCCTTTTCACAGTGAGATCTATGCGATATGGCCGAGAAATGTAATTTTGATGTTAACTCCCAAACCGCTGCGCAGAAGTCAACCAAACTTCACCCATTAGTGTATTGTATCACAATCTAGTAGTTACGTGTGGAAATTTGGTTATAGGACATTTGATTTGAGCGCAATCCTCAAACTTAGGTCAAAAAAGCCATTTAAGCCTTTTCACAGTGAGATCTATGCGATATGGCCGAGAAATGTAATTTTGATGTTAACTCCCAAACCGCTGCGCAGAAGTCAACCAAACTTCACCCAATAGTGTATTGTATCACAATCTAGTAGTTACATTTGAAAATTTTGTTCTAGGAAATTTTGTTTGAGCGCAATCATCAAACTTAATTAAAAAAGTCATTTAAGCCTTTTCACAGTGAGATCTATGCGATATGGCCGAGAAATGTAATTTTTATGTTAACTCCCAAACCGCTGCGCAGAAGTCAACCAAACTTCACCCATTAGTGTATTTTATCACAATCTAGTAGTTACATGTGGAAATTAGGTTCTAGGACATTTGATTTGAGCGCAATCCTCAAACTTAGGTCAAAAAAGCCATTTAAGCCTTTTCACAGTGAGATCTATGCGATATGGCCGAGAAATGTAATTTTGATGTTAACTCCCAAACCGCTGCGCAGAAGTCAACCAAACTTCACCCAATAGTGTATTGTATCACAATCTAGTAGTTACATTTGAAAATTTTGTTCTAGGACATTTTGTTTGAACGCAATCATCAAACTTAATTAAAAAAGTCATTTAAGCCTTTTCACAGTGAGATCTATGCGATATGGCCGAGAAATGTAATTTTGATAACTCCCAAACCGCTGCGCAGAAGTCAACCAAACTTCACCCAATAGTGTATTGTATCACAATCTAGTAGTTACATTTGAAAATTTTGTTCTAGGAAATTTTGTTTGAGCGCAATCATCAAACTTAATTAAAAAAGTCATTTAAGCCTTTTCACAGTGAGATCTATGCGATATGGCCGAGAAATGTAATTTTGATGTTAACTCCCAAACCGCTGCGCAGAAGTCAACCAAACTTCACCCATTAGTGTATTTTATCACAATCTAGTAGTTACATGTGGAAATTTGGTTCTAGGACATTTGATTTGAGCGCAATCCTCAAACTTAGGTCAAAAAAGCCATTTAAGCCTTTTCACAGTGAGATCTATGCGATATGGCCGAGAAATGTAATTTTGATGTTAACTCCCAAACCGCTGCGCAGAAGTCAACCAAACTTCACCCAATAGTGTATTGTATCACAATCTAGTAGTTACATTTAAAAATTTTGTTCTAGGACATTTTGTTTGAACGCAATCATCAAACTTAATTAAAAAAGTCATTTAAGCCTTTTCACAGTGAGATCTATGCGATATGGCCGAGAAATGTAATTTTGATGTTAACTCCCAAACCGCTGCGCAGAAGTCAACCAAACTTCACCCATTAGTGTATTGTATCACAATCTAGTAGTTACATGTGGAAATTTGGTTATAGGACATTTGATTTGAGCGCAATCCTCAAACTTAGGTCAAAAAAGCCATTTAAGCCTTTTCACAGTGAGATCTATGCGATATGGCCGAGAAATGTAATTTTGATGTTAACTCCCAAACCGCTGCGCAGAAGTCAACCAAACTTCACCCAATAGTGTATTGTATCACAATCTAGTAGTTACATTTGAAAATTTTGTTCTAGGAAATTTTGTTTGAGCGCAATCATCAAACTTAATTAAAAAAGTCATTTAAGCCTTTTCACAGTGAGATCTATGCGATATGGCCGAGAAATGTAATTTTGATGTTAACTCCCAAACCGCTGCGCAGAAGTCAACCAAACTTCACCCAATAGTGTATTGTATCACAATCTAGTAGTTACATTTGAAAATTTTGTTCTAGGAAATTTTGTTTGAGCGCAATCATCAAACTTAATTAAAAAAGTCATTTAAGCCTTTTCACAGTGAGATCTATGCGATATGGCCGAGAAATATAATTTTGATGTTAACTCCCAAACCGCTGCGCAGAAGTCAACCAAACTTCACCCATTAGTGTATTTTATCACAATCTAGTAGTTACATGTGGAAATTTGGTTCTAGGACATTTGATTTGAGCGCAATCCTCAAACTTAGGTCAAAAAAGCCATTTAAGCCTTTTCACAGTGAGATCTATGCGATATGGCCGAGAAATGTAATTTTGATGTTAACTCCCAAACCGCTGCGCAGAAGTCAACCAAACTTCACCCAATAGTGTATTGTATCACATTCTAGTAGTTACATTTGAAAATTTTGTTCTAGGACATTTTGTTTGAACGCAATCATCAAACTTAATTAAAAAAGTCATTTAAGCCTTTTCACAGTGAGATCTATGCGATATGGCCGAGAAATGTAATTTTGATGTTAACTCCCAAACCGCTGCGCAGAAGTCAACCAAACTTCACCCAATAGTGTATTGTATCACAATCTAGTAGTTACATTTGAAAATTTTGTTCTAGGAAATTTTGTTTGAGCGCAATCATCAAACTTAATTAAAAAAGTCATTTAAGCCTTTTCACAGTGAGATCTATGCGATATGGCCGAGAAATGTAATTTTGATGTTAACTCCCAAACCGCTGCGCAGAAGTCAACCAAACTTCACCCATTAGTGTATTTTATCACAATCTAGTAGTTACATGTGGAAATTTGGTTCTAGGACATTTGATTTGAGCGCAATCCTCAAACTTAGGTCAAAAAAGCCATTTAAGCCTTTTCACAGTGAGATCTATGCGATATGGCCGAGAAATGTAATTTTGATGTTAACTCCCAAACCGCTGCGCAGAAGTCAACCAAACTTCACCCAATAGTGTATTGTATCACAATCTAGTAGTTACATTTAAAAATTTTGTTCTAGGACATTTTGTTTGAACGCAATCATCAAACAATTAAAAAAGTCATTTAAGCCTTTTCACAGTGAGATCTATGCGATATGGCCGAGAAATGTAATTTTGATGTTAACTCCCAAACCGCTGCGCAGAAGTCAACCAAACTTCACCCATTAGTGTATTGTATCACAATCTAGTAGTTACGTGTGGAAATTTGGTTATAGGACATTTGATTTGAGCGCAATCCTCAAACTTAGGTCAAAAAAGCCATTTAAGCCTTTTCACAGTGAGATCTATGCGATATGGCCGAGAAATGTAATTTTGATGTTAACTCCCAAACCGCTGCGCAGAAGTAAACCAAACTTCACCCATTAGTGTATTGTATCACAATCTAGTAGTTACATGTGGAAATTTGGTTCTAGGACATTTGATTTGAGCGCAATCCTCAAACTTAGGTCAAAAAAGCCATTTAAGCCTTTTCACAGTGAGATCTATGCGATATGGCCGAGAAATGTAATTTTGATGTTAACTCCCAAACCGCTGCGCAGAAGTCAACCAAACTTCACCCAATAGTGTATTGTATCACATTCTAGTAGTTACATTTTAAAATTTCGTTCTAGGACATTTGGTTTGAGCGCAATTATTAAACTTAGGTCAAAAAAGCCATTTAAGCCTTTTCACAGTGAGATCTATGCGATATGGCCGAGAAATGTAATTTTGATGTTAACTCCCAAACCGCTGCGCAGAAGTAAACCAAACTTCACCCATTAGTGTATTGTATCACAATCTAGTAGTTACATGTGGAAATTTGGTTCTAGGACATTTGATTTGAGCGCAATCCTCAAACTTAGGTCAAAAAAGCCATTTAAGCCTTTTCACAGTGAGATCTATGCGATATGGCCGAGAAATGTAATTTTGATGTTAACTCCCAAACCGCTGCGCAGAAGTCAACCAAACTTCACCCAATAGTGTATTGTATCACAATCTAGTAGTTACATTTGAAAATTTTGTTCTAGGACATTTTGTTTGAATGCAATCATCAAACTTAATTAAAAAAGTCATTTAAGCCTTTTCACAGTGAGATCTATGCGATATGGCCGAGAAATGTAATTTTGATGTTAACTCCCAAACCGCTGCGCAGAAGTCAACCAAACTTCACCCATTAGTGTATTGTATCACAATCTAGTAGTTACATTTGAAAATTTTGTTCTAGGACATTTTGTTTGAACGCAATCATCAAACTTAATTAAAAAAGTCATTTAAGCCTTTTCACAGTGAGATCTATGCGATATGGCCGAGAAATGTAATTTTGATGTTAACTCCCAAACCGCTGCGCAGAAGTCAACCAAACTTCACCCATTAGTGTATTGTATCACAATCTAGTAGTTACATGTGGAAATTTGGTTATAGGACATTTGATTTGAGCGCAATCCTCAAACTTAGGTCAAAAAAGCCATTTAAGCCTTTTCACAGTGAGATCTATGCGATATGGCCGAGAAATGTAATTTTGATGTTAACTCCCAAACCGCTGCGCAGAAGTCAACCAAACTTCACCCAATAGTGTATTGTATCACAATCTAGTAGTTACATTTGAAAATTTTGTTCTAGGAAATTTTGTTTGAGCGCAATCATCAAACTTAATTAAAAAAGTCATTTAAGCCTTTTCACAGTGAGATCTATGCGATATGGCCGAGAAATGTAATTTTGATGTTAACTCCCAAACCGCTGCGCAGAAGTCAACCAAACTTCACCCATTAGTGTATTTTATCACAATCTAGTAGTTACATGTGGAAATTTGGTTCTAGGACATTTGATTTGAGCGCAATCCTCAAACTTAGGTCAAAAAAGCCATTTAAGCCTTTTCACAGTGAGATCTATGCGATATGGCCGAGAAATGTAATTTTGATGTTCACTCCCAAACCGCTGCGCAGAAGTCAACCAAACTTCACCCAATAGTGTATTGTATCACAATCTAGTAGTTACATTTGAAAATTTTGTTCTAGGAAATTTTGTTTGAGCGCAATCCTCAAACTTAGGTCAAAAAAGCCATTTAAGCCTTTTCACAGTGAGATCTATGCGATATGGCCGAGAAATGTAATTTTGATGTTAACTCCCAAACCGCTGCGCAGAAGTCAACCAAACTTCACCCATTAGTGTATTGTATCACAATCTAGTAGTTACATTTGAAAATTTTGTTCTAGGACATTTGGTTTGAGCGCAATCTTTAAACTTAGGTCAAAAAAGCCATTTAAGCCTTTTCACAGTGAGATCTATGCGATATGGCCGAGAAATGTAATTTTGATGTTAACTCCCAAACCGCTGCGCAGAAGTCAACCAAACTTCACCCAATAGTGTATTGTATCACAATCTAGTAGTTACATTTGAAAATTTTGTTCTAGGACATTTTGTTTGAATGCAATCATCAAACTTAATTAAAAAAGTCATTTAAGCCTTTTCACAGTGAGATCTATGCGATATGGCCGAGAAATGTAATTTTGATGTTAACTCCCAAACCGCTGCGCAGAAGTCAACCAAACTTCACCCATTAGTGTATTGTATCACAATCTAGTAGTTACATGTGGAAATTTGGTTCTAGGACATTTGAATAGAGCGCAATCCTCAAACTTAGGTCAAAAAAGCCATTTAAGCCTTTTCACAGTGAGATCTATGCGATATGGCCGAGAAATGTAATTTTGATGTTAACTCCCAAACCGCTGCGCAGAAGTCAACCAAACTTCACCCATTAGTGTATTGTATCACAATCTAGTAGTTACATGTGGAAATTTGGTTCTAGGACATTTGATTTGAGCGCAATCCTCAAACTTAGGTCAAAAAAGCCATTTAAGCCTTTTCACAGTGAGATCTATGCGATATGGCCGAGAAATGTAATTTTGATGTTAACTCCCAAACCGCTGCGCAGAAGTCAACCAAACTTCACCCAATAGTGTATTGTATCACAATCTAGTAGTTACATGTGGAAATTTGGTTCTAGGACATTTGATTTGAGCGCAATCCTCAAACTTAGGTCAAAAAAGCCATTTAAGCCTTTTCACAGTGAGATCTATGCGATATGGCCGAGAAATGTAATTTTGATGTTCACTCCCAAACCGCTGCGCAGAAGTCAACCAAACTTCACCCAATAGTGTATTGTATCACATTCTAGTAGTTACTTTTTAAAATTTCGTTCTAGGACATTTGGTTTGAGCGCAATTATTAAACTTAGGTCAAAAAAGCCATTTAAGCCTTTTCACAGTGAGATCTATGCGATATGGCCGAGAAATGTAATTTTGATGTTAACTCCCAAACCGCTGCGCAGAAGTCAACCAAACTTCACCCATTAGTGTATTGTATCACAATCTAGTAGTTACATGTGGAAATTTGGTTATAGGACATTTGATTTGAGCGCAATCCTCAAACTTAGGTCAAAAAAGCCATTTAAGCCTTTTCACAGTGAGATCTATGCGATATGGCCGAGAAATGTAATTTTGATGTTAACTCCCAAACCGCTGCGCAGAAGTCAACCAAACTTCACCCAATAGTGTATTGTATCACAATCTAGTAGTTACATTTGAAAATTTTGTTCTAGGACATTTTGTTTGAATGCAATCATCAAACTTAATTAAAAAAGTCATTTAAGCCTTTTCACAGTGAGATCTATGCGATATGGCCGAGAAATGTAATTTTGATGTTCACTCCCAAACCGCTGCGCAGAAGTCAACCAAACTTCACCCATTAGTGTATTGTATCACAATCTAGTAGTTACATGTGGAAATTTGGTTATAGGACATTTGATTTGAGCGCAATCCTCAAACTTAGGTCAAAAAAGCCATTTAAGCCTTTTCACAGTGAGATCTATGCGATATGGCCGAGAAATGTAATTTTGATGTTAACTCCCAAACCGCTGCGCAGAAGTCACATAAACTTCACCCAATAGTGTATTTTATCACAATCTAGTAGTTACATTTGGAAATTTAGTTCTAGGACATTTGATTTGAGCGCAATCTTCAAACTTAATTAAAAAAAGTAATTTAAGCCTTTTCACAGTGAGATCTATGCGATATGGCCGAGAAATGTAATTTTGATGTTCACTCCCAAACCGCTGCGCAGAAGTCAACCAAACTTCACCCATTAGTGTATTGTATCACAATCTAGTAGTTACATGTGGAAATTTGGTTATAGGACATTTGATTTGAGCGCAATCCTCAAACTTAGGTCAAAAAAGCCATTTAAGCCTTTTCACAGTGAGATCTATGCGATATGGCCGAGAAATGTAATTTTGATGTTAACTCCCAAACCGCTGCGCAGAAGTCAACCAAACTTCACCCAATAGTGTATTGTATCACATTCTAGTAGTTACATTTTAAAATTTCGTTCAAGGACATTTGGTTTGAGCGCAATTATTAAACTTAGGTCAAAAAAGCCATTTATGCCTTTTCACAGTGAGATCTATGCGATATGGCCGAGAAATGTAATTTTGATGTTAACTCCCAAACCGCTGCGCAGAAGTCAACCAAACTTCACCCATTAGTGTATTGTATCACAATCTAGTAGTTACATGTGGAAATTTGGTTCTAGGACATTTGATTTTAGCGCAATCCTCAAACTTAGGTCAAAAAAGCCATTTAAGCCTTTTCACAGTGAGATCTATGCGATATGGCCGAGAAATGTAATTTTGATGTTAACTCCCAAACCGCTGCGCAGAAGTCAACCAAACTTCACCCAATAGTGTATTGTATCACAATCTAGTAGTTACATTTGAAAATTTTGTTCTAGGAAATTTTGTTTGAGCGCAATCATCAAACTTAATTAAAAAAGTCATTTAAGCCTTTTCACAGTGAGATCTATGCGATATGGCCGAGAAATGTAATTTTGATGTTAACTCCCAAACCGCTGCGCAGAAGTCAACCAAACTTCACCCATTAGTGTATTGTATCACAATCTAGTAGTTACATGTGGAAATTTGGTTCTAGGACATTTGATTTGAGCGCAATCCTCAAACTTAGGTCAAAAAAGCCATTTAAGCCTTTTCACAGTGAGATCTATGCGATATGGCCGAGAAATGTAATTTTGATGTTAACTCCCAAACCGCTGCGCAAAAGTCAACCAAACTTCACCCAATAGTGTATTGTATCACATTCTAGTAGTTACATTTTAAAATTTCGTTCTAGGACATTTGGTTTGAGCGCAATTATTAAACTTAGGTCAAAAAAGCCATTTAAGCCTTTTCACAGTGAGATCTATGCGATATGGCCGAGAAATGTAATTTTGATGTTAACTCCCAAACCGCTGCGCAGAAGTAAACCAAACTTCACCCATTAGTGTATTGTATCACAATCTAGTAGTTACATGTGGAAATTTGGTTCTAGGACATTTGATTTGAGCGCAATCCTCAAACTTAGGTCAAAAAAGCCATTTAAGCCTTTTCACAGTGAGATCTATGCGATATGGCCGAGAAATGTAATTTTGATGTTAACTCCCAAACCGCTGCGCAGAAGTCACATAAACTTCACCCAATAGTGTATTTTATCACAATCTAGTAGTTACATTTGGAAATTTAGTTCTAGGACATTTGATTTGAGCGCAATCTTCAAACTTAATTAAAAAAAGTCATTTAAGCCTTTTCACAGTGAGATCTATGCGATATGGCCGAGAAATGTAATTTTGATGTTCACTCCCAAACCGCTGCGCAGAAGTCAACCAAACTTCACCCATTAGTGTATTGTATCACAATCTAGTAGTTACATGTGGAAATTTGGTTATAGGACATTTGATTTGAGCGCAATCCTCCAACTTAGGTCAAAAAAGCCATTTAAGCCTTTTCACAGTGAGATCTATGCGATATGGCCGAGAAATGTAATTTTGATGTTCACTCCCAAACCGCTGCGCAGAAGTCAACCAAACTTCACCCATTAGTGTATTGTATCACAATCTAGTAGTTACATGTGGAAATTTGGTTATAGGACATTTGATTTGAGCGCAATCCTCCAACTTAGGTCAAAAAAGCCATTTAAGCCTTTTCACAGTGAGATCTATGCGATATGGCCGAGAAATGTAATTTTGATGTTAACTCCCAAACCGCTGCGCAGAAGTCAACCAAACTTCACCCAATAGTGTATTGTATCACAATCTAGTAGTTACGTTTGAAAATTTTGTTCTAGGACATTTTGTTTGAACGCAATCATCAAACTTAATTAAAAAAGTCATTTAAGCCTTTTCACAGTGAGATCTATGCGATATGGCCGAGAAATGTAATTTTGATGTTAACTCCCAAACCGCTGCGCAGAAGTCAACCAAACTTCACCCAATAGTGTATTGTATCACAATCTAGTAGTTACATTTGAAAATTTTGTTCTAGGAAATTTTGTTTGAGCGCAATCATCAAACTTAATTAAAAAAGTCATTTAAGCCTTTTCACAGTGAGATCTATGCGATATGGCCGAGAAATGTAATTTTGATAACTCCCAAACCGCTGCGCAGAAGTCAACCAAACTTCACCCATTAGTGTATTGTATCACAATCTAGTAGTTACATGTGGAAATTTGGTTCTAGGACATTTGATTTGAGCGCAATCCTCAAACTTAGGTCAAAAAAGCCATTTAAGCCTTTTCACAGTGAGATCTATGCGATATGGCCGAGAAATGTAATTTTGATGTTAACTCCCAAACCGCTGCGCAGAAGTCAACCAAACTTCACCCAATAGTGTATTGTATCACAATCTAGTAGTTACATTTGAAAATTTTGTTCTAGGAAATTTTGTTTGAGCGCAATCATCAAACTTAATTAAAAAAGTCATTTAAGCCTTTTCACAGTGAGATCTATGCGATATGGCCGAGAAATGTAATTTTTATGTTAACTCCCAAACCGCTGCGCAGAAGTCAACCAAACTTCACCCATTAGTGTATTTTATCACAATCTAGTAGTTACATGTGGAAATTTGGTTCTAGGACATTTGATTTGAGCGCAATCCTCAAACTTAGGTCAAAAAAGCCATTTAAGCCTTTTCACAGTGAGATCTATGCGATATGGCCGAGAAATGTAATTTTGATGTTAACTCCCAAACCGCTGCGCAGAAGTCAGCCAAACTTCACCCAATAGTGTATTGTATCACATTCTAGTAGTTACATTTGAAAATTTCGTTCTAGGACATTTGGTTTGAGCGCAATCCTCAAACTTAGGTCAAAAAAGCCATTTAAGCCTTTTCACAGTGAGATCTATGCGATATGGCCGAGAAATGTAATTTTGATGTTAACTCCCAAACCGCTGCGCAGAAGTCAGCCAAACTTCACCCAATAGTGTATTGTATCACATTCTAGTAGTTACATTTGAAAATTTTGTTCTAGGACATTTGATTTGAGCGCAATCCTCAAACTTAGGTCAAAAAAGCCATTTAAGCCTTTTCACAGTGAGATCTATGCGATATGGCCGAGAAATGTAATTTTGATGTTAACTCCCAAACCGCTGCGCAGAAGTCAACCAAACTTCACCCAATAGTGTATTGTATCACATTCTAGTAGTTACATTTTAAAATTTCGTTCTAGGACATTTGGTTTGAGCGCAATTATTAAACTTAGGTCAAAAAAGCCATTTAAGCCTTTTCACAGTGAGATCTATGCGATATGGCCGAGAAATGTAATTTTGATGTTAACTCCCAAACCGCTGCGCAGAAGTAAACCAAACTTCACCCATTAGTGTATTGTATCACAATCTAGTAGTTACATGTGGAAATTTGGTTCTAGGACATTTGATTTGAGCGCAATCCTCAAACTTAGGTCAAAAAAGCCATTTAAGCCTTTTCACAGTGAGATCTATGCGATATGGCCGAGAAATGTAATTTTGATGTTAACTCCCAAACCGCTGCGCAGAAGTCAACCAAACTTCACCCAATAGTGTATTGTATCACAATCTAGTAGTTACATTTGAAAATTTTGTTCTAGGACATTTTGTTTGAATGCAATCATCAAACTTAATTAAAAAAGTCATTTAAGCCTTTTCACAGTGAGATCTATGCGATATGGCCGAGAAATGTAATTTTGATGTTAACTCCCAAACCGCTGCGCAGAAGTCAACCAAACTTCACCCATTAGTGTATTGTATCACAATCTAGTAGTTACATTTGAAAATTTTGTTCTAGGACATTTTGTTTGAACGCAATCATCAAACTTAATTAAAAAAGTCATTTAAGCCTTTTCACAGTGAGATCTATGCGATATGGCCGAGAAATGTAATTTTGATGTTAACTCCCAAACCGCTGCGCAGAAGTCAACCAAACTTCACCCATTAGTGTATTGTATCACAATCTAGTAGTTACATGTGGAAATTTGGTTATAGGACATTTGATTTGAGCGCAATCCTCAAACTTAGGTCAAAAAAGCCATTTAAGCCTTTTCACAGTGAGATCTATGCGATATGGCCGAGAAATGTAATTTTGATGTTAACTCCCAAACCGCTGCGCAGAAGTCAACCAAACTTCACCCAATAGTGTATTGTATCACAATCTAGTAGTTACATTTGAAAATTTTGTTCTAGGAAATTTTGTTTGAGCGCAATCATCAAACTTAATTAAAAAAGTCATTTAAGCCTTTTCACAGTGAGATCTATGCGATATGGCCGAGAAATGTAATTTTGATGTTAACTCCCAAACCGCTGCGCAGAAGTCAACCAAACTTCACCCATTAGTGTATTTTATCACAATCTAGTAGTTACATGTGGAAATTTGGTTCTAGGACATTTGATTTGAGCGCAATCCTCAAACTTAGGTCAAAAAAGCCATTTAAGCCTTTTCACAGTGAGATCTATGCGATATGGCCGAGAAATGTAATTTTGATGTTCACTCCCAAACCGCTGCGCAGAAGTCAACCAAACTTCACCCATTAGTGTATTGTATCACAATCTAGTAGTTACATGTGGAAATTTGGTTCTAGGACATTTGATTTGAGCGCAATCCTCAAACTTAGGTCAAAAAAGCCATTTAAGCCTTTTCACAGTGAGATCTATGCGATATGGCCGAGAAATGTAATTTTGATGTTAACTCCCAAACCGCTGCGCAGAAGTCAACCAAACTTCACCCATTAGTGTATTGTATCACAATCTAGTAGTTACATTTGAAAATTTTGTTCTAGGACATTTGGTTTGAGCGCAATCTTTAAACTTAGGTCAAAAAAGCCATTTAAGCCTTTTCACAGTGAGATCTATGCGATATGGCCGAGAAATGTAATTTTGATGTTAACTCCCAAACCGCTGCGCAGAAGTCAACCAAACTTCACCCAATAGTGTATTGTATCACAATCTAGTAGTTACATTTGAAAATTTTGTTCTAGGACATTTTGTTTGAATGCAATCATCAAACTTAATTAAAAAAGTCATTTAAGCCTTTTCACAGTGAGATCTATGCGATATGGCCGAGAAATGTAATTTTGATGTTAACTCCCAAACCGCTGCGCAGAAGTAAACCAAACTTCACCCATTAGTGTATTGTATCACAATCTAGTAGTTACATGTGGAAATTTGGTTCTAGGACATTTGATTTGAGCGCAATCCTCAAACTTAGGTCAAAAAAGCCATTTAAGCCTTTTCACAGTGAGATCTATGCGATATGGCCGAGAAATGTAATTTTGATGTTAACTCCCAAACCGCTGCGCAGAAGTCAACCAAACTTCACCCAATAGTGTATTGTATCACATTCTAGTAGTTACATTTTAAAATTTCGTTCTAGGACATTTGGTTTGAGCGCAATTATTAAACTTAGGTCAAAAAAGCCATTTAAGCCTTTTCACAGTGAGATCTATGCGATATGGCCGAGAAATGTAATTTTGATGTTAACTCCCAAACCGCTGCGCAGAAGTAAACCAAACTTCACCCATTAGTGTATTGTATCACAATCTAGTAGTTACATGTGGAAATTTGGTTCTAGGACATTTGATTTGAGCGCAATCCTCAAACTTAGGTCAAAAAAGCCATTTAAGCCTTTTCACAGTGAGATCTATGCGATATGGCCGAGAAATGTAATTTTGATGTTAACTCCCAAACCGCTGCGCAGAAGTCAACCAAACTTCACCCAATAGTGTATTGTATCACAATCTAGTAGTTACATTTGAAAATTTTGTTCTAGGACATTTTGTTTGAATGCAATCATCAAACTTAATTAAAAAAGTCATTTAAGCCTTTTCACAGTGAGATCTATGCGATATGGCCGAGAAATGTAATTTTGATGTTAACTCCCAAACCGCTGCGCAGAAGTCAACCAAACTTCACCCATTAGTGTATTGTATCACAATCTAGTAGTTACATTTGAAAATTTTGTTCTAGGACATTTTGTTTGAACGCAATCATCAAACTTAATTAAAAAAGTCATTTAAGCCTTTTCACAGTGAGATCTATGCGATATGGCCGAGAAATGTAATTTTGATGTTAACTCCCAAACCGCTGCGCAGAAGTCAACCAAACTTCACCCAATAGTGTATTGTATCACAATCTAGTAGTTACATTTGAAAATTTTGTTCTAGGAAATTTTGTTTGAGCGCAATCATCAAACTTAATTAAAAAAGTCATTTAAGCCTTTTCACAGTGAGATCTATGCGATATGGCCGAGAAATGTAATTTTGATGTTAACTCCCAAACCGCTGCGCAGAAGTCAACCAAACTTCACCCATTAGTGTATTTTATCACAATCTAGTAGTTACATGTGGAAATTTGGTTCTAGGACATTTGATTTGAGCGCAATCCTCAAACTTAGGTCAAAAAAGCCATTTAAGCCTTTTCACAGTGAGATCTATGCGATATGGCCGAGAAATGTAATTTTGATGTTCACTCCCAAACCGCTGCGCAGAAGTCAACCAAACTTCACCCATTAGTGTATTGTATCACAATCTAGTAGTTACATGTGGAAATTTGGTTCTAGGACATTTGATTTGAGCGCAATCCTCAAACTTAGGTCAAAAAAGCCATTTAAGCCTTTTCACAGTGAGATCTATGCGATATGGCCGAGAAATGTAATTTTGATGTTAACTCCCAAACCGCTGCGCAGAAGTCAACCAAACTTCACCCATTAGTGTATTGTATCACAATCTAGTAGTTACATTTGAAAATTTTGTTCTAGGACATTTGGTTTGAGCGCAATCTTTAAACTTAGGTCAAAAAAGCCATTTAAGCCTTTTCACAGTGAGATCTATGCGATATGGCCGAGAAATGTAATTTTGATGTTAACTCCCAAACCGCTGCGCAGAAGTCAACCAAACTTCACCCAATAGTGTATTGTATCACAATCTAGTAGTTACATTTGAAAATTTTGTTCTAGGACATTTTGTTTGAATGCAATCATCAAACTTAATTAAAAAAGTCATTTAAGCCTTTTCACAGTGAGATCTATGCGATATGGCCGAGAAATGTAATTTTGATAACTCCCAAACCGCTGCGCAGAAGTCAACCAAACTTCACCCATTAGTGTATTGTATCACAATCTAGTAGTTACATGTGGAAATTTGGTTCTAGGACATTTGATTTGAGCGCAATCCTCAAACTTAGGTCAAAAAAGCCATTTAAGCCTTTTCACAGTGAGATCTATGCGATATGGCCGAGAAATGTAATTTTGATGTTAACTCCCAAACCGCTGCGCAGAAGTCAACCAAACTTCACCCAATAGTGTATTGTATCACAATCTAGTAGTTACATTTGAAAATTTTGTTCTAGGAAATTTTGTTTGAGCGCAATCATCAAACTTAATTAAAAAAGTCATTTAAGCCTTTTCACAGTGAGATCTATGCGATATGGCCGAGAAATGTAATTTTTATGTTAACTCCCAAACCGCTGCGCAGAAGTCAACCAAACTTCACCCATTAGTGTATTTTATCACAATCTAGTAGTTACATGTGGAAATTTGGTTCTAGGACATTTGATTTGAGCGCAATCCTCAAACTTAGGTCAAAAAAGCCATTTAAGCCTTTTCACAGTGAGATCTATGCGATATGGCCGAGAAATGTAATTTTGATGTTAACTCCCAAACCGCTGCGCAGAAGTCAGCCAAACTTCACCCAATAGTGTATTGTATCACATTCTAGTAGTTACATTTGAAAATTTCGTTCTAGGACATTTGGTTTGAGCGCAATCCTCAAACTTAGGTCAAAAAAGCCATTTAAGCCTTTTCACAGTGAGATCTATGCGATATGGCCGAGAAATGTAATTTTGATGTTAACTCCCAAACCGCTGCGCAGAAGTCAGCCAAACTTCACCCAATAGTGTATTGTATCACATTCTAGTAGTTACATTTGAAAATTTTGTTCTAGGACATTTGATTTGAGCGCAATCCTCAAACTTAGGTCAAAAAAGCCATTTAAGCCTTTTCACAGTGAGATCTATGCGATATGGCCGAGAAATGTAATTTTGATGTTAACTCCCAAACCGCTGCGCAGAAGTCAACCAAACTTCACCCAATAGTGTATTGTATCACATTCTAGTAGTTACATTTTAAAATTTCGTTCTAGGACATTTGGTTTGAGCGCAATTATTAAACTTAGGTCAAAAAAGCCATTTAAGCCTTTTCACAGTGAGATCTATGCGATATGGCCGAGAAATGTAATTTTGATGTTAACTCCCAAACCGCTGCGCAGAAGTAAACCAAACTTCACCCATTAGTGTATTGTATCACAATCTAGTAGTTACATGTGGAAATTTGGTTCTAGGACATTTGATTTGAGCGCAATCCTCAAACTTAGGTCAAAAAAGCCATTTAAGCCTTTTCACAGTGAGATCTATGCGATATGGCCGAGAAATGTAATTTTGATGTTAACTCCCAAACCGCTGCGCAGAAGTCAACCAAACTTCACCCAATAGTGTATTGTATCACAATCTAGTAGTTACATTTGAAAATTTTGTTCTAGGACATTTTGTTTGAATGCAATCATCAAACTTAATTAAAAAAGTCATTTAAGCCTTTTCACAGTGAGATCTATGCGATATGGCCGAGAAATGTAATTTTGATGTTAACTCCCAAACCGCTGCGCAGAAGTCAACCAAACTTCACCCATTAGTGTATTGTATCACAATCTAGTAGTTACATTTGAAAATTTTGTTCTAGGACATTTTGTTTGAACGCAATCATCAAACTTAATTAAAAAAGTCATTTAAGCCTTTTCACAGTGAGATCTATGCGATATGGCCGAGAAATGTAATTTTGATGTTAACTCCCAAACCGCTGCGCAGAAGTCAACCAAACTTCACCCATTAGTGTATTGTATCACAATCTAGTAGTTACATGTGGAAATTTGGTTATAGGACATTTGATTTGAGCGCAATCCTCAAACTAAGTTCAAAAAAGCCATTTAAGCCTTTTCACAGTGAGATCTATGCGATATGGCCGAGAAATGTAATTTTGATGTTAACTCCCAAACCGCTGCGCAGAAGTCAACCAAACTTCACCCAATAGTGTATTGTATCACAATCTAGTAGTTACATTTGAAAATTTTGTTCTAGGAAATTTTGTTTGAGCGCAATCATCAAACTTAATTAAAAAAGTCATTTAAGCCTTTTCACAGTGAGATCTATGCGATATGGCCGAGAAATGTAATTTTGATGTTAACTCCCAAACCGCTGCGCAGAAGTCAACCAAACTTCACCCATTAGTGTATTTTATCACAATCTAGTAGTTACATGTGGAAATTTGGTTCTAGGACATTTGATTTGAGCGCAATCCTCAAACTTAGGTCAAAAAAGCCATTTAAGCCTTTTCACAGTGAGATCTATGCGATATGGCCGAGAAATGTAATTTTGATGTTCACTCCCAAACCGCTGCGCAGAAGTCAACCAAACTTCACCCATTAGTGTATTGTATCACAATCTAGTAGTTACATGTGGAAATTTGGTTCTAGGACATTTGATTTGAGCGCAATCCTCAAACTTAGGTCAAAAAAGCCATTTAAGCCTTTTCACAGTGAGATCTATGCGATATGGCCGAGAAATGTAATTTTGATGTTAACTCCCAAACCGCTGCGCAGAAGTCAACCAAACTTCACCCATTAGTGTATTGTATCACAATCTAGTAGTTACATTTGAAAATTTTGTTCTAGGACATTTGGTTTGAGCGCAATCTTTAAACTTAGGTCAAAAAAGCCATTTAAGCCTTTTCACAGTGAGATCTATGCGATATGGCCGAGAAATGTAATTTTGATGTTAACTCCCAAACCGCTGCGCAGAAGTCAACCAAACTTCACCCAATAGTGTATTGTATCACAATCTAGTAGTTACATTTGAAAATTTTGTTCTAGGACATTTTGTTTGAATGCAATCATCAAACTTAATTAAAAAAGTCATTTAAGCCTTTTCACAGTGAGATCTATGCGATATGGCCGAGAAATGTAATTTTGATGTTAACTCCCAAACCGCTGCGCAGAAGTAAACCAAACTTCACCCATTAGTGTATTGTATCACAATCTAGTAGTTACATGTGGAAATTTGGTTCTAGGACATTTGATTTGAGCGCAATCCTCAAACTTAGGTCAAAAAAGCCATTTAAGCCTTTTCACAGTGAGATCTATGCGATATGGCCGAGAAATGTAATTTTGATGTTAACTCCCAAACCGCTGCGCAGAAGTCAACCAAACTTCACCCAATAGTGTATTGTATCACATTCTAGTAGTTACATTTTAAAATTTCGTTCTAGGACATTTGGTTTGAGCGCAATTATTAAACTTAGGTCAAAAAAGCCATTTAAGCCTTTTCACAGTGAGATCTATGCGATATGGCCGAGAAATGTAATTTTGATGTTAACTCCCAAACCGCTGCGCAGAAGTAAACCAAACTTCACCCATTAGTGTATTGTATCACAATCTAGTAGTTACATGTGGAAATTTGGTTCTAGGACATTTGATTTGAGCGCAATCCTCAAACTTAGGTCAAAAAAGCCATTTAAGCCTTTTCACAGTGAGATCTATGCGATATGGCCGAGAAATGTAATTTTGATGTTAACTCCCAAACCGCTGCGCAGAAGTCAACCAAACTTCACCCAATAGTGTATTGTATCACAATCTAGTAGTTACATTTGAAAATTTTGTTCTAGGACATTTTGTTTGAATGCAATCATCAAACTTAATTAAAAAAGTCATTTAAGCCTTTTCACAGTGAGATCTATGCGATATGGCCGAGAAATGTAATTTTGATGTTAACTCCCAAACCGCTGCGCAGAAGTCAACCAAACTTCACCCATTAGTGTATTGTATCACAATCTAGTAGTTACATTTGAAAATTTTGTTCTAGGACATTTTGTTTGAACGCAATCATCAAACTTAATTAAAAAAGTCATTTAAGCCTTTTCACAGTGAGATCTATGCGATATGGCCGAGAAATGTAATTTTGATGTTAACTCCCAAACCGCTGCGCAGAAGTCAACCAAACTTCACCCAATAGTGTATTGTATCACAATCTAGTAGTTACATTTGAAAATTTTGTTCTAGGAAATTTTGTTTGAGCGCAATCATCAAACTTAATTAAAAAAGTCATTTAAGCCTTTTCACAGTGAGATCTATGCGATATGGCCGAGAAATGTAATTTTGATGTTAACTCCCAAACCGCTGCGCAGAAGTCAACCAAACTTCACCCATTAGTGTATTTTATCACAATCTAGTAGTTACATGTGGAAATTTGGTTCTAGGACATTTGATTTGAGCGCAATCCTCAAACTTAGGTCAAAAAAGCCATTTAAGCCTTTTCACAGTGAGATCTATGCGATATGGCCGAGAAATGTAATTTTGATGTTCACTCCCAAACCGCTGCGCAGAAGTCAACCAAACTTCACCCATTAGTGTATTGTATCACAATCTAGTAGTTACATGTGGAAATTTGGTTCTAGGACATTTGATTTGAGCGCAATCCTCAAACTTAGGTCAAAAAAGCCATTTAAGCCTTTTCACAGTGAGATCTATGCGATATGGCCGAGAAATGTAATTTTGATGTTAACTCCCAAACCGCTGCGCAGAAGTCAACCAAACTTCACCCATTAGTGTATTGTATCACAATCTAGTAGTTACATTTGAAAATTTTGTTCTAGGACATTTGGTTTGAGCGCAATCTTTAAACTTAGGTCAAAAAAGCCATTTAAGCCTTTTCACAGTGAGATCTATGCGATATGGCCGAGAAATGTAATTTTGATATTAACTCCCAAACCGCTGCGCAGAAGTCAACCAAACTTCACAAATAGTGTATTGTATCACAATCTAGTAGTTACATTTGAAAATTTTGTTCTAGGACATTTTGTTTGAATGCAATCATCAAACTTAATTAAAAAAGTCATTTAAGCCTTTTCACAGTGAGATCTATGCGATATGGCCGAGAAATGTAATTTTGATGTTAACTCCCAAACCGCTGCGCAGAAGTAAACCAAACTTCACCCATTAGTGTATTGTATCACAATCTAGTAGTTACATGTGGAAATTTGGTTCTAGGACATTTGATTTGAGCGCAATCCTCAAACTTAGGTCAAAAAAGCCATTTAAGCCTTTTCACAGTGAGATCTATGCGATATGGCCGAGAAATGTAATTTTGATGTTAACTCCCAAACCGCTGCGCAGAAGTCAACCAAACTTCACCCAATAGTGTATTGTATCACATTCTAGTAGTTACATTTTAAAATTTCGTTCTAGGACATTTGGTTTGAGCGCAATTATTAAACTTAGGTCAAAAAAGCCATTTAAGCCTTTTCACAGTGAGATCTATGCGATATGGCCGAGAAATGTAATTTTGATGTTAACTCCCAAACCGCTGCGCAGAAGTAAACCAAACTTCACCCATTAGTGTATTTTATCACAATCTAGTAGTTACATGTGGAAATTTGGTTCTAGGACATTTGATTTGAGCGCAATCCTCAAACTTAGGTCAAAAAAGCCATTTAAGCCTTTTCACAGTGAGATCTATGCGATATGGCCGAGAAATGTAATTTTGATGTTAACTCCCAAACCGCTGCGCAGAAGTCAACCAAACTTCACCCAATAGTGTATTGTATCACAATCTAGTAGTTACATTTGAAAATTTTGTTCTAGGACATTTTGTTTGAATGCAATCATCAAACTTAATTAAAAAAGTCATTTAAGCCTTTTCACAGTGAGATCTATGCGATATGGCCGAGAAATGTAATTTTGATGTTAACTCCCAAACCGCTGCGCAGAAGTCAACCAAACTTCACCCATTAGTGTATTGTATCACAATCTAGTAGTTACATTTGAAAATTTTGTTCTAGGACATTTTGTTTGAACGCAATCATCAAACTTAATTAAAAAAGTCATTTAAGCCTTTTCACAGTGAGATCTATGCGATATGGCCGAGAAATGTAATTTTGATGTTAACTCCCAAACCGCTGCGCAGAAGTCAACCAAACTTCACCCATTAGTGTATTGTATCACAATCTAGTAGTTACATGTGGAAATTTGGTTATAGGACATTTGATTTGAGCGCAATCCTCAAACTTAGGTCAAAAAAGCCATTTAAGCCTTTTCACAGTGAGATCTATGCGATAAGGCCGAGAAATGTAATTTTGATGTTAACTCCCAAACCGCTGCGCAGAAGTCAACCAAACTTCACCCAATAGTGTATTGTATCACAATCTAGTAGTTACATTTGAAAATTTTGTTCTAGGAAATTTTGTTTGAGCGCAATCATCAAACTTAATTAAAAAAGTCATTTAAGCCTTTTCACAGTGAGATCTATGCGATATGGCCGAGAAATGTAATTTTGATGTTAACTCCCAAACCGCTGCGCAGAAGTCAACCAAACTTCACCCATTAGTGTATTTTATCACAATCTAGTAGTTACATGTGGAAATTTGGTTCTAGGACATTTGATTTGAGCGCAATCCTCAAACTTAGGTCAAAAAAGCCATTTAAGCCTTTTCACAGTGAGATCTATGCGATATGGCCGAGAAATGTAATTTTGATGTTCACTCCCAAACCGCTGCGCAGAAGTCAACCAAACTTCACCCATTAGTGTATTGTATCACAATCTAGTAGTTACATGTGGAAATTTGGTTCTAGGACATTTGATTTGAGCGCAATCCTCAAACTTAGGTCAAAAAAGCCATTTAAGCCTTTTCACAGTGAGATCTATGCGATATGGCCGAGAAATGTAATTTTGATGTTAACTCCCAAACCGCTGCGCAGAAGTCAACCAAACTTCACCCATTAGTGTATTGTATCACAATCTAGTAGTTACATTTGAAAATTTTGTTCTAGGACATTTGGTTTGAGCGCAATCTTTAAACTTAGGTCAAAAAAGCCATTTAAGCCTTTTCACAGTGAGATCTATGCGATATGGCCGAGAAATGTAATTTTGATGTTAACTCCCAAACCGCTGCGCAGAAGTAAACCAAACTTCACCCATTAGTGTATTGTATCACAATCTAGTAGATACATGTGGAAATTTGGTTCTAGGACATTTGATTTTAGCGCAATCCTCAAACTTAGGTCAAAAAAGCCATTTAAGCCTTTTCACAGTGAGATCTATGCGATATGGCCGAGAAATGTAATTTTGATGTTAACTCCCAAACCGCTGCGCAGAAGTCAACCAAACTTCACCCAATAGTGTATTGTATCACAATCTAGTAGTTACATTTGAAAATTTTGTTCTAGGAAATTTTGTTTGAGCGCAATCATCAAACTTAATTAAAAAAGTCATTTAAGCCTTTTCACAGTGAGATCTATGCGATATGGCCGAGAAATGTAATTTTGATGTTAACTCCCAAACCGCTGCGCAGAAGTCAACCAAACTTCACCCATTAGTGTATTGTATCACAATCTAGTAGTTACATGTGGAAATTTGGTTCTAGGACATTTGATTTGAGCGCAATCCTCAAACTTAGGTCAAAAAAGCCATTTAAGCCTTTTCAAAGTGAGATCTATGCGATATGGCCGAGAAATGTAATTTTGATGTTAACTCCCAAACCGCTGCGCAGAAGTCAACCAAACTTCACCCAATAGTGTATTGTATCACATTCTAGTAGTTACATTTTAAAATTTCGTTCAAGGACATTTGGTTTGAGCGCAATTATTAAACTTAGGTCAAAAAAGCCATTTAAGCCTTTTCACAGTGAGATCTATGCTATATGGCCGAGAAATGTAATTTTGATGTTAACTCCCAAACCGCTGCGCAGAAGTAAACCAAACTTCACCCATTAGTGTATTGTATCACAATCTAGTAGTTACATGTGGAAATTTGGTTCTAGGACATTTGATTTGAGCGCAATCCTCAAACTTAGGTCAAAAAAGCCATTTAAGCCTTTTCACAGTGAGATCTATGCGATATGGCCGAGAAATGTAATTTTGATGTTAACTCCCAAACCGCTGCGCAGAAGTCAACCAAACTTCACCCAATAGTGTATTGTATCACAATATAGTAGTTACATTTGAAAATTTTGTTCTAGGACATTTTGTTTGAATGCAATCATCAAACTTAATTAAAAAAGTCATTTAAGCCTTTTCACAGTGAGATCTATGCGATATGGCCGAGAAATGTAATTTTGATGTTAACTCCCAAACCGCTGCGCAGAAGTCAACCAAACTTCACCCATTAGTGTATTGTATCACAATCTAGTAGTTACATGTGGAAATTTGGTTATAGGACATTTGATTTGAGCGCAATCCTCAAACTTAGGTCAAAAAAGCCATTTAAGCCTTTTCACAGTGAGATCTATGCGATATGGCCGAGAAATGTAATTTTGATGTTAACTCCCAAACCGCTGCGCAGAAGTCACATAAACTTCACCCAATAGTGTATTTTATCACAATCTAGTAGTTACATTTGGAAATTTAGTTCTAGGACATTTGATTTGAGCGCAATCTTCAAACTTAATTAAAAAAAGTCATTTAAGCCTTTTCACAGTGAGATCTATGCGATATGGCCGAGAAATGTAATTTTGATGTTCACTCCCAAACCGCTGCGCAGAAGTCAACCAAACTTCACCCATTAGTGTATTGTATCACAATCTAGTAGTTACATGTGGAAATTTGGTTATAGGACATTTGATTTGAGCGCAATCCTCAAACTTAGGTCAAAAAAGCCATTTAAGCCTTTTCACAGTGAGATCTATGCGATATGGCCGAGAAATGTAATTTTGATGTTAACTCCCAAACCGCTGCGCAGAAGTCAACCAAACTTCACCCAATAGTGTATTGTATCACAATCTAGTAGTTACATTTGAAAATTTTGTTCTAGGACATTTTGTTTGAATGCAATCATCAAACTTAATTAAAAAAGTCATTTAAGCCTTTTCACAGTGAGATCTATGCGATATGGCCGAGAAATGTAATTTTGATGTTAACTCCCAAACCGCTGCGCAGAAGTCAACCAAACTTCACCCATTAGTGTATTGTATCACAATCTAGTAGTTACATGTGGAAATTTGGTTCTAGGACATTTGATTTGAGCGCAATCCTCAAACTTAGGTCAAAAAAGCCATTTAAGCCTTTTCACAGTGAGATCTATGCGATATGGCCGAGAAATGTAATTTTGATGTTAACTCCCAAACCGCTGCGCAGAAGTCACATAAACTTCACCCAATAGTGTATTTTATCACAATCTAGTAGTTACATTTGGAAATTTAGTTCTAGGACATTTGATTTGAGCGCAATCTTCAAACTTAATTAAAAAAAGTCATTTAAGCCTTTTCACAGTGAGATCTATGCGATATGGCCGAGAAATGTAATTTTGATGTTCACTCCCAAACCGCTGCGCAGAAGTCAACCAAACTTCACCCATTAGTGTATTGTATCACAATCTAGTAGTTACATGTGGAAATTTGGTTATAGGACATTTGATTTGAGCGCAATCCTCCAACTTAGGTCAAAAAAGCCATTTAAGCCTTTTCACGGTGAGATCTATGCGATATGGCCGAGAAATGTAATTTTGATGTTAACTCCCAAACCGCTGCGCAGAAGTCAACCAAACTTCACCCATTAGTGTATTGTATCACAATCTAGTAGTTACATTTGAAAATTTCGTTCTAGGACATTTGGTTTGAGCGCAATCTTTAAACTTAGGTCAAAAAAGCCATTTAAGCCTTTTCACAGTGAGATCTATGCGATATGGCCGAGAAATGTAATTTTGATGTTAACTCCCAAACCGCTGCGCAGAAGTCAACCAAACTTCACCCAATAGTGTATTGTATCACAATCTAGTAGTTACGTTTGAAAATTTTGTTCTAGGACATTTTGTTTGAACGCAATCATCAAACTTAATTAAAAAAGTCATTTAAGCCTTTTCACAGTGAGATCTATGCGATATGGCCGAGAAATGTAATTTTGATGTTAACTCCCAAACCGCTGCGCAGAAGTCAACCAAACTTCACCCAATAGTGTATTGTATCACAATCTAGTAGTTACATTTGAAAATTTTGTTCTAGGAAATTTTGTTTGAGCGCAATCATCAAACTTAATTAAAAAAGTCATTTAAGCCTTTTCACAGTGAGATCTATGCGATATGGCCGAGAAATGTAATTTTGATAACTCCCAAACCGCTGCGCAGAAGTCAACCAAACTTCACCCATTAGTGTATTGTATCACAATCTAGTAGTTACATGTGGAAATTTGGTTATAGGACATTTGATTTGAGCGCAATCCTCAAACTTAGGTCAAAAAAGCCATTTAAGCCTTTTCACAGTGAGATCTATGCGATATGGCCGAGAAATGTAATTTTGATGTTAACTCCCAAACCGCTGCGCAGAAGTCAACCAAACTTCACCCAATAGTGTATTGTATCACAATCTAGTAGTAACATTTGAAAATTTTGTTCTAGGAAATTTTGTTTGAGCGCAATCATCAAACTTAATTAAAAAAGTCATTTAAGCCTTTTCACAGTGAGATCTATGCGATATGGCCGAGAAATGTAATTTTTATGTTAACTCCCAAACCGCTGCGCAGAAGTCAACCAAACTTCACCCATTAGTGTATTTTATCACAATCTAGTAGTTACATGTGGAAATTTGGTTCTAGGACATTTGATTTGAGCGCAATCCTCAAACTTAGGTCAAAAAAGCCATTTAAGCCTTTTCACAGTGAGATCTATGCGATATGGCCGAGAAATGTAATTTTGATGTTAACTCCCAAACCGCTGCGCAGAAGTCAGCCAAACTTCACCCAATAGTGTATTGTATCACATTCTAGTAGTTACATTTGAAAATTTCGTTCTAGGACATTTGGTTTGAGCGCAATCCTCAAACTTAGGTCAAAAAAGCCATTTAAGCCTTTTCACAGTGAGATCTATGCGATATGGCCGAGAAATGTAATTTTGATGTTAACTCCCAAACCGCTGCGCAGAAGTCAACCAAACTTCACCCAATAGTGTATTGTATCACAATCTAGTAGTTACATTTGAAAATTTTGTTCTAGGACATTTTGTTTGAACGCAATCATCAAACTTAATTAAAAAAGTCATTTAAGCCTTTTCACAGTGAGATCTATGCGATATGGCCGAGAAATGTAATTTTGATGTTAACTCCCAAACCGCTGCGCAGAAGTCAACCAAACTTCACCCAATAGTGTATTGTATCACAATCTAGTAGTTACATTTGAAAATTTTGTTCTAGGACATTTTGTTTGAGCGCAATCCTCAAACTTAGGTCAAAAAAGCCATTTAAGCCTTTTCACAGTGAGATCTATGCGATATGGCCGAGAAATGTAATTTTGATGTTAACTCCCAAACCGCTGCGCAGAAGTCAACCAAACTTCACCCAATAGTGTATTGTATCACAATCCAGTAGTTACATTTAAAAATTTTGTTCTAGGACATTTTGTTTGAACGCAATCATCAAACTTAATTAAAAAAGTCATTTAAGCCTTTTCACAGTGAGATCTATGCGATATGGCCGAGAAATGTAATTTTGATGTTAACTCCCAAACCGCTGCGCAGAAGTCAACCAAACTTCACCCAATAGTGTATTGTATCACAGTCTAGTAGTTACATTTGAAAATTTTGTTCTAGGAAATTTTGTTTGAGCGCAATCATCAAACTTAATTAAAAAAGTCATTTAAGCCTTTTCACAGTGAGATCTATGCGATATGGCCGAGAAATGTAATTTTGATGTTAACTCCCAAACCGCTGCGCAGAAGTCAATCAAACTTCACCCATTAGTGTATTTTATCACAATCTAGTAGTTACATGTGGAAATTTGGTTCTAGGACATTTGATTTGAGCGCAATCCTCAAACTTAGGTCAAAAAAGCCATTTAAGCCTTTTCACAGTGAGATCTATGCGATATGGCCGAGAAATGTAATTTTGATGTTAACTCCCAAACCGCTGCGCAGAAGTCAACCAAACTTCACCCAATAGTGTATTGTATCACAATCTAGTAGTTACATTTAAAAATTTTGTTCTAGGACATTTTGTTTGAACGCAATCATCAAACTTAATTAAAAAAGTCATTTAAGCCTTTTCACAGTGAGATCTATGCGATATGGCCGAGAAATGTAATTTTGATGTTAACTCCCAAACCGCTGCGCAGAAGTCAACCAAACTTCACCCATTAGTGTATTGTATCACAATCTAGTAGTTACATGTGGAAATTTGGTTATAGGACATTTGATTTGAGCGCAATCCTCAAACTTAGGTCAAAAAAGCCATTTAAGCCTTTTCACAGTGAGATCTATGCGATATGGCCGAGAAATGTAATTTTGATGTTAACTCCCAAACCGCTGCGCAGAAGTCAACCAAACTTCACCCAATAGTGTATTGTATCACAATCTTGTAGTTACATTTGAAAATTTTGTTCTAGGAAATTTTGTTTGAGCGCAATCATCAAACTTAATTAAAAAAGTCATTTAAGCCTTTTCACAGTGAGATCTATGCGATATGGCCGAGAAATGTAATTTTGATGTTAACTCCCAAACCGCTGCGCAGAAGTCAACCAAACTTCACCCATTAGTGTATTTTATCACAATCTAGTAGTTACATGTGGAAATTTGGTTCTAGGACATTTGATTTGAGCGCAATCCTCAAACTTAGGTCAAAAAAGCCATTTAAGCCTTTTCACAGTGAGATCTATGCGATATGGCCGAGAAATGTAATTTTGATGTTAACTCCCAAACCGCTGCGCAGAAGTCAACCAAACTTCACCCAATAGTGTATTGTATCACATTCTAGTAGTTACATTTGAAAATTTCGTTCTAGGACATTTGGTTTGAGCGCAATCCTCAAACTTAGGTCAAAAAAGCCATTTAAGCCTTTTCACAGTGAGATCTATGCGATATGGCCGAGAAATGTAATTTTGATGTTAACTCCCAAACCGCTGCGCAGAAGTCAACCAAACTTCACCCAATAGTGTATTGTATCACAATCTAGTAGTTACATTTGAAAATTTTGTTCTAGGACATTTTGTTTGAACGCAATCATCAAACTTAATTAAAAAAGTCATTTAAGCCTTTTCACAGTGAGATCTATGCGATATGGCCGAGAAATGTAATTTTGATGTTAACTCCCAAACCGCTGCGCAGAAGTCAACCAAACTTCACCCATTAGTGTATTGTATCACAATCTAGTAGTTACATGTGGAAATTTGGTTATAGGACATTTGATTTGAGCGCAATCCTCAAACTTAGGTCAAAAAAGCCATTTAAGCCTTTTCACAGTGAGATCTATGCGATATGGCCGAGAAATGTAATTTTGATGTTAACTCCCAAACCGCTGCGCAGAAGTCAACCAAACTTCACCCAATAGTGTATTGTATCACAATCTAGTAGTTACATTTGAAAATTTTGTTCTAGGAAATTTTGTTTGAGCGCAATCATCAAACTTAATTAAAAAAGTCATTTAAGCCTTTTCACAGTGAGATCTATGCGATATGGCCGAGAAATGTAATTTTGATGTTAACTCCCAAACCGCTGCGCAGAAGTCAACCAAACTTCACCCATTAGTGTATTTTATCACAATATAGTAGTTACATGTGGAAATTTGGTTCTAGGACATTTGATTTGAGCGCAATCCTCAAACTTAGGTCAAAAAAGCCATTTAAGCCTTTTCACAGTGAGATCTATGCGATATGGCCGAGAAATGTAATTTTGATGTTAACTCCCAAACAGCTGCGCAGAAGTCAACCAAACTTCACCCAATAGTGTATTGTATCACATTCTAGTAGTTACATTTGAAAATTTTGTTCTAGGACATTTTGTTTGAACGCAATCATCAAACTTAATTAAAAAAGTCATTTAAGCCTTTTCACAGTGAGATCTATGCGATATGGCCGAGAAATGTAATTTTGATGTTAACTCCCAAACCGCTGCGCAGAAGTCAACCAAACTTCACCCAATAGTGTATTGTATCACAATCTAGTAGTTACATTTGAAAATTTTGTTCTAGGAAATTTTGTTTGAGCGCAATCATCAAACTTAATTAAAAAAGTCATTTAAGCCTTTTCACAGTGAGATCTATGCGATATGGCCGAGAAATGTAATTTTGATGTTAACTCCCAAACCGCTGCGCAGAAGTCAACCAAACTTCACCCATTAGTGTATTTTATCACAATCTAGTAGTTACATGTGGAAATTTGGTTCTAGGACATTTGATTTGAGCGCAATCCTCAAACTTAGGTCAAAAAAGCCATTTAAGCCTTTTCACAGTGAGATCTATGCGATATGGCCGAGAAATGTAATTTTGATGTTAACTCCCAAACCGCTGCGCAGAAGTCAACCAAACTTCACCCAATAGTGTATTGTATCACAATCTAGTAGTTACATTTAAAAATTTTGTTCTAGGACATTTTGTTTGAACGCAATCATCAAACTTAATTAAAAAAGTCATTTAAGCCTTTTCACAGTGAGATCTATGCGATATGGCCGAGAAATGTAATTTTGATGTTAACTCCCAAACCGCTGCGCAGAAGTCAACCAAACTTCACCCATTAGTGTATTGTATCACAATCTAGTAGTTACATGTGGAAATTTGGTTATAAGACATTTGATTTGAGCGCAATCCTCAAACTTAGGTCAAAAAAGCCATTTAAGCCTTTTCACAGTGAGATCTATGCGATATGGCCGAGAAATGTAATTTTGATGTTAACTCCCAAACCGCTGCGCAGAAGTCAACCAAACTTCACCCAATAGTGTATTGTATCACAATCTAGTAGTTACATTTGAAAATTTTGTTCTAGGAAATTTTGTTTGAGCGCAATCATCAAACTTAATTAAAAAAGTCATTTAAGCCTTTTCACAGTGAGATCTATGCGATATGGCCGAGAAATGTAATTTTGATGTTAACTCCCAAACCGCTGCGCAGAAGTCAACCAAACTTCACCCATTAGTGTATTTTATCACAATCTAGTAGTTACATGTGGAAATTTGGTTCTAGGACATTTGATTTGAGCGCAATCCTCAAACTTAGGTCAAAAAAGCCATTTAAGCCTTTTCACAGTGAGATCTATGCGATATGGCCGAGAAATGTAATTTTGATGTTAACTCCCAAACCGCTGCGCAGAAGTCAACCAAACTTCACCCAATAGTGTATTGTATCACATTCTAGTAGTTACATTTGAAAATTTCGTTCTAGGACATTTGGTTTGAGCGCAATCCTCAAACTTAGGTCAAAAAAGCCATTTAAGCCTTTTCACAGTGAGATCTATGCGATATGGCCGAGAAATGTAATTTTGATGTTAACTCCCAAACCGCTGCGCAGAAGTCAACCAAACTTCACCCAATAGTGTATTGTATCACAATCTAGTAGTTACATTTGAAAATTTTGTTCTAGGACATTTTGTTTGAACGCAATCATCAAACTTAATTAAAAAAGTCATTTAAGCCTTTTCACAGTGAGATCTATGCGATATGGCCGAGAAATGTAATTTTGATGTTAACTCCCAAACCGCTGCGCAGAAGTCAACCAAACTTCACCCAATAGTGTATTGTATCACAATCTAGTAGTTACATTTGAAAATTTTGTTCTAGGACATTTTGTTTGAGCGCAATCCTCAAACTTAGGTCAAAAAAGCCATTTAAGCCTTTTCACAGTGAGATCTATGCGATATGGCCGAGAAATGTAATTTTGATGTTAACTCCCAAACCGCTGCGCAGAAGTCAACCAAACTTCACCCAATAGTGTATTGTATCACATTCTAGTAGTTACATTTTAAAATTTCGTTCAAGGACATTTGGTTTGAGCGCAATTATTAAACTTAGGTCAAAAAAGCCATTTAAGCCTTTTCACAGTGAGATCTATGCGATATGGCCGAGAAATGTAATTTTGATGTTAACTCCCAAACCGCTGCGCAGAAGTCAACCAAACTTCACCCATTAGTGTATTGTATCACAATCTAGTAGTTACATGTGGAAATTTGGTTCTAGGACATTTGATTTGAGCGCAATCCTCAAACTTAGGTCAAAAAAGCCATTTAAGCCTTTTCACAGTGAGATCTATGCGATATGGCCGAGAAATGTAATTTTGATGTTAACTCCCAAACCGCTGCGCAGAAGTCAACCAAATTTCACCCAATAGTGTATTGTATCACATTCTAGTAGTTACATTTGAAAATTTCGTTCTAGGACATTTGGTTTGAGCGCAATTATTAAACTTAGGTCAAAAAAGCCATTTAAGCCTTTTCACAGTGAGATCTATGCGATATGGCCGAGAAATGTAATTTTGATGTTAACTCCCAAACCGCTGCGCAGAAGTAAACCAAACTTCACCCATTAGTGTATTGTATCACAATCTAGTAGTTACATGTGGAAATTTGGTTCTAGGACATTTGATTTTAGCGCAATCCTCAAACTTAGGTCAAAAAAGCCATTTAAGCCTTTTCACAGTGAGATCTATGCGATATGGCCGAGAAATGTAATTTTGATGTTAACTCCCAAACCGCTGCGCAGAAGTCAACCAAACTTCACCCAATAGTGTATTGTATCACAATCTAGTAGTTACATTTGAAAATTTTGTTCTAGGAAATTTTGTTTGAGCGCAATCATCAAACTTAATTAAAAAAGTCATTTAAGCCTTTTCACAGTGAGATCTATGCGATATGGCCGAGAAATGTAATTTTGATGTTAACTCCCAAACCGCTGCGCAGAAGTCAACCAAACTTCACCCATTAGTGTATTGTATCACAATCTAGTAGTTACATGTGGAAATTTGGTTCTAGGACATTTGATTTGAGCGCAATCCTCAAACTTAGGTCAAAAAAGCCATTTAAGCCTTTTCACAGTGAGATCTATGCGATATGGCCGAGAAATGTAATTTTGATGTTAACTCCCAAACCGCTGCGCAGAAGTCAACCAAACTTCACCCAATAGTGTATTGTATCACATTCTAGTAGTTACATTTTAAAATTTCGTTCTAGGACATTTGGTTTGAGCGCAATTATTAAACTTAGGTCAAAAAAGCCATTTAAGCCTTTTCACAGTGAGATCTATGCGATATGGCCGAGAAATGTAATTTTGATGTTAACTCCCAAACCGCTGCGCAGAAGTCAACCAAACTTCACCCAATAGTGTATTGTATCACATTCTAGTAGTTACATTTGAAAATTTCGTTCTAGGACATTTGGTTTGAGCGCAATCCTCAAACTTAGGTCAAAAAAGCCATTTAAGCCTTTTCACAGTGAGATCTATGCGATATGGCCGAGAAATGTAATTTTGATGTTAACTCCCAAACCGCTGCGCAGAAGTCAACCAAACTTCACCCAATAGTGTATTGTATCACAATCTAGTAGTTACATTTGAAAATTTTGTTCTAGGACATTTTGTTTGAACGCAATCATCAAACTTAATTAAAAAAGTCATTTAAGCCTTTTCACAGTGAGATCTATGCGATATGGCCGAGAAATGTAATTTTGATGTTAACTCCCAAACCGCTGCGCAGAAGTCAACCAAACTTCACCCAATAGTGTATTGTATCACAATCTAGTAGTTACATTTGAAAATTTTGTTCTAGGACATTTTGTTTGAGCGCAATCCTCAAACTTAGGTCAAAAAAGCCATTTAAGCCTTTTCACAGTGAGATCTATGCGATATGGCCGAGAAATGTAATTTTGATGTTAACTCCCAAACCGCTGCGCAGAAGTCAACCAAACTTCACCCAATAGTGTATTGTATCACATTCTAGTAGTTACATTTTAAAATTTCGTTCAAGGACATTTGGTTTGAGCGCAATTATTAAACTTAGGTCAAAAAAGCCATTTAAGCCTTTTCACAGTGAGATCTATGCGATATGGCCGAGAAATGTAATTTTGATGTTAACTCCCAAACCGCTGCGCAGAAGTAAACCAAACTTCACCCATTAGTGTATTGTATCACAATCTAGTAGTTACATGTGGAAATTTGGTTCTAGGACATTTGATTTGAGCGCAATCCTCAAACTTAGGTCAAAAAAGCCATTTAAGCCTTTTCACAGTGAGATCTATGCGATATGGCCGAGAAATGTAATTTTGATGTTAACTCCCAAACCGCTGCGCAGAAGTCAACCAAATTTCACCCAATAGTGTATTGTATCACATTCTAGTAGTTACATTTGAAAATTTCGTTCTAGGACATTTGGTTTGAGCGCAATTATTAAACTTAGGTCAAAAAAGCCATTTAAGCCTTTTCACAGTGAGATCTATGCGATATGGCCGAGAAATGTAATTTTGATGTTAACTCCCAAACCGCTGCGCAGAAGTAAACCAAACTTCACCCATTAGTGTATTGTATCACAATCTAGTAGTTACATGTGGAAATTTGGTTCTAGGACATTTGATTTGAGCGCAATCCTCAAACTTAGGTCAAAAAAGCCATTTAAGCCTTTTCACAGTGAGATCTATGCGATATGGCCGAGAAATGTAATTTTGATGTTAACTCCCAAACCGCTGCGCAGAAGTCAACCAAATTTCACCCAATAGTGTATTGTATCACATTCTAGTAGTTACATTTGAAAATTTCGTTCTAGGACATTTGGTTTGAGCGCAATTATTAAACTTAGGTCAAAAAAGCCATTTAAGCCTTTTCACAGTGAGATCTATGCGATATGGCCGAGAAATGTAATTTTGATGTTAACTCCCAAACCGCTGCGCAGAAGTAAACCAAACTTCACCCATTAGTGTATTGTATCACAATCTAGTAGTTACATGTGGAAATTTGGTTCTAGGACATTTGATTTGAGCGCAATCCTCAAACTTAGGTCAAAAAAGCCATTTAAGCCTTTTCACAGTGAGATCTATGCGATATGGCCGAGAAATGTAATTTTGATGTTAACTCCCAAACCGCTGCGCAGAAGTCAACCAAACTTCACCCAATAGTGTATTGTATCACAATCTAGTAGTTACATTTGAAAATTTTGTTCTAGGAAATTTTGTTTGAGCGCAATCATCAAACTTAATTAAAAAAGTCATTTAAGCCTTTTCACAGTGAGATCTATGCGATATGGCCGAGAAATGTAATTTTTATGTTAACTCCCAAACCGCTGCGCAGAAGTCAACCAAACTTCACCCATTAGTGTATTTTATCACAATCTAGTAGTTACATGTGGAAATTTGGTTCTAGGACATTTGATTTGAGCGCAATCCTCAAACTTAGGTCAAAAAAGCCATTTAAGCCTTTTCACAGTGAGATCTATGCGATATGGCCGAGAAATGTAATTTTGATGTTAACTCCCAAACCGCTGCGCAGAAGTCAACCAAACTTCACCCAATAGTGTATTGTATCACATTCTAGTAGTTACATTTTAAAATTTCGTTCTAGGACATTTGGTTTGAGCGCAATTATTAAACTTAGGTCAAAAAAGCCATTTAAGCCTTTTCACAGTGAGATCTATGCGATATGGCCGAGAAATGTAATTTTGATGTTAACTCCCAAACCGCTGCGCAGAAGTCAACCAAACTTCACCCAATAGTGTATTGTATCACATTCTAGTAGTTACATTTGAAAATTTCGTTCTAGGACATTTGGTTTGAGCGCAATCCTCAAACTTAGGTCAAAAAAGCCATTTAAGCCTTTTCACAGTGAGATCTATGCGATATGGCCGAGAAATGTAATTTTGATGTTAACTCCCAAACCGCTGCGCAGAAGTCAACCAAACTTCACCCAATAGTGTATTGTATCACAATCTAGTAGTTACATTTGAAAATTTTGTTCTAGGACATTTTGTTTGAACGCAATCATCAAACTTAATTAAAAAAGTCATTTAAGCCTTTTCACAGTGAGATCTATGCGATATGGCCGAGAAATGTAATTTTGATGTTAACTCCCAAACCGCTGCGCAGAAGTCAACCAAACTTCACCCAATAGTGTATTGTATCACAATCTAGTAGTTACATTTGAAAATTTTGTTCTAGGACATTTTGTTTGAGCGCAATCCTCAAACTTAGGTCAAAAAAGCCATTTAAGCCTTTTCACAGTGAGATCTATGCGATATGGCCGAGAAATGTAATTTTGATGTTAACTCCCAAACCGCTGCGCAGAAGTCAACCAAACTTCACCCAATAGTGTATTGTATCACATTCTAGTAGTTACATTTTAAAATTTCGTTCAAGGACATTTGGTTTGAGCGCAATTATTAAACTTAGGTCAAAAAAGCCATTTAAGCCTTTTCACAGTGAGATCTATGCGATATGGCCGAGAAATGTAATTTTGATGTTAACTCCCAAACCGCTGCGCAGAAGTAAACCAAACTTCACCCATTAGTGTATTGTATCACAATCTAGTAGTTACATGTGGAAATTTGGTTCTAGGACATTTGATTTGAGCGCAATCCTCAAACTTAGGTCAAAAAAGCCATTTAAGCCTTTTCACAGTGAGATCTATGCGATATGGCCGAGAAATGTAATTTTGATGTTAACTCCCAAACCGCTGCGCAGAAGTCAACCAAATTTCACCCAATAGTGTATTGTATCACATTCTAGTAGTTACATTTGAAAATTTCGTTCTAGGACATTTGGTTTGAGCGCAATTATTAAACTTAGGTCAAAAAAGCCATTTAAGCCTTTTCACAGTGAGATCTATGCGATATGGCCGAGAAATGTAATTTTGATGTTAACTCCCAAACCGCTGCGCAGAAGTAAACCAAACTTCACCCATTAGTGTATTGTATCACAATCTAGTAGTTACATGTGGAAATTTGGTTCTAGGACATTTGATTTTAGCGCAATCCTCAAACTTAGGTCAAAAAAGCCATTTAAGCCTTTTCACAGTGAGATCTATGCGATATGGCCGAGAAATGTAATTTTGATGTTAACTCCCAAACCGCTGCGCAGAAGTCAACCAAACTTCACCCAATAGTGTATTGTATCACAATCTAGTAGTTACATTTGAAAATTTTGTTCTAGGAAATTTTGTTTGAGCGCAATCATCAAACTTAATTAAAAAAGTCATTTAAGCCTTTTCACAGTGAGATCTATGCGATATGGCCGAGAAATGTAATTTTGATGTTAACTCCCAAACCGCTGCGCAGAAGTCAACCAAACTTCACCCATTAGTGTATTGTATCACAATCTAGTAGTTACATGTGGAAATTTGGTTCTAGGACATTTGATTTGAGCGCAATCCTCAAACTTAGGTCAAAAAAGCCATTTAAGCCTTTTCACAGTGAGATCTATGCGATATGGCCGAGAAATGTAATTTTGATGTTAACTCCCAAACCGCTGCGCAGAAGTCAACCAAACTTCACCCAATAGTGTATTGTATCACATTCTAGTAGTTACATTTTAAAATTTCGTTCTAGGACATTTGGTTTGAGCGCAATTATTAAACTTAGGTCAAAAAAGCCATTTAAGCCTTTTCACAGTGAGATCTATGCGATATGGCCGAGAAATGTAATTTTGATGTTAACTCCCAAACCGCTGCGCAGAAGTCAACCAAACTTCACCCATTAGTGTATTGTATCACAATCTAGTAGTTACATGTGGAAATTTGGTTCTAGGACATTTGATTTGAGCGCAATCCTCAAACTTAGGTCAAAAAAGCCATTTAAGCCTTTTCACAGTGAGATCTATGCGATATGGCCGAGAAATGTAATTTTGATGTTAACTCCCAAACCGCTGCGCAGAAGTCAACCAAACTTCACCCAATAGTGTATTGTATCACAATCTAGTAGTTACATTTGAAAATTTTGTTCTAGGACATTTTGTTTGAATGCAATCATCAAACTTAATTAAAAAAGTCATTTAAGCCTTTTCACAGTGAGATCTATGCGATATGGCCGAGAAATGTAATTTTGATGTTAACTCCCAAACCGCTGCGCAGAAGTCAACCAAACTTCACCCATTAGTGTATTGTATCACAATCTAGTAGTTACATGTGGAAATTTGGTTATAGGACATTTGATTTGAGCGCAATCCTCAAACTTAGGTCAAAAAAGCCATTTAAGCCTTTTCACAGTGAGATCTATGCGATATGGCCGAGAAATGTAATTTTGATGTTAACTCCCAAACCGCTGCGCAGAAGTCAACCAAACTTCACCCATTAGTGTATTGTATCACAATCTAGTAGTTACATGTGGAAATTTGGTTATAGGACATTTGATTTGAGCGCAATCCTCAAACTTAGGTCAAAAAAGCCATTTAAGCCTTTTCACAGTGAGATCTATGCGATATGGCCGAGAAATGTAATTTTGATGTTAACTCCCAAACCGCTGCGCAGAAGTCAACCAAACTTCACCCAATAGTGTATTGTATCACAATCTAGTAGTAACATTTGAAAATTTTGTTCTAGGAAATTTTGTTTGAGCGCAATCATCAAACTTAATTAAAAAAGTCATTTAAGCCTTTTCACAGTGAGATCTATGCGATATGGCCGAGAAATGTAATTTTTATGTTAACTCCCAAACCGCTGCGCAGAAGTCAACCAAACTTCACCCATTAGTGTATTTTATCACAATCTAGTAGTTACATGTGGAAATTTGGTTCTAGGACATTTGATTTGAGCGCAATCCTCAAACTTAGGTCAAAAAAGCCATTTAAGCCTTTTCACAGTGAGATCTATGCGATATGGCCGAGAAATGTAATTTTGATGTTAACTCCCAAACCGCTGCGCAGAAGTCAGCCAAACTTCACCCAATAGTGTATTGTATCACATTCTAGTAGTTACATTTGAAAATTTCGTTCTAGGACATTTGGTTTGAGCGCAATCCTCAAACTTAGGTCAAAAAAGCCATTTAAGCCTTTTCACAGTGAGATCTATGCGATATGGCCGAGAAATGTAATTTTGATGTTAACTCCCAAACCGCTGCGCAGAAGTCAACCAAACTTCACCCAATAGTGTATTGTATCACAATCTAGTAGTTACATTTGAAAATTTTGTTCTAGGACATTTTGTTTGAACGCAATCATCAAACTTAATTAAAAAAGTCATTTAAGCCTTTTCACAGTGAGATCTATGCGATATGGCCGAGAAATGTAATTTTGATGTTAACTCCTAAACCGCTGCGCAGAAGTCAACCAAACTTCACCCAATAGTGTATTGTATCACAATCTAGTAGTTACATTTGAAAATTTTGTTCTAGGACATTTTGTTTGAGCGCAATCCTCAAACTTAGGTCAAAAAAGCCATTTAAGCCTTTTCACAGTGAGATCTATGCGATATGGCCGAGAAATGTAATTTTGATGTTAACTCCCAAACCGCTGCGCAGAAGTCAACCAAACTTCACCCAATAGTGTATTGTATCACAATCCAGTAGTTACATTTGAAAATTTTGTTCTAGGACATTTTGTTTGAACGCAATCATCAAACTTAATTAAAAAAGTCATTTAAGCCTTTTCACAGTGAGATCTATGCGATATGGCCGAGAAATGTAATTTTGATGTTAACTCCCAAACCGCTGCGCAGAAGTCAACCAAACTTCACCCAATAGTGTATTGTATCACAATCTAGTAGTTACATTTGAAAATTTTGTTCTAGGAAATTTTGTTTGAGCGCAATCATCAAACTTAATTAAAAAAGTCATTTAAGCCTTTTCACAGTGAGATCTATGCGATATGGCCGAGAAATGTAATTTTGATGTTAACTCCCAAACCGCTGCGCAGAAGTCAATCAAACTTCACCCATTAGTGTATTTTATCACAATCTAGTAGTTACATGTGGAAATTTGGTTCTAGGACATTTGATTTGAGCGCAATCCTCAAACTTAGGTCAAAAAAGCCATTTAAGCCTTTTCACAGTGAGATCTATGCGATATGGCCGAGAAATGTAATTTTGATGTTAACTCCCAAACCGCTGCGCAGAAGTCAACCAAACTTCACCCAATAGTGTATTGTATCACAATCTAGTAGTTACATTTAAAAATTTTGTTCTAGGACATTTTGTTTGAACGCAATCATCAAACTTAATTAAAAAAGTCATTTAAGCCTTTTCACAGTGAGATCTATGCGATATGGCCGAGAAATGTAATTTTGATGTTAACTCCCAAACCGCTGCGCAGAAGTCAACCAAACTTCACCCATTAGTGTATTGTATCACAATCTAGTAGTTACATGTGGAAATTTGGTTATAGGACATTTGATTTGAGCGCAATCCTCAAACTTAGGTCAAAAAAGCCATTTAAGCCTTTTCACAGTGAGATCTATGCGATATGGCCGAGAAATGTAATTTTGATGTTAACTCCCAAACCGCTGCGCAGAAGTCAACCAAACTTCACCCAATAGTGTATTGTATCACAATCTAGTAGTTACATTTGAAAATTTTGTTCTAGGAAATTTTGTTTGAGCGCAATCATCAAACTTAATTAAAAAAGTCATTTAAGCCTTTTCACAGTGAGATCTATGCGATATGGCCGAGAAATGTAATTTTGATGTTAACTCCCAAACCGCTGCGCAGAAGTCAACCAAACTTCACCCATTAGTGTATTTTATCACAATCTAGTAGTTACATGTGGAAATTTGGTTCTAGGACATTTGATTTGAGCGCAATCCTCAAACTTAGGTCAAAAAAGCCATTTAAGCCTTTTCACAGTGAGATCTATGCGATATGGCCGAGAAATGTAATTTTGATGTTAACTCCCAAACCGCTGCGCAGAAGTCAACCAAACTTCACCCAATAGTGTATTGTATCACATTCTAGTAGTTACATTTGAAAATTTCGTTCTAGGACATTTGGTTTGAGCGCAATCCTCAAACTTAGGTCAAAAAAGCCATTTAAGCCTTTTCACAGTGAGATCTATGCGATATGGCCGAGAAATGTAATTTTGATGTTAACTCCCAAACCGCTGCGCAGAAGTCAACCAAACTTCACCCAATAGTGTATTGTATCACAATCTAGTAGTTACATTTGAAAATTTTGTTCTAGGACATTTTGTTTGAACGCAATCATCAAACTTAATTAAAAAAGTCATTTAAGCCTTTTCACAGTGAGATCTATGCGATATGGCCGAGAAATGTAATTTTGATGTTAACTCCCAAACCGCTGCGCAGAAGTCAACCAAACTTCACCCAATAGTGTATTGTATCACAATCTAGTAGTTACATTTGAAAATTTTGTTCTAGGACATTTTGTTTGAGCGCAATCCTCAAACTTAGGTCAAAAAAGCCATTTAAGCCTTTTCACAGTGAGATCTATGCGATATGGCCGAGAAATGTAATTTTGATGTTAACTCCCAAACCGCTGCGCAGAAGTCAACCAAACTTCACCCAATAGTGTATTGTATCACATTCTAGTAGTTACATTTTAAAATTTCGTTCAAGGACATTTGGTTTGAGCGCAATTATTAAACTTAGGTCAAAAAAGCCATTTAAGCCTTTTCACAGTGAGATCTATGCGATATGGCCGAGAAATGTAATTTTGATGTTAACTCCCAAACCGCTGCGCAGAAGTAAACCAAACTTCACCCATTAGTGTATTTTATCACAATCTAGTAGTTACATGTGGAAATTTGGTTCTAGGACATTTGATTTGAGCGCAATCCTCAAACTTAGGTCAAAAAAGCCATTTAAGCCTTTTCACAGTGAGATCTATGCGATATGGCCGAGAAATGTAATTTTGATGTTAACTCCCAAACCGCTGCGCAGAAGTCAACCAAATTTCACCCAATAGTGTATTGTATCACATTCTAGTAGTTACATTTGAAAATTTCGTTCTAGGACATTTGGTTTGAGCGCAATTATTAAACTTAGGTCAAAAAAGCCATTTAAGCCTTTTCACAGTGAGATCTATGCGATATGGCCGAGAAATGTAATTTTGATGTTAACTCCCAAACCGCTGCGCAGAAGTAAACCAAACTTCACCCATTAGTGTATTGTATCACAATCTAGTAGTTACATGTGGAAATTTGGTTCTAGGACATTTGATTTTAGCGCAATCCTCAAACTTAGGTCAAAAAAGCCATTTAAGCCTTTTCACAGTGAGATCTATGCGATATGGCCGAGAAATGTAATTTTGATGTTAACTCCCAAACCGCTGCGCAGAAGTCAACCAAACTTCACCCAATAGTGTATTGTATCACAATCTAGTAGTTACATTTGAAAATTTTGTTCTAGGAAATTTTGTTTGAGCGCAATCATCAAACTTAATTAAAAAAGTCATTTAAGCCTTTTCACAGTGAGATCTATGCGATATGGCCGAGAAATGTAATTTTGATGTTAACTCCCAAACCGCTGCGCAGAAGTCAACCAAACTTCACCCATTAGTGTATTGTATCACAATCTAGTAGTTACATGTGGAAATTTGGTTCTAGGACATTTGATTTGAGCGCAATCCTCAAACTTAGGTCAAAAAAGCCATTTAAGCCTTTTCACAGTGAGATCTATGCGATATGGCCGAGAAATGTAATTTTGATGTTAACTCCCAAACCGCTGCGCAGAAGTCAACCAAACTTCACCCAATAGTGTATTGTATCACATTCTAGTAGTTACATTTTAAAATTTCGTTCTAGGACATTTGGTTTGAGCGCAATTATTAAACTTAGGTCAAAAAAGCCATTTAAGCCTTTTCACAGTGAGATCTATGCGATATGGCCGAGAAATGTAATTTTGATGTTAACTCCCAAACCGCTGCGCAGAAGTCAACCAAACTTCACCCAATAGTGTATTGTATCACATTCTAGTAGTTACATTTGAAAATTTCGTTCTAGGACATTTGGTTTGAGCGCAATCCTCAAACTTAGGTCAAAAAAGCCATTTAAGCCTTTTCACAGTGAGATCTATGCGATATGGCCGAGAAATGTAATTTTGATGTTAACTCCCAAACCGCTGCGCAGAAGTCAACCAAACTTCACCCAATAGTGTATTGTATCACAATCTAGTAGTTACATTTGAAAATTTTGTTCTAGGACATTTTGTTTGAACGCAATCATCAAACTTAATTAAAAAAGTCATTTAAGCCTTTTCACAGTGAGATCTATGCGATATGGCCGAGAAATGTAATTTTGATGTTAACTCCCAAACCGCTGCGCAGAAGTCAACCAAACTTCACCCAATAGTGTATTGTATCACAATCTAGTAGTTACATTTGAAAATTTTGTTCTAGGACATTTTGTTTGAGCGCAATCCTCAAACTTAGGTCAAAAAAGCCATTTAAGCCTTTTCACAGTGAGATCTATGCGATATGGCCGAGAAATGTAATTTTGATGTTAACTCCCAAACCGCTGCGCAGAAGTCAACCAAACTTCACCCAATAGTGTATTGTATCACATTCTAGTAGTTACATTTTAAAATTTCGTTCAAGGACATTTGGTTTGAGCGCAATTATTAAACTTAGGTCAAAAAAGCCATTTAAGCCTTTTCACAGTGAGATCTATGCGATATGGCCGAGAAATGTAATTTTGATGTTAACTCCCAAACCGCTGCGCAGAAGTAAACCAAACTTCACCCATTAGTGTATTGTATCACAATCTAGTAGTTACATGTGGAAATTTGGTTCTAGGACATTTGATTTGAGCGCAATCCTCAAACTTAGGTCAAAAAAGCCATTTAAGCCTTTTCACAGTGAGATCTATGCGATATGGCCGAGAAATGTAATTTTGATGTTAACTCCCAAACCGCTGCGCAGAAGTCAACCAAATTTCACCCAATAGTGTATTGTATCACATTCTAGTAGTTACATGTGGAAATTTGGTTCTAGGACATTTGATTTTAGCGCAATCCTCAAACTTAGGTCAAAAAAGCCATTTAAGCCTTTTCACAGTGAGATCTATGCGATATGGCCGAGAAATGTAATTTTGATGTTAACTCCCAAACCGCTGCGCAGAAGTCAACCAAACTTCACCCAATAGTGTATTGTATCACAATCTAGTAGTTACATTTGAAAATTTTGTTCTAGGAAATTTTGTTTGAGCGCAATCATCAAACTTAATTAAAAAAGTCATTTAAGCCTTTTCACAGTGAGATCTATGCGATATGGCCGAGAAATGTAATTTTGATGTTAACTCCCAAACCGCTGCGCAGAAGTCAACCAAACTTCACCCATTAGTGTATTGTATCACAATCTAGTAGTTACATGTGGAAATTTGGTTCTAGGACATTTGATTTGAGCGCAATCCTCAAACTTAGGTCAAAAAAGCCATTTAAGCCTTTTCACAGTGAGATCTATGCGATATGGCCGAGAAATGTAATTTTGATGTTAACTCCCAAACCGCTGCGCAGAAGTCAACCAAACTTCACCCAATAGTGTATTGTATCACATTCTAGTAGTTACATTTTAAAATTTCGTTCTAGGACATTTGGTTTGAGCGCAATTATTAAACTTAGGTCAAAAAAGCCATTTAAGCCTTTTCACAGTGAGATCTATGCGATATGGCCGAGAAATGTAATTTTGATGTTAACTCCCAAACCGCTGCGCAGAAGTCAACCAAACTTCACCCATTAGTGTATTGTATCACAATCTAGTAGTTACATGTGGAAATTTGGTTATAGGACATTTGATTTGAGCGCAATCCTCAAACTTAGGTCAAAAAAGCCATTTAAGCCTTTTCACAGTGAGATCTATGCGATATGGCCGAGAAATGTAATTTTGATGTTAACTCCCAAACCGCTGCGCAGAAGTCAACCAAACTTCACCCATTAGTGTATTGTATCACAATCTAGTAGTTACATGTGGAAATTTGGTTATAGGACATTTGATTTGAGCGCAATCCTCAAACTTAGGTCAAAAAAGCCATTTAAGCCTTTTCACAGTGAGATCTATGCGATATGGCCGAGAAATGTAATTTTGATGTTAACTCCCAAACCGCTGCGCAGAAGTCAACCAAACTTCACCCAATAGTGTATTGTATCACAATCTAGTAGTAACATTTGAAAATTTTGTTCTAGGAAATTTTGTTTGAGCGCAATCATCAAACTTAATTAAAAAAGTCATTTAAGCCTTTTCACAGTGAGATCTATGCGATATGGCCGAGAAATGTAATTTTTATGTTAACTCCCAAACCGCTGCGCAGAAGTCAACCAAACTTCACCCATTAGTGTATTTTATCACAATCTAGTAGTTACATGTGGAAATTTGGTTCTAGGACATTTGATTTGAGCGCAATCCTCAAACTTAGGTCAAAAAAGCCATTTAAGCCTTTTCACAGTGAGATCTATGCGATATGGCCGAGAAATGTAATTTTGATGTTAACTCCCAAACCGCTGCGCAGAAGTCAGCCAAACTTCACCCAATAGTGTATTGTATCACATTCTAGTAGTTACATTTGAAAATTTCGTTCTAGGACATTTGGTTTGAGCGCAATCCTCAAACTTAGGTCAAAAAAGCCATTTAAGCCTTTTCACAGTGAGATCTATGCGATATGGCCGAGAAATGTAATTTTGATGTTAACTCCCAAACCGCTGCGCAGAAGTCAACCAAACTTCACCCAATAGTGTATTGTATCACAATCTAGTAGTTACATTTGAAAATTTTGTTCTAGGACATTTTGTTTGAACGCAATCATCAAACTTAATTAAAAAAGTCATTTAAGCCTTTTCACAGTGAGATCTATGCGATATGGCCGAGAAATGTAATTTTGATGTTAACTCCCAAACCGCTGCGCAGAAGTCAACCAAACTTCACCCAATAGTGTATTGTATCACAATCTAGTAGTTACATTTGAAAATTTTGTTCTAGGACATTTTGTTTGAGCGCAATCCTCAAACTTAGGTCAAAAAAGCCATTTAAGCCTTTTCACAGTGAGATCTATGCGATATGGCCGAGAAATGTAATTTTGATGTTAACTCCCAAACCGCTGCGCAGAAGTCAACCAAACTTCACCCAATAGTGTATTGTATCACAATCCAGTAGTTACATTTGAAAATTTTGTTCTAGGACATTTTGTTTGAACGCAATCATCAAACTTAATTAAAAAAGTCATTTAAGCCTTTTCACAGTGAGATCTATGCGATATGGCCGAGAAATGTAATTTTGATGTTAACTCCCAAACCGCTGCGCAGAAGTCAACCAAACTTCACCCAATAGTGTATTGTATCACAATCTAGTAGTTACATTTGAAAATTTTGTTCTAGGAAATTTTGTTTGAGCGCAATCATCAAACTTAATTAAAAAAGTCATTTAAGCCTTTTCACAGTGAGATCTATGCGATATGGCCGAGAAATGTAATTTTGATGTTAACTCCCAAACCGCTGCGCAGAAGTCAATCAAACTTCACCCATTAGTGTATTTTATCACAATCTAGTAGTTACATGTGGAAATTTGGTTCTAGGACATTTGATTTGAGCGCAATCCTCAAACTTAGGTCAAAAAAGCCATTTAAGCCTTTTCACAGTGAGATCTATGCGATATGGCCGAGAAATGTAATTTTGATGTTAACTCCCAAACCGCTGCGCAGAAGTCAACCAAACTTCACCCAATAGTGTATTGTATCACAATCTAGTAGTTACATTTGAAAATTTTGTTCTAGGACATTTTGTTTGAATGCAATCATCAAACTTAATTAAAAAAGTCATTTAAGCCTTTTCACAGTGAGATCTATGCGATATGGCCGAGAAATGTAATTTTGATGTTAACTCCCAAACCGCTGCGCAGAAGTCAACCAAACTTCACCCATTAGTGTATTGTATCACAATCTAGTAGTTACATGTGGAAATTTGGTTATAGGACATTTGATTTGAGCGCAATCCTCAAACTTAGGTCAAAAAAGCCATTTAAGCCTTTTCACAGTGAGATCTATGCGATATGGCCGAGAAATGTAATTTTTATGTTAACTCCCAAACCGCTGCGCAGAAGTCAACCAAACTTCACCCATTAGTGTATTTTATCACAATCTAGTAGTTACATGTGGAAATTTGGTTCTAGGACATTTGATTTGAGCGCAATCCTCAAACTTAGGTCAAAAAAGCCATTTAAGCCTTTTCACAGTGAGATCTATGCGATATGGCCGAGAAATGTAATTTTGATGTTAACTCCCAAACCGCTGCGCAGAAGTCAGCCAAACTTCACCCAATAGTGTATTGTATCACATTCTAGTAGTTACATTTGAAAATTTCGTTCTAGGACATTTGGTTTGAGCGCAATCCTCAAACTTAGGTCAAAAAAGCCATTTAAGCCTTTTCACAGTGAGATCTATGCGATATGGCCGAGAAATGTAATTTTGATGTTAACTCCCAAACCGCTGCGCAGAAGTCAACCAAACTTCACCCAATAGTGTATTGTATCACAATCTAGTAGTTACATTTGAAAATTTTGTTCTAGGACATTTTGTTTGAACGCAATCATCAAACTTAATTAAAAAAGTCATTTAAGCCTTTTCACAGTGAGATCTATGCGATATGGCCGAGAAATGTAATTTTGATGTTAACTCCCAAACCGCTGCGCAGAAGTCAACCAAACTTCACCCAATAGTGTATTGTATCACAATCTAGTAGTTACATTTGAAAATTTTGTTCTAGGACATTTTGTTTGAGCGCAATCCTCAAACTTAGGTCAAAAAAGCCATTTAAGCCTTTTCACAGTGAGATCTATGCGATATGGCCGAGAAATGTAATTTTGATGTTAACTCCCAAACCGCTGCGCAGAAGTCAACCAAACTTCACCCAATAGTGTATTGTATCACAATCCAGTAGTTACATTTGAAAATTTTGTTCTAGGACATTTTGTTTGAACGCAATCATCAAACTTAATTAAAAAAGTCATTTAAGCCTTTTCACAGTGAGATCTATGCGATATGGCCGAGAAATGTAATTTTGATGTTAACTCCCAAACCGCTGCGCAGAAGTCAACCAAACTTCACCCAATAGTGTATTGTATCACAATCTAGTAGTTACATTTGAAAATTTTGTTCTAGGAAATTTTGTTTGAGCGCAATCATCAAACTTAATTAAAAAAGTCATTTAAGCCTTTTCACAGTGAGATCTATGCGATATGGCCGAGAAATGTAATTTTGATGTTAACTCCCAAACCGCTGCGCAGAAGTCAATCAAACTTCACCCATTAGTGTATTTTATCACAATCTAGTAGTTACATGTGGAAATTTGGTTCTAGGACATTTGATTTGAGCGCAATCCTCAAACTTAGGTCAAAAAAGCCATTTAAGCCTTTTCACAGTGAGATCTATGCGATATGGCCGAGAAATGTAATTTTGATGTTAACTCCCAAACCGCTGCGCAGAAGTCAACCAAACTTCACCCAATAGTGTATTGTATCACAATCTAGTAGTTACATTTAAAAATTTTGTTCTAGGACATTTTGTTTGAACGCAATCATCAAACTTAATTAAAAAAGTCATTTAAGCCTTTTCACAGTGAGATCTATGCGATATGGCCGAGAAATGTAATTTTGATGTTAACTCCCAAACCGCTGCGCAGAAGTCAACCAAACTTCACCCATTAGTGTATTGTATCACAATCTAGTAGTTACATGTGGAAATTTGGTTATAGGACATTTGATTTGAGCGCAATCCTCAAACTTAGGTCAAAAAAGCCATTTAAGCCTTTTCACAGTGAGATCTATGCGATATGGCCGAGAAATGTAATTTTGATGTTAACTCCCAAACCGCTGCGCAGAAGTCAACCAAACTTCACCCAATAGTGTATTGTATCACATTCTAGTAGTTACATTTTAAAATTTCGTTCTAGGACATTTGGTTTGAGCGCAATTATTAAACTTAGGTCAAAAAAGCCATTTAAGCCTTTTCACAGTGAGATCTATGCGATATGGCCGAGAAATGTAATTTTGATGTTAACTCCCAAACCGCTGCGCAGAAGTCAACCAAACTTCACCCAATAGTGTATTGTATCACATTCTAGTAGTTACATTTGAAAATTTCGTTCTAGGACATTTGGTTTGAGCGCAATCCTCAAACTTAGGTCAAAAAAGCCATTTAAGCCTTTTCACAGTGAGATCTATGCGATATGGCCGAGAAATGTAATTTTGATGTTAACTCCCAAACCGCTGCGCAGAAGTCAACCAAACTTCACCCAATAGTGTATTGTATCACAATCTAGTAGTTACATTTGAAAATTTTGTTCTAGGACATTTTGTTTGAACGCAATCATCAAACTTAATTAAAAAAGTCATTTAAGCCTTTTCACAGTGAGATCTATGCGATATGGCCGAGAAATGTAATTTTGATGTTAACTCCCAAACCGCTGCGCAGAAGTCAACCAAACTTCACCCAATAGTGTATTGTATCACAATCTAGTAGTTACATTTGAAAATTTTGTTCTAGGACATTTTGTTTGAGCGCAATCCTCAAACTTAGGTCAAAAAAGCCATTTAAGCCTTTTCACAGTGAGATCTATGCGATATGGCCGAGAAATGTAATTTTGATGTTAACTCCCAAACCGCTGCGCAGAAGTCAACCAAACTTCACCCAATAGTGTATTGTATCACATTCTAGTAGTTACATTTTAAAATTTCGTTCAAGGACATTTGGTTTGAGCGCAATTATTAAACTTAGGTCAAAAAAGCCATTTAAGCCTTTTCACAGTGAGATCTATGCGATATGGCCGAGAAATGTAATTTTGATGTTAACTCCCAAACCGCTGCGCAGAAGTAAACCAAACTTCACCCATTAGTGTATTGTATCACAATCTAGTAGTTACATGTGGAAATTTGGTTCTAGGACATTTGATTTGAGCGCAATCCTCAAACTTAGGTCAAAAAAGCCATTTAAGCCTTTTCACAGTGAGATCTATGCGATATGGCCGAGAAATGTAATTTTGATGTTAACTCCCAAACCGCTGCGCAGAAGTCAACCAAATTTCACCCAATAGTGTATTGTATCACATTCTAGTAGTTACATTTGAAAATTTCGTTCTAGGACATTTGGTTTGAGCGCAATTATTAAACTTAGGTCAAAAAAGCCATTTAAGCCTTTTCACAGTGAGATCTATGCGATATGGCCGAGAAATGTAATTTTGATGTTAACTCCCAAACCGCTGCGCAGAAGTAAACCAAACTTCACCCATTAGTGTATTGTATCACAATCTAGTAGTTACATGTGGAAATTTGGTTCTAGGACATTTGATTTTAGCGCAATCCTCAAACTTAGGTCAAAAAAGCCATTTAAGCCTTTTCACAGTGAGATCTATGCGATATGGCCGAGAAATGTAATTTTGATGTTAACTCCCAAACCGCTGCGCAGAAGTCAACCAAACTTCACCCAATAGTGTATTGTATCACAATCTAGTAGTTACATTTGAAAATTTTGTTCTAGGAAATTTTGTTTGAGCGCAATCATCAAACTTAATTAAAAAAGTCATTTAAGCCTTTTCACAGTGAGATCTATGCGATATGGCCGAGAAATGTAATTTTGATGTTAACTCCCAAACCGCTGCGCAGAAGTCAACCAAACTTCACCCATTAGTGTATTGTATCACAATCTAGTAGTTACATGTGGAAATTTGGTTCTAGGACATTTGATTTGAGCGCAATCCTCAAACTTAGGTCAAAAAAGCCATTTAAGCCTTTTCACAGTGAGATCTATGCGATATGGCCGAGAAATGTAATTTTGATGTTAACTCCCAAACCGCTGCGCAGAAGTCAACCAAACTTCACCCAATAGTGTATTGTATCACATTCTAGTAGTTACATTTTAAAATTTCGTTCTAGGACATTTGGTTTGAGCGCAATTATTAAACTTAGGTCAAAAAAGCCATTTAAGCCTTTTCACAGTGAGATCTATGCGATATGGCCGAGAAATGTAATTTTGATGTTAACTCCCAAACCGCTGCGCAGAAGTCAACCAAACTTCACCCATTAGTGTATTGTATCACAATCTAGTAGTTACATGTGGAAATTTGGTTCTAGGACATTTGATTTGAGCGCAATCCTCAAACTTAGGTCAAAAAAGCCATTTAAGCCTTTTCACAGTGAGATCTATGCGATATGGCCGAGAAATGTAATTTTGATGTTAACTCCCAAACCGCTGCGCAGAAGTCAACCAAACTTCACCCAATAGTGTATTGTATCACAATCTAGTAGTTACATTTGAAAATTTTGTTCTAGGACATTTTGTTTGAATGCAATCATCAAACTTAATTAAAAAAGTCATTTAAGCCTTTTCACAGTGAGATCTATGCGATATGGCCGAGAAATGTAATTTTGATGTTAACTCCCAAACCGCTGCGCAGAAGTCAACCAAACTTCACCCATTAGTGTATTGTATCACAATCTAGTAGTTACATGTGGAAATTTGGTTATAGGACATTTGATTTGAGCGCAATCCTCAAACTTAGGTCAAAAAAGCCATTTAAGCCTTTTCACAGTGAGATCTATGCGATATGGCCGAGAAATGTAATTTTGATGTTAACTCCCAAACCGCTGCGCAGAAGTCAACCAAACTTCACCCATTAGTGTATTGTATCACAATCTAGTAGTTACATGTGGAAATTTGGTTATAGGACATTTGATTTGAGCGCAATCCTCAAACTTAGGTCAAAAAAGCCATTTAAGCCTTTTCACAGTGAGATCTATGCGATATGGCCGAGAAATGTAATTTTGATGTTAACTCCCAAACCGCTGCGCAGAAGTCAACCAAACTTCACCCAATAGTGTATTGTATCACAATCTAGTAGTAACATTTGAAAATTTTGTTCTAGGAAATTTTGTTTGAGCGCAATCATCAAACTTAATTAAAAAAGTCATTTAAGCCTTTTCACAGTGAGATCTATGCGATATGGCCGAGAAATGTAATTTTTATGTTAACTCCCAAACCGCTGCGCAGAAGTCAACCAAACTTCACCCATTAGTGTATTTTATCACAATCTAGTAGTTACATGTGGAAATTTGGTTCTAGGACATTTGATTTGAGCGCAATCCTCAAACTTAGGTCAAAAAAGCCATTTAAGCCTTTTCACAGTGAGATCTATGCGATATGGCCGAGAAATGTAATTTTGATGTTAACTCCCAAACCGCTGCGCAGAAGTCAGCCAAACTTCACCCAATAGTGTATTGTATCACATTCTAGTAGTTACATTTGAAAATTTCGTTCTAGGACATTTGGTTTGAGCGCAATCCTCAAACTTAGGTCAAAAAAGCCATTTAAGCCTTTTCACAGTGAGATCTATGCGATATGGCCGAGAAATGTAATTTTGATGTTAACTCCCAAACCGCTGCGCAGAAGTCAACCAAACTTCACCCAATAGTGTATTGTATCACAATCTAGTAGTTACATTTGAAAATTTTGTTCTAGGACATTTTGTTTGAACGCAATCATCAAACTTAATTAAAAAAGTCATTTAAGCCTTTTCACAGTGAGATCTATGCGATATGGCCGAGAAATGTAATTTTGATGTTAACTCCCAAACCGCTGCGCAGAAGTCAACCAAACTTCACCCAATAGTGTATTGTATCACAATCTAGTAGTTACATTTGAAAATTTTGTTCTAGGACATTTTGTTTGAGCGCAATCCTCAAACTTAGGTCAAAAAAGCCATTTAAGCCTTTTCACAGTGAGATCTATGCGATATGGCCGAGAAATGTAATTTTGATGTTAACTCCCAAACCGCTGCGCAGAAGTCAACCAAACTTCACCCAATAGTGTATTGTATCACAATCCAGTAGTTACATTTGAAAATTTTGTTCTAGGACATTTTGTTTGAACGCAATCATCAAACTTAATTAAAAAAGTCATTTAAGCCTTTTCACAGTGAGATCTATGCGATATGGCCGAGAAATGTAATTTTGATGTTAACTCCCAAACCGCTGCGCAGAAGTCAACCAAACTTCACCCAATAGTGTATTGTATCACAATCTAGTAGTTACATTTAAAAATTTTGTTCTAGGACATTTTGTTTGAACGCAATCATCAAACTTAATTAAAAAAGTCATTTAAGCCTTTTCACAGTGAGATCTATGCGATATGGCCGAGAAATGTAATTTTGATGTTAACTCCCAAACCGCTGCGCAGAAGTCAACCAAACTTCACCCATTAGTGTATTGTATCACAATCTAGTAGTTACATGTGGAAATTTGGTTATAGGACATTTGATTTGAGCGCAATCCTCAAACTTAGGTCAAAAAAGCCATTTAAGCCTTTTCACAGTGAGATCTATGCGATATGGCCGAGAAATGTAATTTTGATGTTAACTCCCAAACCGCTGCGCAGAAGTCAACCAAACTTCACCCAATAGTGTATTGTATCACAATCTAGTAGTTACATTTGAAAATTTTGTTCTAGGAAATTTTGTTTGAGCGCAATCATCAAACTTAATTAAAAAAGTCATTTAAGCCTTTTCACAGTGAGATCTATGCGATATGGCCGAGAAATGTAATTTTGATGTTAACTCCCAAACCGCTGCGCAGAAGTCAACCAAACTTCACCCATTAGTGTATTTTATCACAATCTAGTAGTTACATGTGGAAATTTGGTTCTAGGACATTTGATTTGAGCGCAATCCTCAAACTTAGGTCAAAAAAGCCATTTAAGCCTTTTCACAGTGAGATCTATGCGATATGGCCGAGAAATGTAATTTTGATGTTAACTCCCAAACCGCTGCGCAGAAGTCAACCAAACTTCACCCAATAGTGTATTGTATCACAATCTAGTAGTTACATTTGAAAATTTTGTTCTAGGAAATTTTGTTTGAGCGCAATCATCAAACTTAATTAAAAAAGTCATTTAAGCCTTTTCACAGTGAGATCTATGCGATATGGCCGAGAAATGTAATTTTGATGTTAACTCCCAAACCGCTGCGCAGAAGTCAACCAAACTTCACCCATTAGTGTATTGTATCACAATCTAGTAGTTACATGTGGAAATTTGGTTCTAGGACATTTGATTTGAGCGCAATCCTCAAACTTAGGTCAAAAAAGCCATTTAAGCCTTTTCACAGTGAGATCTATGCGATATGGCCGAGAAATGTAATTTTGATGTTAACTCCCAAACCGCTGCGCAGAAGTCAACCAAACTTCACCCAATAGTGTATTGTATCACATTCTAGTAGTTACATTTTAAAATTTCGTTCTAGGACATTTGGTTTGAGCGCAATTATTAAACTTAGGTCAAAAAAGCCATTTAAGCCTTTTCACAGTGAGATCTATGCGATATGGCCGAGAAATGTAATTTTGATGTTAACTCCCAAACCGCTGCGCAGAAGTCAACCAAACTTCACCCATTAGTGTATTGTATCACAATCTAGTAGTTACATGTGGAAATTTGGTTCTAGGACATTTGATTTGAGCGCAATCCTCAAACTTAGGTCAAAAAAGCCATTTAAGCCTTTTCACAGTGAGATCTATGCGATATGGCCGAGAAATGTAATTTTGATGTTAACTCCCAAACCGCTGCGCAGAAGTCAACCAAACTTCACCCAATAGTGTATTGTATCACAATCTAGTAGTTACATTTGAAAATTTTGTTCTAGGACATTTTGTTTGAATGCAATCATCAAACTTAATTAAAAAAGTCATTTAAGCCTTTTCACAGTGAGATCTATGCGATATGGCCGAGAAATGTAATTTTGATGTTAACTCCCAAACCGCTGCGCAGAAGTCAACCAAACTTCACCCATTAGTGTATTGTATCACAATCTAGTAGTTACATGTGGAAATTTGGTTATAGGACATTTGATTTGAGCGCAATCCTCAAACTTAGGTCAAAAAAGCCATTTAAGCCTTTTCACAGTGAGATCTATGCGATATGGCCGAGAAATGTAATTTTGATGTTAACTCCCAAACCGCTGCGCAGAAGTCAACCAAACTTCACCCATTAGTGTATTGTATCACAATCTAGTAGTTACATGTGGAAATTTGGTTATAGGACATTTGATTTGAGCGCAATCCTCAAACTTAGGTCAAAAAAGCCATTTAAGCCTTTTCACAGTGAGATCTATGCGATATGGCCGAGAAATGTAATTTTGATGTTAACTCCCAAACCGCTGCGCAGAAGTCAACCAAACTTCACCCAATAGTGTATTGTATCACAATCTAGTAGTAACATTTGAAAATTTTGTTCTAGGAAATTTTGTTTGAGCGCAATCATCAAACTTAATTAAAAAAGTCATTTAAGCCTTTTCACAGTGAGATCTATGCGATATGGCCGAGAAATGTAATTTTTATGTTAACTCCCAAACCGCTGCGCAGAAGTCAACCAAACTTCACCCATTAGTGTATTTTATCACAATCTAGTAGTTACATGTGGAAATTTGGTTCTAGGACATTTGATTTCAGCGCAATCCTCAAACTTAGGTCAAAAAAGCCATTTAAGCCTTTTCACAGTGAGATCTATGCGATATGGCCGAGAAATGTAATTTTGATGTTAACTCCCAAACCGCTGCGCAGAAGTCAGCCAAACTTCACCCAATAGTGTATTGTATCACATTCTAGTAGTTACATTTGAAAATTTCGTTCTAGGACATTTGGTTTGAGCGCAATCCTCAAACTTAGGTCAAAAAAGCCATTTAAGCCTTTTCACAGTGAGATCTATGCGATATGGCCGAGAAATGTAATTTTGATGTTAACTCCCAAACCGCTGCGCAGAAGTCAACCAAACTTCACCCAATAGTGTATTGTATCACAATCTAGTAGTTACATTTGAAAATTTTGTTCTAGGACATTTTGTCTGAACGCAATCATCAAACTTAATTAAAAAAGTCATTTAAGCCTTTTCACAGTGAGATCTATGCGATATGGCCGAGAAATGTAATTTTGATGTTAACTCCCAAACCGCTGCGCAGAAGTCAACCAAACTTCACCCAATAGTGTATTGTATCACAATCTAGTAGTTACATTTGAAAATTTTGTTCTAGGACATTTTGTTTGAGCGCAATCCTCAAACTTAGGTCAAAAAAGCCATTTAAGCCTTTTCACAGTGAGATCTATGCGATATGGCCGAGAAATGTAATTTTGATGTTAACTCCCAAACCGCTGCGCAGAAGTCAACCAAACTTCACCCAATAGTGTATTGTATCACAATCCAGTAGTTACATTTGAAAATTTTGTTCTAGGACATTTTGTTTGAACGCAATCATCAAACTTAATTAAAAAAGTCATTTAAGCCTTTTCACAGTGAGATCTATGCGATATGGCCGAGAAATGTAATTTTGATGTTAACTCCCAAACCGCTGCGCAGAAGTCAACCAAACTTCACCCAATAGTGTATTGTATCACAATCTAGTAGTTACATTTGAAAATTTTGTTCTAGGAAATTTTGTTTGAGCGCAATCATCAAACTTAATTAAAAAAGTCATTTAAGCCTTTTCACAGTGAGATCTATGCGATATGGCCGAGAAATGTAATTTTGATGTTAACTCCCAAACCGCTGCTCAGAAGTCAATCAAACTTCACCCATTAGTGTATTTTATCACAATCTAGTAGTTACATGTGGAAATTTGGTTCTAGGACATTTGATTTGAGCGCAATCCTCAAACTTAGGTCAAAAAAGCCATTTAAGCCTTTTCACAGTGAGATCTATGCGATATGGCCGAGAAATGTAATTTTGATGTTAACTCCCAAACCGCTGCGCAGAAGTCAACCAAACTTCACCCAATAGTGTATTGTATCACAATCTAGTAGTTACATTTAAAAATTTTGTTCTAGGACATTTGATTTGAGCGCAATCCTCAAACTTAGGTCAAAAAAGCCATTTAAGCCTTTTCACAGTGAGATCTATGCGATATGGCCGAGAAATGTAATTTTGATGTTAACTCCCAAACCGCTGCGCAGAAGTCAACCAAACTTCACCCATTAGTGTATTGTATCACAATCTAGTAGTTACATGTGGAAATTTGGTTATAGGACATTTGATTTGAGCGCAATCCTCAAACTTAGGTCAAAAAAGCCATTTAAGCCTTTTCACAGTGAGATCTATGCGATATGGCCGAGAAATGTAATTTTGATGTTAACTCCCAAACCGCTGCGCAGAAGTCAACCAAACTTCACCCAATAGTGTATTGTATCACAATCTAGTAGTAACATTTGAAAATTTTGTTCTAGGAAATTTTGTTTGAGCGCAATCATCAAACTTAATTAAAAAAGTCATTTAAGCCTTTTCACAGTGAGATCTATGCGATATGGCCGAGAAATGTAATTTTTATGTTAACTCCCAAACCGCTGCGCAGAAGTCAACCAAACTTCACCCATTAGTGTATTTTATCACAATCTAGTAGTTACATGTGGAAATTTGGTTCTAGGACATTTGATTTGAGCGCAATCCTCAAACTTAGGTCAAAAAAGCCATTTAAGCCTTTTCACAGTGAGATCTATGCGATATGGCCGAGAAATGTAATTTTGATGTTAACTCCCAAACCGCTGCGCAGAAGTCAGCCAAACTTCACCCAATAGTGTATTGTATCACATTCTAGTAGTTACATTTGAAAATTTCGTTCTAGGACATTTGGTTTGAGCGCAATCCTCAAACTTAGGTCAAAAAAGCCATTTAAGCCTTTTCACAGTGAGATCTATGCGATATGGCCGAGAAATGTAATTTTGATGTTAACTCCCAAACCGCTGCGCAGAAGTCAACCAAACTTCACCCAATAGTGTATTGTATCACAATCTAGTAGTTACATTTGAAAATTTTGTTCTAGGACATTTTGTTTGAACGCAATCATCAAACTTAATTAAAAAAGTCATTTAAGCCTTTTCACAGTGAGATCTAAGCGATATGGCCGAGAAATGTAATTTTGATGTTAACTCCCAAACCGCTGCGCAGAAGTCAACCAAACTTCACCCAATAGTGTATTGTATCACAATCTAGTAGTTACATTTGAAAATTTTGTTCTAGGACATTTTGTTTGAGCGCAATCCTCAAACTTAGGTCAAAAAAGCCATTTAAGCCTTTTCACAGTGAGATCTATGCGATATGGCCGAGAAATGTAATTTTGATGTTAACTCCCAAACCGCTGCGCAGAAGTCAACCAAACTTCACCCAATAGTGTATTGTATCACAATCCAGTAGTTACATTTGAAAATTTTGTTCTAGGACATTTTGTTTGAACGCAATCATCAAACTTAATTAAAAAAGTCATTTAAGCCTTTTCACAGTGAGATCTATGCGATATGGCCGAGAAATGTAATTTTGATGTTAACTCCCAAACCGCTGCGCAGAAGTCAACCAAACTTCACCCAATAGTGTATTGTATCACAATCTAGTAGTTACATTTGAAAATTTTGTTCTAGGAAATTTTGTTTGAGCGCAATCATCAAACTTAATTAAAAAAGTCATTTAAGCCTTTTCACAGTGAGATCTATGCGATATGGCCGAGAAATGTAATTTTGATGTTAACTCCCAAACCGCTGCGCAGAAGTCAATCAAACTTCACCCATTAGTGTATTTTATCACAATCTAGTAGTTACATGTGGAAATTTGGTTCTAGGACATTTGATTTGAGCGCAATCCTCAAACTTAGGTCAAAAAAGCCATTTAAGCCTTTTCACAGTGAGATCTATGCGATATGGCCGAGAAATGTAATTTTGATGTTAACTCCCAAACCGCTGCGCAGAAGTCAACCAAACTTCACCCAATAGTGTATTGTATCACAATCTAGTAGTTACATTTAAAAATTTTGTTCTAGGACATTTTGTTTGAACGCAATCATCAAACTTAATTAAAAAAGTCATTTAAGCCTTTTCACAGTGAGATCTATGCGATATGGCCGAGAAATGTAATTTTGATGTTAACTCCCAAACCGCTGCGCAGAAGTCAACCAAACTTCACCCATTAGTGTATTGTATCACAATCTAGTAGTTACATGTGGAAATTTGGTTATAGGACATTTGATTTGAGCGCAATCCTCAAACTTAGGTCAAAAAAGCCATTTAAGCCTTTTCACAGTGAGATCTATGCGATATGGCCGAGAAATGTAATTTTGATGTTAACTCCCAAACCGCTGCGCAGAAGTCAACCAAACTTCACCCAATAGTGTATTGTATCACAATCTAGTAGTTACATTTGAAAATTTTGTTCTAGGAAATTTTGTTTGAGCGCAATCATCAAACTTAATTAAAAAAGTCATTTAAGCCTTTTCACAGTGAGATCTATGCGATATGGCCGAGAAATGTAATTTTGATGTTAACTCCCAAACCGCTGCGCAGAAGTCAACCAAACTTCACCCATTAGTGTATTTTATCACAATCTAGTAGTTACATGTGGAAATTTGGTTCTAGGACATTTGATTTGAGCGCAATCCTCAAACTTAGGTCAAAAAAGCCATTTAAGCCTTTTCACAGTGAGATCTATGCGATATGGCCGAGAAATGTAATTTTGATGTTAACTCCCAAACCGCTGCGCAGAAGTCAACCAAACTTCACCCAATAGTGTATTGTATCACAATCTAGTAGTTACATTTGAAAATTTTGTTCTAGGAAATTTTGTTTGAGCGCAATCATCAAACTTAATTAAAAAAGTCATTTAAGCCTTTTCACAGTGAGATCTATGCGATATGGCCGAGAAATGTAATTTTGATGTTAACTCCCAAACCGCTGCGCAGAAGTCAACCAAACTTCACCCATTAGTGTATTGTATCACAATCTAGTAGTTACATGTGGAAATTTGGTTCTAGGACATTTGATTTGAGCGCAATCCTCAAACTTAGGTCAAAAAAGCCATTTAAGCCTTTTCACAGTGAGATCTATGCGATATGGCCGAGAAATGTAATTTTGATGTTAACTCCCAAACCGCTGCGCAGAAGTCAACCAAACTTCACCCAATAGTGTATTGTATCACATTCTAGTAGTTACATTTTAAAATTTCGTTCTAGGACATTTGGTTTGAGCGCAATTATTAAACTTAGGTCAAAAAAGCCATTTAAGCCTTTTCACAGTGAGATCTATGCGATATGGCCGAGAAATGTAATTTTGATGTTAACTCCCAAACCGCTGCGCAGAAGTCAACCAAACTTCACCCATTAGTGTATTGTATCACAATCTAGTAGTTACATGTGGAAATTTGGTTCTAGGACATTTGATTTGAGCGCAATCCTCAAACTTAGGTCAAAAAAGCCATTTAAGCCTTTTCACAGTGAGATCTATGCGATATGGCCGAGAAATGTAATTTTGATGTTAACTCCCAAACCGCTGCGCAGAAGTCAACCAAACTTCACCCAATAGTGTATTGTATCACAATCTAGTAGTTACATTTGAAAATTTTGTTCTAGGACATTTTGTTTGAATGCAATCATCAAACTTAATTAAAAAAGTCATTTAAGCCTTTTCACAGTGAGATCTATGCGATATGGCCGAGAAATGTAATTTTGATGTTAACTCCCAAACCGCTGCGCAGAAGTCAACCAAACTTCACCCATTAGTGTATTGTATCACAATCTAGTAGTTACATGTGGAAATTTGGTTATAGGACATTTGATTTGAGCGCAATCCTCAAACTTAGGTCAAAAAAGCCATTTAAGCCTTTTCACAGTGAGATCTATGCGATATGGCCGAGAAATGTAATTTTGATGTTAACTCCCAAACCGCTGCGCAGAAGTCAACCAAACTTCATCCATTAGTGTATTGTATCACAATCTAGTAGTTACATGTGGAAATTTGGTTATAGGACATTTGATTTGAGCGCAATCCTCAAACTTAGGTCAAAAAAGCCATTTAAGCCTTTTCACAGTGAGATCTATGCGATATGGCCGAGAAATGTAATTTTGATGTTAACTCCCAAACCGCTGCGCAGAAGTCAACCAAACTTCACCCAATAGTGTATTGTATCACAATCTAGTAGTAACATTTGAAAATTTTGTTCTAGGAAATTTTGTTTGAGCGCAATCATCAAACTTAATTAAAAAAGTCATTTAAGCCTTTTCACAGTGAGATCTATGCGATATGGCCGAGAAATGTAATTTTTATGTTAACTCCCAAACCGCTGCGCAGAAGTCAACCAAACTTCACCCATTAGTGTATTTTATCACAATCTAGTAGTTACATGTGGAAATTTGGTTCTAGGACATTTGATTTCAGCGCAATCCTCAAACTTAGGTCAAAAAAGCCATTTAAGCCTTTTCACAGTGAGATCTATGCGATATGGCCGAGAAATGTAATTTTGATGTTAACTCCCAAACCGCTGCGCAGAAGTCAGCCAAACTTCACCCAATAGTGTATTGTATCACATTCTAGTAGTTACATTTGAAAATTTCGTTCTAGGACATTTGGTTTGAGCGCAATCCTCAAACTTAGGTCAAAAAAGCCATTTAAGCCTTTTCACAGTGAGATCTATGCGATATGGCCGAGAAATGTAATTTTGATGTTAACTCCCAAACCGCTGCGCAGAAGTCAACCAAACTTCACCCAATAGTGTATTGTATCACAATCTAGTAGTTACATTTGAAAATTTTGTTCTAGGACATTTTGTCTGAACGCAATCATCAAACTTAATTAAAAAAGTCATTTAAGCCTTTTCACAGTGAGATCTATGCGATATGGCCGAGAAATGTAATTTTGATGTTAACTCCCAAACCGCTGCGCAGAAGTCAACCAAACTTCACCCAATAGTGTATTGTATCACAATCTAGTAGTTACATTTGAAAATTTTGTTCTAGGACATTTTGTTTGAGCGCAATCCTCAAACTTAGGTCAAAAAAGCCATTTAAGCCTTTTCACAGTGAGATCTATGCGATATGGCCGAGAAATGTAATTTTGATGTTAACTCCCAAACCGCTGCGCAGAAGTCAACCAAACTTCACCCAATAGTGTATTGTATCACAATCCAGTAGTTACATTTGAAAATTTTGTTCTAGGACATTTTGTTTGAACGCAATCATCAAACTTAATTAAAAAAGTCATTTAAGCCTTTTCACAGTGAGATCTATGCGATATGGCCGAGAAATGTAATTTTGATGTTAACTCCCAAACCGCTGCGCAGAAGTCAACCAAACTTCACCCAATAGTGTATTGTATCACATTCTAGTAGTTACATTTGAAAATTTCGTTCTAGGACATTTGGTTTGAGCGCAATCCTCAAACTTAGGTCAAAAAAGCCATTTAAGCCTTTTCACAGTGAGATCTATGCGATATGGCCGAGAAATGTAATTTTGATGTTAACTCCCAAACCGCTGCGCAGAAGTCAACCAAACTTCACCCAATAGTGTATTGTATCACAATCTAGTAGTTACATTTGAAAATTTTGTTCTAGGACATTTTGTTTGAACGCAATCATCAAACTTAATTAAAAAAGTCATTTAAGCCTTTTCACAGTGAGATCTATGCGATATGGCCGAGAAATGTAATTTTGATGTTAACTCCCAAACCGCTGCGCAGAAGTCAACCAAACTTCACCCATTAGTGTATTGTATCACAATCTAGTAGTTACATGTGGAAATTTGGTTATAGGACATTTGATTTGAGCGCAATCCTCAAACTTAGGTCAAAAAAGCCATTTAAGCCTTTTCACAGTGAGATCTATGCGATATGGCCGAGAAATGTAATTTTGATGTTAACTCCCAAACCGCTGCGCAGAAGTCAACCAAACTTCACCCAATAGTGTATTGTATCACAATCTAGTAGTTACATTTGAAAATTTTGTTCTAGGAAATTTTGTTTGAGCGCAATCATCAAACTTAATTAAAAAAGTCATTTAAGCCTTTTCACAGTGGGATCTATGCGATATGGCCGAGAAATGTAATTTTGATGTTAACTCCCAAACCGCTGCGCAGAAGTCAACCAAACTTCACCCATTAGTGTATTTTATCACAATATAGTAGTTACATGTGGAAATTTGGTTCTAGGACATTTGATTTGAGCGCAATCCTCAAACTTAGGTCAAAAAAGCCATTTAAGCCTTTTCACAGTGAGATCTATGCGATATGGCCGAGAAATGTAATTTTGATGTTAACTCCCAAACCGCTGCGCAGAAGTCAACCAAACTTCACCCAATAGTGTATTGTATCACATTCTAGTAGTTACATTTGAAAATTTTGTTCTAGGACATTTTGTTTGAACGCAATCATCAAACTTAATTAAAAAAGTCATTTAAGCCTTTTCACAGTGAGATCTATGCGATATGGCCGAGAAATGTAATTTTGATGTTAACTCCCAAACCGCTGCGCAGAAGTCAACCAAACTTCACCCAATAGTGTATTGTATCACAATCTAGTAGTTACATTTGAAAATTTTGTTCTAGGAAATTTTGTTTTAGCGCAATCATCAAACTTAATTAAAAAAGTCATTTAAGCCTTTTCACAGTGAGATCTATGCGATATGGCCGAGAAATGTAATTTTGATGTTAACTCCCAAACCGCTGCGCAGAAGTCAACCAAACTTCACCCATTAGTGTATTTTATCACAATCTAGTAGTTACATGTGGAAATTTGGTTCTAGGACATTTGATTTGAGCGCAATCCTCAAACTTAGGTCAAAAAAGCCATTTAAGCCTTTTCACAGTGAGATCTATGCGATATGGCCGAGAAATGTAATTTTGATGTTAACTCCCAAACCGCTGCGCAGAAGTCAACCAAACTTCACCCAATAGTGTATTGTATCACATTCTAGTAGTTACATTTGAAAATTTTGTTCTAGGACATTTTGTTTGAACGCAATCATCAAACTTAATTAAAAAAGTCATTTAAGCCTTTTCACAGTGAGATCTATGCGATATGGCCGAGAAATGTAATTTTGATGTTAACTCCCAAACCGCTGCGCAGAAGTCAACCAAACTTCACCCAATAGTGTATTGTATCACAATCTAGTAGTTACATTTGAAAATTTTGTTCTAGGAAATTTTGTTTGAGCGCAATCATCAAACTTAATTAAAAAAGTCATTTAAGCCTTTTCACAGTGAGATCTATGCGATATGGCCGAGAAATGTAATTTTGATGTTAACTCCCAAACCGCTGCGCAGAAGTCAACCAAACTTCACCCATTAGTGTATTTTATCACAATCTAGTAGTTACATGTGGAAATTTGGTTCTAGGACATTTGATTTGAGCGCAATCCTCAAACTTAGGTCAAAAAAGCCATTTAAGCCTTTTCACAGTGAGATCTATGCGATATGGCCGAGAAATGTAATTTTGATGTTAACTCCCAAACCGCTGCGCAGAAGTCAACCAAACTTCACCCAATAGTGTATTGTATCACAATCTAGTAGTTACATTTAAAAATTTTGTTCTAGGACATTTTGTTTGAACGCAATCATCAAACTTAATTAAAAAAGTCATTTAAGCCTTTTCAGAGTGAGATCTATGCGATATGGCCGAGAAATGTAATTTTGATGTTAACTCCCAAACCGCTGCGCAGAAGTCAACCAAACTTCACCCATTAGTGTATTGTATCACAATCTAGTAGTTACATGTGGAAATTTGGTTATAGGACATTTGATTTGAGCGCAATCCTGAAACTTAGGTCAAAAAAGCCATTTAAGCCTTTTCACAGTGAGATCTATGCGATATGGCCGAGAAATGTAATTTTGATGTTAACTCCCAAACCGCTGCGCAGAAGTCAACCAAACTTCACCCAATAGTGTATTGTATCACAATCTAGTAGTTACATTTGAAAATTTTGTTCTAGGAAATTTTGTTTGAGCGCAATCATCAAACTTAATTAAAAAAGTCATTTAAGCCTTTTCACAGTGAGATCTATGCGATATGGCCGAGAAATGTAATTTTGATGTTAACTCCCAAACCGCTGCGCAGAAGTCAACCAAACTTCACCCATTAGTGTATTTTATCACAATCTAGTAGTTACATGTGGAAATTTGGTTCTAGGACATTTGATTTGAGCGCAATCCTCAAACTTAGGTCAAAAAAGCCATTTAAGCCTTTTCACAGTGAGATCTATGCGATATGGCCGAGAAATGTAATTTTGATGTTAACTCCCAAACCGCTGCGCAGAAGTCAACCAAACTTCACCCAATAGTGTATTGTATCACATTCTAGTAGTTACATTTGAAAATTTCGTTCTAGGACATTTGGTTTGAGCGCAATCCTCAAACTTAGGTCAAAAAAGCCATTTAAGCCTTTTCACAGTGAGATCTATGCGATATGGCCGAGAAATGTAATTTTGATGTTAACTCCCAAACCGCTGCGCAGAAGTCAACCAAACTTCACCCAATAGTGTATTTTATCACAATCTAGTAGTTACATTTGAAAATTTTGTTCTAGGACATTTTGTTTGAACGCAATCATCAAACTTAATTAAAAAAGTCATTTAAGCCTTTTCACAGTGAGATCTATGCGATATGGCCGAGAAATGTAATTTTGATGTTAACTCCCAAACCGCTGCGCAGAAGTCAACCAAACTTCACCCAATAGTGTATTGTATCACAATCTAGTAGTTACATTTGAAAATTTTGTTCTAGGAAATTTTGTTTGAGCGCAATCATCAAACTTAATTAAAAAAGTCATTTAAGCCTTTTCACAGTGAGATCTATGCGATATGGCCGAGAAATGTAATTTTGATGTTAACTCCCAAACCGCTGCGCAGAAGTCAACCAAACTTCACCCATTAGTGTATTTTATCACAATCTAGTAGTTACATGTGGAAATTTGGTTCTAGGACATTTGATTTGAGCGCAATCCTCAAACTTAGGTCAAAAAAGCCATTTAAGCCTTTTCACAGTGAGATCTATGCGATATGGCCGAGAAATGTAATTTTGATGTTAACTCCCAAACCGCTGCGCAGAAGTCAACCAAACTTCACCCAATAGTGTATTGTATCACAATCTAGTAGTTACATTTAAAAATTTTGTTCTAGGACATTTTGTTTGAACGCAATCATCAAACTTAATTAAAAAAGTCATTTAAGCCTTTTCAGAGTGAGATCTATGCGATATGGCCGAGAAATGTAATTTTGATGTTAACTCCCAAACCGCTGCGCAGAAGTCAACCAAACTTCACCCATTAGTGTATTGTATCACAATCTAGTAGTTACATGTGGAAATTTGGTTATAGGACATTTGATTTGAGCGCAATCCTGAAACTTAGGTCAAAAAAGCCATTTAAGCCTTTTCACAGTGAGATCTATGCGATATGGCCGAGAAATGTAATTTTGATGTTAACTCCCAAACCGCTGCGCAGAAGTCAACCAAACTTCACCCAATAGTGTATTGTATCACAATCTAGTAGTTACATTTGAAAATTTTGTTCTAGGAAATTTTGTTTGAGCGCAATCATCAAACTTAATTAAAAAAGTCATTTAAGCCTTTTCACAGTGAGATCTATGCGATATGGCCGAGAAATGTAATTTTGATGTTAACTCCCAAACCGCTGCGCAGAAGTCAACCAAACTTCACCCATTAGTGTATTTTATCACAATCTAGTAGTTACATGTGGAAATTTGGTTCTAGGACATTTGATTTGAGCGCAATCCTCAAACTTAGGTCAAAAAAGCCATTTAAGCCTTTTCACAGTGAGATCTATGCGATATGGCCGAGAAATGTAATTTTGATGTTAACTCCCAAACCGCTGCGCAGAAGTCAACCAAACTTCACCCAATAGTGTATTGTATCACATTCTAGTAGTTACATTTGAAAATTTCGTTCTAGGACATTTGGTTTGAGCGCAATCCTCAAACTTAGGTCAAAAAAGCCATTTAAGCCTTTTCACAGTGAGATCTATGCGATATGGCCGAGAAATGTAATTTTGATGTTAACTCCCAAACCGCTGCGCAGAAGTCAACCAAACTTCACCCAATAGTGTATTGTATCACAATCTAGTAGTTACATTTGAAAATTTTGTTCTAGGACATTTTGTTTGAACGCAATCATCAAACTTAATTAAAAAAGTCATTTAAGCCTTTTCACAGTGAGATCTATGCGATATGGCCGAGAAATGTAATTTTGATGTTAACTCCCAAACCGCTGCGCAGAAGTCAACCAAACTTCACCCAATAGTGTATTGTATCACAATCTAGTAGTTACATTTGAAAATTTTGTTCTAGGACATTTTGTTTGAGCGCAATCCTCAAACTTAGGTCAAAAAAGCCATTTAAGCCTTTTCACAGTGAGATCTATGCGATATGGCCGAGAAATGTAATTTTGATGTTAACTCCCAAACCGCTGCGCAGAAGTCAACCAAACTTCACCCAATAGTGTATTGTATCACATTCTAGTAGTTACATTTTAAAATTTCGTTCAAGGACATTTGGTTTGAGCGCAATTATTAAACTTAGGTCAAAAAAGCCATTTAAGCCTTTTCACAGTGAGATCTATGCGATATGGCCGAGAAATGTAATTTTGATGTTAACTCCCAAACCGCTGCGCAGAAGTAAACCAAACTTCACCCATTAGTGTATTGTATCACAATCTAGTAGTTACATGTGGAAATTTGGTTCTAGGACATTTGATTTGAGCGCAATCCTCAAACTTAGGTCAAAAAAGCCATTTAAGCCTTTTCACAGTGAGATCTATGCGATATGGCCGAGAAATGTAATTTTGATGTTAACTCCCAAACCGCTGCGCAGAAGTCAACCAAATTTCACCCAATAGTGTATTGTATCACATTCTAGTAGTTACATTTGAAAATTTCGTTCTAGGACATTTGGTTTGAGCGCAATTATTAAACTTAGGTCAAAAAAGCCATTTAAGCCTTTTCACAGTGAGATCTATGCGATATGGCCGAGAAATGTAATTTTGATGTTAACTCCCAAACCGCTGCGCAGAAGTCAACCAAACTTCACCCATTAGTGTATTGTATCACAATCTAGTAGTTACATGTGGAAATTTGGTTATAGGACATTTGATTTGAGCGCAATCCTCAAACTTAGGTCAAAAAAGCCATTTAAGCCTTTTCACAGTGAGATCTATGCGATATGGCCGAGAAATGTAATTTTGATGTTAACTCCCAAACCGCTGCGCAGAAGTCAACCAAACTTCACCCAATAGTGTATTGTATCACAATCTAGTAGTAACATTTGAAAATTTTGTTCTAGGAAATTTTGTTTGAGCGCAATCATCAAACTTAATTAAAAAAGTCATTTAAGCCTTTTCACAGTGAGATCTATGCGATATGGCCGAGAAATGTAATTTTGATGTTAACTCCCAAACCGCTGCGCAGAAGTCAACCAAACTTCACCCATTAGTGTATTTTATCACAATCTAGTAGTTACATGTGGAAATTTGGTTCTAGGACATTTGATTTGAGCGCAATCCTCAAACTTAGGTCAAAAAAGCCATTTAAGCCTTTTCACAGTGAGATCTATGCGATATGGCCGAGAAATGTAATTTTGATGTTAACTCCCAAACCGCTGCGCAGAAGTCAGCCAAACTTCACCCAATAGTGTATTGTATCACATTCTAGTAGTTACATTTGAAAATTTCGTTCTAGGACATTTGGTTTGAGCGCAATCCTCAAACTTAGGTCAAAAAAGCCATTTAAGCCTTTTCACAGTGAGATCTATGCGATATGGCCGAGAAATGTAATTTTGATGTTAACTCCCAAACCGCTGCGCAGAAGTCAACCAAACTTCACCCAATAGTGTATTGTATCACAATCTAGTAGTTACATTTGAAAATTTTGTTCTAGGACATTTTGTTTGAACGCAATCATCAAACTTAATTAAAAAAGTCATTTAAGCCTTTTCACAGTGAGATCTATGCGATATGGCCGAGAAATGTAATTTTGATGTTAACTCCCAAACCGCTGCGCAGAAGTCAACCAAACTTCACCCAATAGTGTATTGTATCACAATCTAGTAGTTACATTTGAAAATTTTGTTCTAGGACATTTTGTTTGAGCGCAATCCTCAAACTTAGGTCAAAAAAGCCATTTAAGCCTTTTCACAGTGAGATCTATGCGATATGGCCGAGAAATGTAATTTTGATGTTAACTCCCAAACCGCTGCGCAGAAGTCAACCAAACTTCACCCAATAGTGTATTGTATCACAATCCAGTAGTTACATTTGAAAATTTTGTTCTAGGACATTTTGTTTGAACGCAATCATCAAACTTAATTAAAAAAGTCATTTAAGCCTTTTCACAGTGAGATCTATGCGATATGGCCGAGAAATGTAATTTTGATGTTATCTCCCAAACCGCTGCGCAGAAGTCAACCAAACTTCACCCAATAGTGTATTGTATCACAATCTAGTAGTTACATTTGAAAATTTTGTTCTAGGAAATTTTGTTTGAGCGCAATCATCAAACTTAATTAAAAAAGTCATTTAAGCCTTTTCACAGTGAGATCTATGCGATATGGCCGAGAAATGTAATTTTGATGTTAACTCCCAAACCGCTGCGCAGAAGTCAATCAAACTTCACCCATTAGTGTATTTTATCACAATCTAGTAGTTACATGTGGAAATTTGGTTCTAGGACATTTGATTTGAGCGCAATCCTCAAACTTAGGTCAAAAAAGCCATTTAAGCCTTTTCACAGTGAGATCTATGCGATATGGCCGAGAAATGTAATTTTGATGTTAACTCCCAAACCGCTGCGCAGAAGTCAACCAAACTTCACCCAATAGTGTATTGTATCACAATCTAGTAGTTACATTTAAAAATTTTGTTCTAGGACATTTTGTTTGAACGCAATCATCAAACTTAATTAAAAAAGTCATTTAAGCCTTTTCACAGTGAGATCTATGCGATATGGCCGAGAAATGTAATTTTGATGTTAACTCCCAAACCGCTGCGCAGAAGTCAACCAAACTTCACCCATTAGTGTATTGTATCACAATCTAGTAGTTACATGTGGAAATTTGGTTATAGGACATTTGATTTGAGCGCAATCCTCAAACTTAGGTCAAAAAAGCCATTTAAGCCTTTTCACAGTGAGATCTATGCGATATGGCCGAGAAATGTAATTTTGATGTTAACTCCCAAACCGCTGCGCAGAAGTCAACCAAACTTCACCCAATAGTGTATTGTATCACAATCTAGTAGTTACATTTGAAAATTTTGTTCTAGGAAATTTTGTTTGAGCGCAATCATCAAACTTAATTAAAAAAGTCATTTAAGCCTTTTCACAGTGAGATCTATGCGATATGGCCGAGAAATGTAATTTTGATGTTAACTCCCAAACCGCTGCGCAGAAGTCAACCAAACTTCACCCATTAGTGTATTTTATCACAATCTAGTAGTTACATGTGGAAATTTGGTTCTAGGACATTTGATTTGAGCGCAATCCTCAAACTTAGGTCAAAAAAGCCATTTAAGCCTTTTCACAGTGAGATCTATGCGATATGACCGAGAAATGTAATTTTGATGTTAACTCCCAAACCGCTGCGCAGAAGTCAACCAAACTTCACCCAATAGTGTATTGTATCACAATCTAGTAGTTACATTTGAAAATTTTGTTCTAGGAAATTTTGTTTGAGCGCAATCATCAAACTTAATTAAAAAAGTCATTTAAGCCTTTTCACAGTGAGATCTATGCGATATGGCCGAGAAATGTAATTTTGATGTTAACTCCCAAACCGCTGCGCAGAAGTCAACCAAACTTCACCCATTAGTGTATTGTATCACAATCTAGTAGTTACATGTGGAAATTTGGTTCTAGGACATTTGATTTGAGCGCAATCCTCAAACTTAGGTCAAAAAAGCCATTTAAGCCTTTTCACAGTGAGATCTATGCGATATGGCCGAGAAATGTAATTTTGATGTTAACTCCCAAACCGCTGCGCAGAAGTCAACCAAACTTCACCCAATAGTGTATTGTATCACATTCTAGTAGTTACATTTTAAAATTTCGTTCTAGGACATTTGGTTTGAGCGCAATTATTAAACTTAGGTCAAAAAAGCCATTTAAGCCTTTTCACAGTGAGATCTATGCGATATGGCCGAGAAATGTAATTTTGATGTTAACTCCCAAACCGCTGCGCAGAAGTCAACCAAACTTCACCCATTAGTGTATTGTATCACAATCTAGTAGTTACATGTGGAAATTTGGTTCTAGGACATTTGATTTGAGCGCAATCCTCAAACTTAGGTCAAAAAAGCCATTTAAGCCTTTTCACAGTGAGATCTATGCGATATGGCCGAGAAATGTAATTTTGATGTTAACTCCCAAACCGCTGCGCAGAAGTCAACCAAACTTCACCCAATAGTGTATTGTATCACAATCTAGTAGTTACATTTGAAAATTTTGTTCTAGGACATTTTGTTTGAATGCAATCATCAAACTTAATTAAAAAAGTCATTTAAGCCTTTTCACAGTGAGATCTATGCGATATGGCCGAGAAATGTAATTTTGATGTTAACTCCCAAACCGCTGCGCAGAAGTCAACCAAACTTCACCCATTAGTGTATTGTATCACAATCTAGTAGTTACATGTGGAAATTTGGTTATAGGACATTTGATTTGAGCGCAATCCTCAAACTTAGGTCAAAAAAGCCATTTAAGCCTTTTCACAGTGAGATCTATGCGATATGGCCGAGAAATGTAATTTTGATGTTAACTCCCAAACCGCTGCGCAGAAGTCAACCAAACTTCACCCATTAGTGTATTGTATCACAATCTAGTAGTTACATGTGGAAATTTGGTTATAGGACATTTGATTTGAGCGCAATCCTCAAACTTAGGTCAAAAAAGCCATTTAAGCCTTTTCACAGTGAGATCTATGCGATATGGCCGAGAAATGTAATTTTGATGTTAACTCCCAAACCGCTGCGCAGAAGTCAACCAAACTTCACCCAATAGTGTATTGTATCACAATCTAGTAGTAACATTTGAAAATTTTGTTCTAGGAAATTTTGTTTGAGCGCAATCATCAAACTTAATTAAAAAAGTCATTTAAGCCTTTTCACAGTGAGATCTATGCGATATGGCCGAGAAATGTAATTTTTATGTTAACTCCCAAACCGCTGCGCAGAAGTCAACCAAACTTCACCCATTAGTGTATTTTATCACAATCTAGTAGTTACATGTGGAAATTTGGTTCTAGGACATTTGATTTGAGCGCAATCCTCAAACTTAGGTCAAAAAAGCCATTTAAGCCTTTTCACAGTGAGATCTATGCGATATGGCCGAGAAATGTAATTTTGATGTTAACTCCCAAACCGCTGCGCAGAAGTCAGCCAAACTTCACCCAATAGTGTATTGTATCACATTCTAGTAGTTACATTTGAAAATTTCGTTCTAGGACATTTGGTTTGAGCGCAATCCTCAAACTTAGGTCAAAAAAGCCATTTAAGCCTTTTCACAGTGAGATCTATGCGATATGGCCGAGAAATGTAATTTTGATGTTAACTCCCAAACCGCTGCGCAGAAGTCAACCAAACTTCACCCAATAGTGTATTGTATCACAATCTAGTAGTTACATTTGAAAATTTTGTTCTAGGACATTTTGTCTGAACGCAATCATCAAACTTAATTAAAAAAGTCATTTAAGCCTTTTCACAGTGAGATCTATGCGATATGGCCGAGAAATGTAATTTTGATGTTAACTCCCAAACCGCTGCGCAGAAGTCAACCAAACTTCACCCAATAGTGTATTGTATCACAATCCAGTAGTTACATTTGAAAATTTTGTTCTAGGACATTTTGTTTGAACGCAATCATCAAACTTAATTAAAAAAGTCATTTAAGCCTTTTCACAGTGAGATCTATGCGATATGGCCGAGAAATGTAATTTTGATGTTAACTCCCAAACCGCTGCGCAGAAGTCAACCAAACTTCACCCAATAGTGTATTGTATCACAATCTAGTAGTTACATTTGAAAATTTTGTTCTAGGAAATTTTGTTTGAGCGCAATCATCAAACTTAATTAAAAAAGTCATTTAAGCCTTTTCACAGTGAGATCTATGCGATATGGCCGAGAAATGTAATTTTGATGTTAACTCCCAAACCGCTGCGCAGAAGTCAATCAAACTTCACCCATTAGTGTATTTTATCACAATCTAGTAGTTACATGTGGAAATTTGGTTCTAGGACATTTGATTTGAGCGCAATCCTCAAACTTAGGTCAAAAAAGCCATTTAAGCCTTTTCACAGTGAGATCTATGCGATATGGCCGAGAAATGTAATTTTGATGTTAACTCCCAAACCGCTGCGCAGAAGTCAACCAAACTTCACCCAATAGTGTATTGTATCACAATCTAGTAGTTACATTTAAAAATTTTGTTCTAGGACATTTTGTTTGAACGCAATCATCAAACTTAATTAAAAAAGTCATTTAAGCCTTTTCACAGTGAGATCTATGCGATATGGCCGAGAAATGTAATTTTGATGTTAACTCCCAAACCGCTGCGCAGAAGTCAACCAAACTTCACCCATTAGTGTATTGTATCACAATCTAGTAGTTACATGTGGAAATTTGGTTATAGGACATTTGATTTGAGCGCAATCCTCAAACTTAGGTCAAAAAAGCCATTTAAGCCTTTTCACAGTGAGATCTATGCGATATGGCCGAGAAATGTAATTTTGATGTTAACTCCCAAACCGCTGCGCAGAAGTCAACCAAACTTCACCCAATAGTGTATTGTATCACAATCTAGTAGTTACATTTGAAAATTTTGTTCTAGGAAATTTTGTTTGAGCGCAATCATCAAACTTAATTAAAAAAGTCATTTAAGCCTTTTCACAGTGAGATCTATGCGATATGGCCGAGAAATGTAATTTTGATGTTAACTCCCAAACCGCTGCGCAGAAGTCAACCAAACTTCACCCATTAGTGTATTTTATCACAATCTAGTAGTTACATGTGGAAATTTGGTTCTAGGACATTTGATTTGAGCGCAATCCTCAAACTTAGGTCAAAAAAGCCATTTAAGCCTTTTCACAGTGAGATCTATGCGATATGGCCGAGAAATGTAATTTTGATGTTAACTCCCAAACCGCTGCGCAGAAGTCAACCAAACTTCACCCAATAGTGTATTGTATCACATTCTAGTAGTTACATTTGAAAATTTCGTTCTAGGACATTTGGTTTGAGCGCAATCCTCAAACTTAGGTCAAAAAAGCCATTTAAGCCTTTTCACAGTGAGATCTATGCGATATGGCCGAGAAATGTAATTTTGATGTTAACTCCCAAACCGCTGCGCAGAAGTCAACCAAACTTCACCCAATAGTGTATTGTATCACAATCTAGTAGTTACATTTGAAAATTTTGTTCTAGGACATTTTGTTTGAACGCAATCATCAAACTTAATTAAAAAAGTCATTTAAGCCTTTTCACAGTGAGATCTATGCGATATGGCCGAGAAATGTAATTTTGATGTTAACTCCCAAACCGCTGCGCAGAAGTCAACCAAACTTCACCCATTAGTGTATTGTATCACAATCTAGTAGTTACATGTGGAAATTTGGTTATAGGACATTTGATTTGAGCGCAATCCTCAAACTTAGGTCAAAAAAGCCATTTAAGCCTTTTCACAGTGAGATCTATGCGATATGGCCGAGAAATGTAATTTTGATGTTAACTCCCAAACCGCTGCGCAGAAGTCAACCAAACTTCACCCAATAGTGTATTGTATCACAATCTAGTAGTTACATTTGAAAATTTTGTTCTAGGAAATTTTGTTTGAGCGCAATCATCAAACTTAATTAAAAAAGTCATTTAAGCCTTTTCACAGTGGGATCTATGCGATATGGCCGAGAAATGTAATTTTGATGTTAACTCCCAAACCGCTGCGCAGAAGTCAACCAAACTTCACCCATTAGTGTATTTTATCACAATATAGTAGTTACATGTGGAAATTTGGTTCTAGGACATTTGATTTGAGCGCAATCCTCAAACTTAGGTCAAAAAAGCCATTTAAGCCTTTTCACAGTGAGATCTATGCGATATGGCCGAGAAATGTAATTTTGATGTTAACTCCCAAACCGCTGCGCAGAAGTCAACCAAACTTCACCCAATAGTGTATTGTATCACATTCTAGTAGTTACATTTGAAAATTTTGTTCTAGGACATTTTGTTTGAACGCAATCATCAAACTTAATTAAAAAAGTCATTTAAGCCTTTTCACAGTGAGATCTATGCGATATGGCCGAGAAATGTAATTTTGATGTTAACTCCCAAACCGCTGCGCAGAAGTCAACCAAACTTCACCCAATAGTGTATTGTATCACAATCTAGTAGTTACATTTGAAAATTTTGTTCTAGGAAATTTTGTTTTAGCGCAATCATCAAACTTAATTAAAAAAGTCATTTAAGCCTTTTCACAGTGAGATCTATGCGATATGGCCGAGAAATGTAATTTTGATGTTAACTCCCAAACCGCTGCGCAGAAGTCAACCAAACTTCACCCATTAGTGTATTTTATCACAATATAGTAGTTACATGTGGAAATTTGGTTCTAGGACATTTGATTTGAGCGCAATCCTCAAACTTAGGTCAAAAAAGCCATTTAAGCCTTTTCACAGTGAGATCTATGTGATATGGCCGAGAAATGTAATTTTGATGTTCACTCCCAAACCGCTGCGCAGAAGTCAACCAAACTTCACCCAATAGTGTATTGTATCACATTCTAGTAGTTACATTTGAAAATTTTGTTCTAGGACATTTTGTTTGAACGCAATCATCAAACTTAATTAAAAAAGTCATTTAAGCCTTTTCACAGTGAGATCTATGCGATATGGCCGAGAAATGTAATTTTGATGTTAACTCCCAAACCGCTGCGCAGAAGTCAACCAAACTTCACCCAATAGTGTATTGTATCACAATCTAGTAGTTACATTTGAAAATTTTGTTCTAGGAAATTTTGTTTGAGCGCAATCATCAAACTTAATTAAAAAAGTCATTTAAGCCTTTTCACAGTGAGATCTATGCGATATGGCCGAGAAATGTAATTTTGATGTTAACTCCCAAACCGCTGCGCAGAAGTCAACCAAACTTCACCCAATAGTGTATTGTATCACAATCTAGTAGTTACATGTGGAAATTTGGTTATAGGACATTTGATTTGAGCGCAATCCTCAAACTTAGGTCAAAAAAGCCATTTAAGCCTTTTCACAGTGAGATCTATGCGATATGGCCGAGAAATGTAATTTTGATGTTAACTCCCAAACCGCTGCGCAGAAGTCAACCAAACTTCACCCAATAGTGTATTGTATCACAATCTAGTAGTTACATTTAAAAATTTTGTTCTAGGAAATTTTGTTTGAGCGCAATCATCAAACTTAATTAAAAAAGTCATTTAAGCCTTTTCACAGTGAGATCTATGCGATATGGCCGAGAAATGTAATTTTGATGTTAACTCCCAAACCGCTGCGCAGAAGTCAACCAAACTTCACCCATTAGTGTATTTTATCACAATCTAGTAGTTACATGTGGAAATTTGGTTCTAGGACATTTGATTTGAGCGCAATCCTCAAACTTAGGTCAAAAAAGCCATTTAAGCCTTTTCACAGTGAGATCTATGCGATATGGCCGAGAAATGTAATTTTGATGTTAACTCCCAAACCGCTGCGCAGAAGTAAACCAAACTTCACCCATTAGTGTATTGTATCACAATCTAGTAGTTACATGTGGAAATTTGGTTCTAGGACATTTGATTTGAGCGCAATCCTCAAACTTAGGTCAAAAAAGCCATTTAAGCCTTTTCACAGTGAGATCTATGCGATATGGCCGAGAAATGTAATTTTGATGTTAACTCCCAAACCGCTGCGCAGAAGTCAACCAAACTTCACCCAATAGTGTATTGTATCACATTCTAGTAGTTACATTTGAAAATTTCGTTCTAGGACATTTGGTTTGAGCGCAATTATTAAACTTAGGTCAAAAAAGCCATTTATGCCTTTTCACAGTGAGATCTATGCGATATGGCCGAGAAATGTAATTTTGATGTTAACTCCCAAACCGCTGCGCAGAAGTAAACCAAACTTCACCCATTAGTGTATTGTATCACAATCTAGTAGTTACATGTGGAAATTTGGTTCTAGGACATTTGATTTTAGCGCAATCCTCAAACTTAGGTCAAAAAAGCCATTTAAGCCTTTTCACAGTGAGATCTATGCGATATGGCCGAGAAATGTAATTTTGATGTTAACTCCCAAACCGCTGCGCAGAAGTCAACCAAACTTCACCCAATAGTGTATTGTATCACAATCTAGTAGTTACATTTGAAAATTTTGTTCTAGGAAATTTTGTTTGAGCGCAATCATCAAACTTAATTAAAAAAGTCATTTAAGCCTTTTCACAGTGAGATCTATGCGATATGGCCGAGAAATGTAATTTTTATGTTAACTCCCAAACCGCTGCGCAGAAGTCAACCAAACTTCACCCATTAGTGTATTGTATCACAATCTAGTAGTTACATGTGGAAATTTGGTTCTAGGACATTTGATTTGAGCGCAATCCTCAAACTTAGGTCAAAAAAGCCATTTAAGCCTTTTCACAGTGAGATCTATGCGATATGGCCGAGAAATGTAATTTTGATGTTAACTCCCAAACCGCTGCGCAGAAGTCAACCAAACTTCACCCAATAGTGTATTGTATCACATTCTAGTAGTTACATTTTAAAATTTCGTTCTAGGACATTTGGTTTGAGCGCAATTATTAAACTTAGGTCAAAAAAGCCATTTAAGCCTTTTCACAGTGAGATCTATGCGATATGGCCGAGAAATGTAATTTTGATGTTAACTCCCAAACCGCTGCGCAGAAGTAAACCAAACTTCACCCATTAGTGTATTGTATCACAATCTAGTAGTTACATGTGGAAATTTGGTTCTAGGACATTTGATTTGAGCGCAATCCTCAAACTTAGGTCAAAAAAGCCATTTAAGCCTTTTCACAGTGAGATCTATGCGATATGGCCGAGAAATGTAATTTTGATGTTAACTCCCAAACCGCTGCGCAGAAGTCACATAAACTTCACCCAATAGTGTATTTTATCACAATCTAGTAGTTACATTTGGAAATTTAGTTCTAGGACATTTGATTTGAGCGCAATCTTCAAACTTAATTAAAAAAAGTCATTTAAGCTGTTTCACAGTGAGATCTATGCGATATGGCCGAGAAATGTAATTTTGATGTTCACTCCCAAACCGCTGCGCAGAAGTCAACCAAACTTCACCCATTAGTGTATTGTATCACAATCTAGTAGTTACATGTGGAAATTTGGTTATAGGACATTTGATTTGAGCGCAATCCTCCAACTTAGGTCAAAAAAGCCATTTAAGCCTTTTCACAGTGAGATCTATGCGATATGGCCGAGAAATGTAATTTTGATGTTAACTCCCAAACCGCTGCGCAGAAGTCAACCAAACTTCACCCATTAGTGTATTGTATCACAATCTAGTAGTTACATTTAAAAATTTCGTTCTAGGACATTTGGTTTGAGCGCAATCTTTAAACTTAGGTCAAAAAAGCCATTTAAGCCTTTTCACAGTGAGATCTATGCGATATGGCCGAGAAATGTAATTTTGATGTTAACTCCCAAACCGCTGCGCAGAAGTCAACCAAACTTCACCCAATAGTGTATTGTGTCACAATCTAGTAGTTACGTTTGAAAATTTTGTTCTAGGACATTTTGTTTGAACGCAATCATCAAACTTAATTAAAAAAGTCATTTAAGCCTTTTCACAGTGAGATCTATGCGATATGGCCGAGAAATGTAATTTTGATGTTAACTCCCAAACCGCTGCGCAGAAGTCAACCAAACTTCACCCAATAGTGTATTGTATCACAATCTAGTAGTTACATTTGAAAATTTTGTTCTAGGACATTTTGTTTGAACGCAATCATCAAACTTAATTAAAAAAGTCATTTAAGCCTTTTCACAGTGAGATCTATGCGATATGGCCGAGAAATGTAATTTTGATGTTAACTCCCAAACCGCTGCGCAGAAGTCAACCAAACTTCACCCATTAGTGTATTGTATCACAATCTAGTAGTTACATGTCGAAATTTGGTTATAGGACATTTGATTTGAGCGCAATCCTCAAACTTAGGTCAAAAAAGCCATTTAAGCCTTTTCTCAGTGAGATCTATGCGATATGGCCGAGAAATGTAATTTTGATGTTAACTCCCAAACCGCTGCGCAGAAGTCAACCAAACTTCACACAATAGTGTATTGTATCACAATCTAGTAGTTACATTTGAAAATTTTGTTCTAGGAAATTTTGTTTGAGCGCAATCATCAAACTTAATTAAAAAAGTCATTTAAGCCTTTTCACAGTGAGATCTATGCGATATGGCCGAGAAATGTAATTTTGATGTTAACTCCCAAACCGCTGCGCAGAAGTCAACCAAACTTCACCCATTAGTGTATTTTATCACAATCTAGTAGTTACATGTGGAAATTTGGTTCTAGGACATTTGATTTGAGCGCAATCCTCAAACTTAGGTCAAAAAAGCCATTTAAGCCTTTTCACAGTGAGATCTGTGCGATATGGCCGAGAAATGTAATTTTGATGTTCACTCCCAAACCGCTGCGCAGAAGTCAACCAAACTTCACCCATTAGTGTATTGTATCACAATCTAGTAGTTACATGTGGAAATTTGGTTATAGGACATTTGATTTGAGCGCAATCCTCAAACTTAGGTCAAAAAAGCCATTTAAGCCTTTTCACAGTGAGATCTATGCGATATGGCCGAGAAATGTAATTTTGATGTTAACTCCCAAACCGCTGCGCAGAAGTCAACCAAACTTCACCCATTAGTGTATTGTATCACAATCTAGTAGTTACATTTTAAAATTTCGTTCTAGGACATTTGGTTTGAGCGCAATCTTTAAACTTAGGTCAAAAAAGCCATTTAAGCCTTTTCACAGTGAGATCTATGCGATATGGCCGAGAAATGTAATTTTGATGTTAACTCCCAAACCGCTGCGCAGAAGTCAAACAAACTTCACCCAATAGTGTATTGTATCACAATCTAGTAGTTACATGTGGAAATTTGGTTCTAGGACATTTGATTTGAGCGCAATCCTCAAACTTAGGTCAAAAAAGCCATTTAAGCCTTTTCACAGTGAGATCTATGCGATATGGCCGAGAAATGTAATTTTGATGTTAACTCCCAAACCGCTGCGCAGAAGTCAACCAAACTTCACCCAATAGTGTATTGTATCACATTCTAGTAGTTACATTTTAAAATTTCGTTCTAGGACATTTGGTTTGAGCGCAATTATTAAACTTAGGTCAAAAAAGCCATTTAAGCCTTTTCACAGTGAGATCTATGCGATATGGCCGAGAAATGTAATTTTGATGTTAACTCCCAAACCGCTGCGCAGAAGTCAACCAAACTTCACCCAATAGTGTATTGTATCACAATCTAGTAGTTACATTTGAAAATTTTGTTCTAGGAAATTTTGTTTGAGCGCAATCATCAAACTTAATTAAAAAAGTCATTTAAACCTTTTCACAGTGAGATCTATGCGATATGGCCGAGAAATGTAATTTTGATGTTAACTCCCAAACCGCTGCGCAGAAGTCAACCAAACTTCACCCATTAGTGTATTTTATCACAATCTAGTAGTTACATGTGGAAATTTGGTTCTAGGACATTTGATTTGAGCGCAATCCTCAAACTTAGGTCAAAAAAGCCATTTAAGCCTTTTCACAGTGAGATCTATGCGATATGGCCGAGAAATGTAATTTTGATGTTCACTCCCAAACCGCTGCGCAGAAGTCAACCAAACTTCACCCATTAGTGTATTGTATCACAATCTAGTAGTTACATGTGGAAATTTGGTTATAGGACATTTGATTTGAGCGCAATCCTCAAACTTAGGTCAAAAAAGCCATTTAAGCCTTTTCACAGTGAGATCTATGCGATATGGCCGAGAAATGTAATTTTGATGTTAACTCCCAAACCGCTGCGCAGAAGTCAACCAAACTTCACCCATTAGTGTATTGTATCACAATCTAGTAGTTACATTTGAAAATTTCGTTCTAGGACATTTGGTTTGAGCGCAATCTTTAAACTTAGGTCAAAAAATGCCATTTAAGCCTTTTCACAGTGAGATCTATGCGATATGGCCGAGAAATGTAATTTTGATGTTAACTCCCAAACCGCTGCGCAGAAGTCAACCAAACTTCACCCAATAGTGTATTGTATCACAATCTAGTAGTTACATTTGAAAATTTTGTTCTAGGACATTTTGTTTGAACGCAATAATCAAACTTAATTAAAAAAGTCATTTAAGCCTTTTCACAGTGAGATCTATGCGATATGGCCGAGAAATGTAATTTTGATGTTAACTCCCAAACCGCTGCGCAGAAGTCAACCAAACTTCACCCAATAGTGTATTGTATCACAATCTAGTAGTTACATTTGAAAATTTTGTTCTAGGAAATTTTGTTTGAGCGCAATCATCAAACTTAATTAAAAAAGTCATTTAAGCCTTTTCACAGTGAGATCTATGCGATATGGCCGAGAAATGTAATTTTGATGTTAACTCCCAAACCGCTGCGCAGAAGTCAACCAAACTTCACCCATTAGTGTATTTTATCACAATCTAGTAGTTACATGTGGAAATTTGGTTCTAGGACATTTGATTTGAGCGCAATCCTCAAACTTAGGTCAAAAAAGCCATTTAAGCCTTTTCACAGTGAGATCTATGCGATATGGCCGAGAAATGTAATTTTGATGTTAACTCCCAAACCGCTGCGCAGAAGTCAACCAAACTTCACCCAATAGTGTATTGTATCACAATCTAGTAGTTACATTTAAAAATTTTGTTCTAGGACATTTTGTTTGAACGCAATCATCAAACTTAATTAAAAAAGTCATTTAAGCCTTTTCACAGTGAGATCTATGCGATATGGCCGAGAAATGTAATTTTGATGTTAACTCCCAAACCGCTGCGCAGAAGTCAACCAAACTTCACCCATTAGTGTATTGTATCACAATCTAGTAGTTACATGTGGAAATTTGGTTATAGGACATTTGATTTGAGCGCAATCCTCAAACTTAGGTCAAAAAAGCCATTTAAGCCTTTTCACAGTGAGATCTATGCGATATGGCCGAGAAATGTAATTTTGATGTTAACTCCCAAACCGCTGCGCAGAAGTCAACCAAACTTCACCCAATAGTGTATTGTATCACATTCTAGTAGTTACATTTTAAAATTTCGTTCAAGGACATTTGGTTTGAGCGCAATTATTAAACTTAGGTCAAAAAAGCCATTTAAGCCTTTTCACAGTGAGATCTATGCGATATGGCCGAGAAATGTAATTTTGATGTTAACTCCCAAACCGCTGCGCAGAAGTAAACCAAACTTCACCCATTAGTGTATTGTATCACAATCTAGTAGTTACATGTGGAAATTTGGTTCTAGGACATTTGATTTGAGCGCAATCCTCAAACTTAGGTCAAAAAAGCCATTTAAGCCTTTTCACAGTGAGATCTATGCGATATGGCCGAGAAATGTAATTTTGATGTTAACTCCCAAACCGCTGCGCAGAAGTCAACCAAACTTCACCCAATAGTGTATTGTATCACATTCTAGTAGTTACATTTGAAAATTTCGTTCTAGGACATTTGGTTTGAGCGCAATTATTAAACTTAGGTCAAAAAAGCCATTTATGCCTTTTCACAGTGAGATCTATGCGATATGGCCGAGAAATGTAATTTTGATGTTAACTCCCAAACCGCTGCGCAGAAGTAAACCAAACTTCACCCATTAGTGTATTGTATCACAATCTAGTAGTTACATGTGGAAATTTGGTTCTAGGACATTTGATTTTAGCGCAATCCTCAAACTTAGGTCAAAAAAGCCATTTAAGCCTTTTCACAGTGAGATCTATGCGATATGGCCGAGAAATGTAATTTTGATGTTAACTCCCAAACCGCTGCGCAGAAGTCAACCAAACTTCACCCAATAGTGTATTGTATCACAATCTAGTAGTTACATTTGAAAATTTTGTTCTAGGAAATTTTGTTTGAGCGCAATCATCAAACTTAATTAAAAAAGTCATTTAAGCCTTTTCACAGTGAGATCTATGCGAGATGGCCGAGAAATGTAATTTTTATGTTAACTCCCAAACCGCTGCGCAGAAGTCAACCAAACTTCACCCATTAGTGTATTGTATCACAATCTAGTAGTTACATGTGGAAATTTGGTTCTAGGACATTTGATTTGAGCGCAATCCTCAAACTTAGGTCAAAAAAGCCATTTAAGCCTTTTCACAGTGAGATCTATGCGATATGGCCGAGAAATGTAATTTTGATGTTAACTCCCAAACCGCTGCGCAGAAGTCAACCAAACTTCACCCAATAGTGTATTTTATCACAATCTAGTAGTTACATTTGGAAATTTAGTTCTAGGACATTTGATTTGAGCGCAATCTTCAAACTTAATTAAAAAAAGTCATTTAAGCCTTTTCACAGTGAGATCTATGCGATATGGCCGAGAAATGTAATTTTGATGTTCACTCCCAAACCGCTGCGCAGAAGTCAACCAAACTTCACCCATTAGTGTATTGTATCACAATCTAGTAGTTACATGTGGAAATTTGGTTATAGGACATTTGATTTGAGCGCAATCCTCCAACTTAGGTCAAAAAAGCCATTTAAGCCTTTTCACAGTGAGATCTATGCGATATGGCCGAGAAATGTAATTTTGATGTTAACTCCCAAACCGCTGCGCAGAAGTCAACCAAACTTCACCCATTAGTGTATTGTATCATAATCTAGTAGTTACATTTGAAAATTTCGTTCTAGGACATTTGGTTTGAGCGCAATCTTTAAACTTAGGTCAAAAAAGCCATTTAAGCCTTTTCACAGTGAGATCTATGCGATATGGCCGAGAAATGTAATTTTGATGTTAACTCCCAAACCGCTGCGCAGAAGTCAACCAAACTTCACCCAATAGTGTATTGTATCACAATCTAGTAGTTACGTTTGAAAATTTTGTTCTAGGACATTTTGTTTGAACGCAATCATCAAACTTAATTAAAAAAGTCATTTAAGCCTTTTCACAGTGAGATCTATGCGATATGGCCGAGAAATGTAATTTTGATGTTAACTCCCAAACCGCTGCGCAGAAGTCAACCAAACTTCACCCATTAGTGTATTGTATCACAATCTAGTAGTTACATGTCGAAATTTGGTTATAGGACATTTGATTTGAGCGCAATCCTCAAACTTAGGTCAAAAAAGCCATTTAAGCCTTTTCTCAGTGAGATCTATGCGATATGGCCGAGAAATGTAATTTTGATGTTAACTCCCAAACCGCTGCGCAGAAGTCAACCAAACTTCACCCAATAGTGTATTGTATCACAATCTAGTAGTTACATTTGAAAATTTTGTTCTAGGAAATTTTGTTTGAGCGCAATCATCAAACTTAATTAAAAAAGTCATTTAAGCCTTTTCACAGTGAGATCTATGCGATATGGCCGAGAAATGTAATTTTGATGTTAACTCCCAAACCGCTGCGCAGAAGTCAACCAAACTTCACCCATTAGTGTATTTTATCACAATCTAGTAGTTACATGTGGAAATTTGGTTCTAGGACATTTGATTTGAGCGCAATCCTCAAACTTAGGTCAAAAAAGCCATTTAAGCCTTTTCACAGTGAGATCTGTGCGATATGGCCGAGAAATGTAATTTTGATGTTCACTCCCAAACCGCTGCGCAGAAGTCAACCAAACTTCACCCATTAGTGTATTGTATCACAATCTAGTAGTTACATGTGGAAATTTGGTTATAGGACATTTGATTTGAGCGCAATCCTCAAACTTAGGTCAAAAAAGCCATTTAAGCCTTTTCACAGTGAGATCTATGCGATATGGCCGAGAAATGTAATTTTGATGTTAACTCCCAAACCGCTGCGCAGAAGTCAACCAAACTTCACCCATTAGTGTATTGTATCACAATCTAGTAGTTACATTTTAAAATTTCGTTCTAGGACATTTGGTTTGAGCGCAATCTTTAAACTTAGGTCAAAAAAGCCATTTAAGCCTTTTCACAGTGAGATCTATGCGATATGGCCGAGAAATGTAATTTTGATGTTAACTCCCAAACCGCTGCGCAGAAGTCAAACAAACTTCACCCAATAGTGTATTGTATCACAATCTAGTAGTTACATGTGGAAATTTGGTTCTAGGACATTTGATTTGAGCGCAATCCTCAAACTTAGGTCAAAAAAGCCATTTAAGCCTTTTCACAGTGAGATCTATGCGATATGGCCGAGAAATGTAATTTTGATGTTAACTCCCAAACCGCTGCGCAGAAGTCAACCAAACTTCACCCAATAGTGTATTGTATCACATTCTAGTAGTTACATTTTAAAATTTCGTTCTAGGACATTTGGTTTGAGCGCAATTATTAAACTTAGGTCAAAAAAGCCATTTAAGCCTTTTCACAGTGAGATCTATGCGATATGGCCGAGAAATGTAATTTTGATGTTAACTCCCAAACCGCTGCGCAGAAGTCAACCAAACTTCACCCAATAGTGTATTGTATCACAATCTAGTAGTTACATTTGAAAATTTTGTTCTAGGAAATTTTGTTTGAGCACAATCATCAAACTTAATTAAAAAAGTCATTTAAACCTTTTCACAGTGAGATCTATGCGATATGGCCGAGAAATGTAATTTTGATGTTAACTCCCAAACCGCTGCGCAGAAGTCAACCAAACTTCACCCATTAGTGTATTTTATCACAATCTAGTAGTTACATGTGGAAATTTGGTTCTAGGACATTTGATTTGAGCGCAATCCTCAAACTTAGGTCAAAAAAGCCATTTAAGCCTTTTCACAGTGAGATCTATGCGATATGGCCGAGAAATGTAATTTTGATGTTCACTCCCAAACCGCTGCGCAGAAGTCAACCAAACTTCACCCATTAGTGTATTGTATCACAATCTAGTAGTTACATGTGGAAATTTGGTTATAGGACATTTGATTTGAGCGCAATCCTCAAACTTAGGTCAAAAAAGCCATTTAAGCCTTTTCACAGTGAGATCTATGCGATATGGCCGAGAAATGTAATTTTGATGTTAACTCCCAAACCGCTGCGCAGAAGTCAACCAAACTTCACCCATTAGTGTATTGTATCACAATCTAGTAGTTACATTTGAAAATTTCGTTCTAGGACATTTGGTTTGAGCGCAATCTTTAAACTTAGGTCAAAAAATGCCATTTAAGCCTTTTCACAGTGAGATCTATGCGATATGGCCGAGAAATGTAATTTTGATGTTAACTCCCAAACCGCTGCGCAGAAGTCAACCAAACTTCACCCAATAGTGTATTGTATCACAATCTAGTAGTTACATTTGAAAATTTTGTTCTAGGACATTTTGTTTGAACGCAATAATCAAACTTAATTAAAAAAGTCATTTAAGCCTTTTCACAGTGAGATCTATGCGATATGGCCGAGAAATGTAATTTTGATGTTAACTCCCAAACCGCTGCGCAGAAGTCAACCAAACTTCACCCAATAGTGTATTGTATCACAATCTAGTAGTTACATTTGAAAATTTTGTTCTAGGAAATTTTGTTTGAGCGCAATCATCAAACTTAATTAAAAAAGTCATTTAAGCCTTTTCACAGTGAGATCTATGCGATATGGCCGAGAAATGTAATTTTGATGTTAACTCCCAAACCGCTGCGCAGAAGTCAACCAAACTTCACCCATTAGTGTATTTTATCACAATCTAGTAGTTACATGTGGAAATTTGGTTCTAGGACATTTGATTTGAGCGCAATCCTCAAACTTAGGTCAAAAAAGCCATTTAAGCCTTTTCACAGTGAGATCTATGCGATATGGCCGAGAAATGTAATTTTGATGTTAACTCCCAAACCGCTGCGCAGAAGTCAACCAAACTTCACCCAATAGTGTATTGTATCACAATCTAGTAGTTACATTTAAAAATTTTGTTCTAGGACATTTTGTTTGAACGCAATCATCAAACTTAATTAAAAAAGTCATTTAAGCCTTTTCACAGTGAGATCTATGCGATATGGCCGAGAAATGTAATTTTGATGTTAACTCCCAAACCGCTGCGCAGAAGTCAACCAAACTTCACCCATTAGTGTATTGTATCACAATCTAGTAGTTACATGTGGAAATTTGGTTATAGGACATTTGATTTGAGCGCAATCCTCAAACTTAGGTCAAAAAAGCCATTTAAGCCTTTTCACAGTGAGATCTATGCGATATGGCCGAGAAATGTAATTTTGATGTTAACTCCCAAACCGCTGCGCAGAAGTCAACCAAACTTCACCCAATAGTGTATTGTATCACAATCTAGTAGTTACATTTGAAAATTTGGTTCTAGGACATTTGATTTGAGCGCAATCCTCAAACTTAGGTCAAAAAAGCCATTTAAGCCTTTTCACAGTGAGATCTATGCGATATGGCCGAGAAATGTAATTTTGATGTTAACTCCCAAACCGCTGCGCAGAAGTCAACCAAACTTCACCCAATAGTGTATTGTATCACATTCTAGTAGTTACATTTGAAAATTTCGTTCTAGGACATTTGGTTTGAGCGCAATTATTAAACTTAGGTCAAAAAAGCCATTTATGCCTTTTCACAGTGAGATCTATGCGATATGGCCGAGAAATGTAATTTTGATGTTAACTCCCAAACCGCTGCGCAGAAGTAAACCAAACTTCACCCATTAGTGTATTGTATCACAATCTAGTAGTTACATGTGGAAATTTGGTTCTAGGACATTTGATTTTAGCGCAATCCTCAAACTTAGGTCAAAAAAGCCATTTAAGCCTTTTCACAGTGAGATCTATGCGATATGGCCGAGAAATGTAATTTTGATGTTAACTCCCAAACCGCTGCGCAGAAGTCAACCAAACTTCACCCAATAGTGTATTGTATCACAATCTAGTAGTTACATTTGAAAATTTTGTTCTAGGAAATTTTGTTTGAGCGCAATCATCAAACTTAATTAAAAAAGTCATTTAAGCCTTTTCACAGTGAGATCTATGCGAGATGGCCGAGAAATGTAATTTTTATGTTAACTCCCAAACCGCTGCGCAGAAGTCAACCAAACTTCACCCATTAGTGTATTGTATCACAATCTAGTAGTTACATGTGGAAATTTGGTTCTAGGACATTTGATTTGAGCGCAATCCTCAAACTTAGGTCAAAAAAGCCATTTAAGCCTTTTCACAGTGAGATCTATGCGATATGGCCGAGAAATGTAATTTTGATGTTAACTCCCAAACCGCTGCGCAGAAGTCAACCAAACTTCACCCAATAGTGTATTTTATCACAATCTAGTAGTTACATTTGGAAATTTAGTTCTAGGACATTTGATTTGAGCGCAATCTTCAAACTTAATTAAAAAAAGTCATTTAAGCCTTTTCACAGTGAGATCTATGCGATATGGCCGAGAAATGTAATTTTGATGTTCACTCCCAAACCGCTGCGCAGAAGTCAACCAAACTTCACCCATTAGTGTATTGTATCACAATCTAGTAGTTACATGTGGAAATTTGGTTATAGGACATTTGATTTGAGCGCAATCCTCCAACTTAGGTCAAAAAAGCCATTTAAGCCTTTTCACAGTGAGATCTATGCGATATGGCCGAGAAATGTAATTTTGATGTTAACTCCCAAACCGCTGCGCAGAAGTCAACCAAACTTCACCCATTAGTGTATTGTATCATAATCTAGTAGTTACATTTGAAAATTTCGTTCTAGGACATTTGGTTTGAGCGCAATCTTTAAACTTAGGTCAAAAAAGCCATTTAAGCCTTTTCACAGTGAGATCTATGCGATATGGCCGAGAAATGTAATTTTGATGTTAACTCCCAAACCGCTGCGCAGAAGTCAACCAAACTTCACCCAATAGTGTATTGTATCACAATCTAGTAGTTACGTTTGAAAATTTTGTTCTAGGACATTTTGTTTGAACGCAATCATCAAACTTAATTAAAAAAGTCATTTAAGCCTTTTCACAGTGAGATCTATGCGATATGGCCGAGAAATGTAATTTTGATGTTAACTCCCAAACCGCTGCGCAGAAGTCAACCAAACTTCACCCAATAGTGTATTGTATCACAATCTAGTAGTTACATTTGAAAATTTTGTTCTAGGAAATTTTGTTTGAGCGCAATCATCAAACTTAATTAAAAAAGTCATTTAAGCCTTTTCACAGTGAGATCTATGCGATATGGCCGAGAAATGTAATTTTGATGTTAACTCCCAAACCGCTGCGCAGAAGTCAACTAAACTTCACCCATTAGTGTATTTTATCACAATCTAGTAGTTACATGTGGTAATTTGGTTCTAGGACATTTGATTTGAGCGCAATCCTCAAACTTAATTAAAAAAGTCATTTAAGCCTTTTCACAGTGAGATCTATGCGATATGGCCGAGAAATGTAATTTTGATGTTAACTCCCAAACCGCTGCGCAGAAGTCAACCAAACTTCACCCATTAGTGTATTGTATCACAATCTAGTAGTTACATGTCGAAATTTGGTTATAGGACATTTGATTTGAGCGCAATCCTCAAACTTAGGTCAAAAAAGCCATTTAAGCCTTTTCTCAGTGAGATCTATGCGATATGGCCGAGAAATGTAATTTTGATGTTAACTCCCAAACCGCTGCGCAGAAGTCAACCAAACTTCACCCAATAGTGTATTGTATCACAATCTAGTAGTTACATTTGAAAATTTTGTTCTAGGAAATTTTGTTTGAGCGCAATCATCAAACTTAATTAAAAAAGTCATTTAAGCCTTTTCACAGTGAGATCTATGCGATATGGCCGAGAAATGTAATTTTGATGTTAACTCCCAAACCGCTGCGCAGAAGTCAACCAAACTTCACCCATTAGTGTATTTTATCACAATCTAGTAGTTACATGTGGAAATTTGGTTCTAGGACATTTGATTTGAGCGCAATCCTCAAACTTAGGTCAAAAAAGCCATTTAAGCCTTTTCACAGTGAGATCTATGCGATATGGCCGAGAAATGTAATTTTGATGTTCACTCCCAAACCGCTGCGCAGAAGTCAACCAAACTTCACCCATTAGTGTATTGTATCACAATCTAGTAGTTACATGTGGAAATTTGGTTATAGGACATTTGATTTGAGCGCAATCCTCAAACTTAGGTCAAAAAAGCCATTTAAGCCTTTTCACAGTGAGATCTATGCGATATGGCCGAGAAATGTAATTTTGATGTTAACTCCCAAACCGCTGCGCAGAAGTCAACCAAACTTCACCCATTAGTGTATTGTATCACAATCTAGTAGTTACATTTGAAAATTTCGTTCTAGGACATTTGGTTTGAGCGCAATCTTTAAACTTAGGTCAAAAAAGCCATTTAAGCCTTTTCACAGTGAGATCTATGCGATATGGCCGAGAAATGTAATTTTGATGTTAACTCCCAAACCGCTGCGCAGAAGTCAACCAAACTTCACCCAATAGTGTATTGTATCACAATCTAGTAGTTACATGTGGAAATTTGGTTCTAGGACATTTGATTTGAGCGCAATCCTCAAACTTAGGTCAAAAAAGCCATTTAAGCCTTTTCACAGTGAGATCTATGCGATATGGCCGAGAAATGTAATTTTGATGTTAACTCCCAAACCGCTGCGCAGAAGTCAACCAAACTTCACCCAATAGTGTATTGTATCACATTCTAGTAGTTACATTTTAAAATTTCGTTCTAGGACATTTGGTTTGAGCGCAATTATTAAACTTAGGTCAAAAAAGCCATTTAAGCCTTTTCACAGTGAGATCTATGCGATATGGCCGAGAAATGTAATTTTGATGTTAACTCCCAAACCGCTGCGCAGAAGTCAACCAAACTTCACCCATTAGTGTATTGTATCACAATCTAGTAGTTACATTTTAAAATTTCGTTCTAGGACATTTGGTTTGAGCGCAATCTTTAAACTTAGGTCAAAAAAGCCATTTAAGCCTTTTCACAGTGAGATCTATGCGATATGGCCGAGAAATGTAATTTTGATGTTAACTCCCAAACCGCTGCGCAGAAGTCAAACAAACTTCACCCAATAGTGTATTGTATCACAATCTAGTAGTTACATGTGGAAATTTGGTTCTAGGACATTTGATTTGAGCGCAATCCTCAAACTTAGGTCAAAAAAGCCATTTAAGCCTTTTCACAGTGAGATCTATGCGATATGGCCGAGAAATGTAATTTTGATGTTAACTCCCAAACCGCTGCGCAGAAGTCAACCAAACTTCACCCAATAGTGTATTGTATCACATTCTAGTAGTTACATTTTAAAATTTCGTTCTAGGACATTTGGTTTGAGCGCAATTATTAAACTTAGGTCAAAAAAGCCATTTAAGCCTTTTCACAGTGAGATCTATGCGATATGGCCGAGAAATGTAATTTTGATGTTAACTCCCAAACCGCTGCGCAGAAGTCAACCAAACTTCACCCAATAGTGTATTGTATCACAATCTAGTAGTTACATTTGAAAATTTTGTTCTAGGAAATTTTGTTTGAGCGCAATCATCAAACTTAATTAAAAAAGTCATTTAAACCTTTTCACAGTGAGATCTATGCGATATGGCCGAGAAATGTAATTTTGATGTTAACTCCCAAACCGCTGCGCAGAAGTCAACCAAACTTCACCCATTAGTGTATTTTATCACAATCTAGTAGTTACATGTGGAAATTTGGTTCTAGGACATTTGATTTGAGCGCAATCCTCAAACTTAGGTCAAAAAAGCCATTTAAGCCTTTTCACAGTGAGATCTATGCGATATGGCCGAGAAATGTAATTTTGATGTTCACTCCCAAACCGCTGCGCAGAAGTCAACCAAACTTCACCCATTAGTGTATTGTATCACAATCTAGTAGTTACATGTGGAAATTTGGTTATAGGACATTTGATTTGAGCGCAATCCTCAAACTTAGGTCAAAAAAGCCATTTAAGCCTTTTCACAGTGAGATCTATGCGATATGGCCGAGAAATGTAATTTTGATGTTAACTCCCAAACCGCTGCGCAGAAGTCAACCAAACTTCACCCATTAGTGTATTGTATCACAATCTAGTAGTTACATTTGAAAATTTCGTTCTAGGACATTTGGTTTGAGCGCAATCTTTAAACTTAGGTCAAAAAATGCCATTTAAGCCTTTTCACAGTGAGATCTATGCGATATGGCCGAGAAATGTAATTTTGATGTTAACTCCCAAACCGCTGCGCAGAAGTCAACCAAACTTCACCCAATAGTGTATTGTATCACAATCTAGTAGTTACATTTGAAAATTTTGTTCTAGGACATTTTGTTTGAACGCAATAATCAAACTTAATTAAAAAAGTCATTTAAGCCTTTTCACAGTGAGATCTATGCGATATGGCCGAGAAATGTAATTTTGATGTTAACTCCCAAACCGCTGCGCAGAAGTCAACCAAACTTCACCCAATAGTGTATTGTATCACAATCTAGTAGTTACATTTGAAAATTTTGTTCTAGGAAATTTTGTTTGAGCGCAATCATCAAACTTAATTAAAAAAGTCATTTAAGCCTTTTCACAGTGAGATCTATGCGATATGGCCGAGAAATGTAATTTTGATGTTAACTCCCAAACCGCTGCGCAGAAGTCAACCAAACTTCACCCATTAGTGTATTTTATCACAATCTAGTAGTTACATGTGGAAATTTGGTTCTAGGACATTTGATTTGAGCGCAATCCTCAAACTTAGGTCAAAAAAGCCATTTAAGCCTTTTCACAGTGAGATCTATGCGATATGGCCGAGAAATGTAATTTTGATGTTAACTCCCAAACCGCTGCGCAGAAGTCAACCAAACTTCACCCAATAGTGTATTGTATCACAATCTAGTAGTTACATTTAAAAATTTTGTTCTAGGACATTTTGTTTGAACGCAATCATCAAACTTAATTAAAAAAGTCATTTAAGCCTTTTCACAGTGAGATCTATGCGATATGGCCGAGAAATGTAATTTTGATGTTAACTCCCAAACCGCTGCGCAGAAGTCAACCAAACTTCACCCATTAGTGTATTGTATCACAATCTAGTAGTTACATGTGGAAATTTGGTTATAGGACATTTGATTTGAGCGCAATCCTCAAACTTAGGTCAAAAAAGCCATTTAAGCCTTTTCACAGTGAGATCTATGCGATATGGCCGAGAAATGTAATTTTGATGTTAACTCCCAAACCGCTGCGCAGAAGTCAACCAAACTTCACCCAATAGTGTATTGTATCACATTCTAGTAGTTACATTTTAAAATTTCGTTCAAGGACATTTGGTTTGAGCGCAATTATTAAACTTAGGTCAAAAAAGCCATTTAAGCCTTTTCACAGTGAGATCTATGCGATATGGCCGAGAAATGTAATTTTGATGTTAACTCCCAAACCGCTGCGCAGAAGTAAACCAAACTTCACCCATTAGTGTATTGTATCACAATCTAGTAGTTACATGTGGAAATTTGGTTCTAGGACATTTGATTTGAGCGCAATCCTCAAACTTAGGTCAAAAAAGCCATTTAAGCCTTTTCACAGTGAGATCTATGCGATATGGCCGAGAAATGTAATTTTGATGTTAACTCCCAAACCGCTGCGCAGAAGTCAACCAAACTTCACCCAATAGTGTATTGTATCACATTCTAGTAGTTACATTTGAAAATTTCGTTCTAGGACATTTGGTTTGAGCGCAATTATTAAACTTAGGTCAAAAAAGCCATTTATGCCTTTTCACAGTGAGATCTATGCGATATGGCCGAGAAATGTAATTTTGATGTTAACTCCCAAACCGCTGCGCAGAAGTAAACCAAACTTCACCCATTAGTGTATTGTATCACAATCTAGTAGTTACATGTGGAAATTTGGTTCTAGGACATTTGATTTTAGCGCAATCCTCAAACTTAGGTCAAAAAAGCCATTTAAGCCTTTTCACAGTGAGATCTATGCGATATGGCCGAGAAATGTAATTTTGATGTTAACTCCCAAACCGCTGCGCAGAAGTCAACCAAACTTCACCCAATAGTGTATTGTATCACAATCTAGTAGTTACATTTGAAAATTTTGTTCTAGGAAATTTTGTTTGAGCGCAATCATCAAACTTAATTAAAAAAGTCATTTAAGCCTTTTCACAGTGAGATCTATGCGAGATGGCCGAGAAATGTAATTTTTATGTTAACTCCCAAACCGCTGCGCAGAAGTCAACCAAACTTCACCCATTAGTGTATTGTATCACAATCTAGTAGTTACATGTGGAAATTTGGTTCTAGGACATTTGATTTGAGCGCAATCCTCAAACTTAGGTCAAAAAAGCCATTTAAGCCTTTTCACAGTGAGATCTATGCGATATGGCCGAGAAATGTAATTTTGATGTTAACTCCCAAACCGCTGCGCAGAAGTCAACCAAACTTCACCCAATAGTGTATTTTATCACAATCTAGTAGTTACATTTGGAAATTTAGTTCTAGGACATTTGATTTGAGCGCAATCTTCAAACTTAATTAAAAAAAGTCATTTAAGCCTTTTCACAGTGAGATCTATGCGATATGGCCGAGAAATGTAATTTTGATGTTCACTCCCAAACCGCTGCGCAGAAGTCAACCAAACTTCACCCATTAGTGTATTGTATCACAATCTAGTAGTTACATGTGGAAATTTGGTTATAGGACATTTGATTTGAGCGCAATCCTCCAACTTAGGTCAAAAAAGCCATTTAAGCCTTTTCACAGTGAGATCTATGCGATATGGCCGAGAAATGTAATTTTGATGTTAACTCCCAAACCGCTGCGCAGAAGTCAACCAAACTTCACCCATTAGTGTATTGTATCATAATCTAGTAGTTACATTTGAAAATTTCGTTCTAGGACATTTGGTTTGAGCGCAATCTTTAAACTTAGGTCAAAAAAGCCATTTAAGCCTTTTCACAGTGAGATCTATGCGATATGGCCGAGAAATGTAATTTTGATGTTAACTCCCAAACCGCTGCGCAGAAGTCAACCAAACTTCACCCAATAGTGTATTGTATCACAATCTAGTAGTTACGTTTGAAAATTTTGTTCTAGGACATTTTGTTTGAACGCAATCATCAAACTTAATTAAAAAAGTCATTTAAGCCTTTTCACAGTGAGATCTATGCGATATGGCCGAGAAATGTAATTTTGATGTTAACTCCCAAACCGCTGCGCAGAAGTCAACCAAACTTCACCCAATAGTGTATTGTATCACAATCTAGTAGTTACATTTGAAAATTTTGTTCTAGGAAATTTTGTTTGAGCGCAATCATCAAACTTAATTAAAAAAGTCATTTAAGCCTTTTCACAGTGAGATCTATGCGATATGGCCGAGAAATGTAATTTTGATGTTAACTCCCAAACCGCTGCGCAGAAGTCAACTAAACTTCACCCATTAGTGTATTTTATCACAATCTAGTAGTTACATGTGGTAATTTGGTTCTAGGACATTTGATTTGAGCGCAATCCTCAAACTTAATTAAAAAAGTCATTTAAGCCTTTTCACAGTGAGATCTATGCGATATGGCCGAGAAATGTAATTTTGATGTTAACTCCCAAACCGCTGCGCAGAAGTCAACCAAACTTCACCCATTAGTGTATTGTATCACAATCTAGTAGTTACATGTCGAAATTTGGTTATAGGACATTTGATTTGAGCGCAATCCTCAAACTTAGGTCAAAAAAGCCATTTAAGCCTTTTCTCAGTGAGATCTATGCGATATGGCCGAGAAATGTAATTTTGATGTTAACTCCCAAACCGCTGCGCAGAAGTCAACCAAACTTCACCCAATAGTGTATTGTATCACAATCTAGTAGTTACATTTGAAAATTTTGTTCTAGGAAATTTTGTTTGAGCGCAATCATCAAACTTAATTAAAAAAGTCATTTAAGCCTTTTCACAGTGAGATCTATGCGATATGGCCGAGAAATGTAATTTTGATGTTAACTCCCAAACCGCTGCGCAGAAGTCAACCAAACTTCACCCATTAGTGTATTTTATCACAATCTAGTAGTTACATGTGGAAATTTGGTTCTAGGACATTTGATTTGAGCGCAATCCTCAAACTTAGGTCAAAAAAGCCATTTAAGCCTTTTCACAGTGAGATCTATGCGATATGGCCGAGAAATGTAATTTTGATGTTCACTCCCAAACCGCTGCGCAGAAGTCAACCAAACTTCACCCATTAGTGTATTGTATCACAATCTAGTAGTTACATGTGGAAATTTGGTTATAGGACATTTGATTTGAGCGCAATCCTCAAACTTAGGTCAAAAAAGCCATTTAAGCCTTTTCACAGTGAGATCTATGCGATATGGCCGAGAAATGTAATTTTGATGTTAACTCCCAAACCGCTGCGCAGAAGTCAACCAAACTTCACCCATTAGTGTATTGTATCACAATCTAGTAGTTACATTTGAAAATTTCGTTCTAGGACATTTGGTTTGAGCGCAATCTTTAAACTTAGGTCAAAAAAGCCATTTAAGCCTTTTCACAGTGAGATCTATGCGATATGGCCGAGAAATGTAATTTTGATGTTAACTCCCAAACCGCTGCGCAGAAGTCAACCAAACTTCACCCAATAGTGTATTGTATCACAATCTAGTAGTTACATGTGGAAATTTGGTTCTAGGACATTTGATTTGAGCGCAATCCTCAAACTTAGGTCAAAAAAGCCATTTAAGCCTTTTCACAGTGAGATCTATGCGATATGGCCGAGAAATGTAATTTTGATGTTAACTCCCAAACCGCTGCGCAGAAGTCAACCAAACTTCACCCAATAGTGTATTGTATCACATTCTAGTAGTTACATTTTAAAATTTCGTTCTAGGACATTTGGTTTGAGCGCAATTATTAAACTTAGGTCAAAAAAGCCATTTAAGCCTTTTCACAGTGAGATCTATGCGATATGGCCGAGAAATGTAATTTTGATGTTAACTCCCAAACCGCTGCGCAGAAGTCAACCAAACTTCACCCAATAGTGTATTGTATCACAATCTAGTAGTTACATTTGAAAATTTTGTTCTAGGAAATTTTGTTTGAGCGCAATCATCAAACTTAATTAAAAAAGTCATTTAAACCTTTTCACAGTGAGATCTATGCGATATGGCCGAGAAATGTAATTTTGATGTTCACTCCCAAACCGCTGCGCAGAAGTCAACCAAACTTCACCCATTAGTGTATTTTATCACAATCTAGTAGTTACATGTGGAAATTTGGTTCTAGGACATTTGATTTGAGCGCAATCCTCAAACTTAGGTCAAAAAAGCCATTTAAGCCTTTTCACAGTGAGATCTATGCGATATGGCCGAGAAATGTAATTTTGATGTTCACTCCCAAACCGCTGCGCAGAAGTCAACCAAACTTCACCCATTAGTGTATTGTATCACAATCTAGTAGTTACATGTGGAAATTTGGTTCTAGGACATTTGATTTGAGCGCAATCCTCAAACTCAGGTCAAAAAAGCCATTTAAGCCTTTTCACAGTGAGATCTATGCGATATGGCCGAGAAATGTAATTTTGATGTTAACTCCCAAACCGCTGCGCAGAAGTCAACCAAACTTCACCCAATAGTGTATTGTATCACAATCTAGTAGTTACATTTAAAAATTTTGTTCTAGGACATTTTGTTTGAACGCAATAATCAAACTTAATTAAAAAAGTCATTTAAGCCTTTTCACAGTGAGATCTATGCGATATGGCCGAGAAATGTAATTTTGATGTTAACTCCCAAACCGCTGCGCAGAAGTCAACCAAACTTCACCCAATAGTGTATTGTATCACAATCTAGTAGTTACATTTGAAAATTTTGTTCTAGGAAATTTTGTTTGAGCGCAATCATCAAACTTAATTAAAAAAGTCATTTAAGCCTTTTCACAGTGAGATCTATGCGATATGGCCGAGAAATGTAATTTTGATGTTAACTCCCAAACCGCTGCGCAGAAGTCAACCAAACTTCACCCATTAGTGTATTTTATCACAATCTAGTAGTTACATGTGGAAATTTGGTTCTAGGACATTTGATTTGAGCGCAATCCTCAAACTTAGGTCAAAAAAGCCATTTAAGCCTTTTCACAGTGAGATCTATGCGATATGGCCGAGAAATGTAATTTTGATGTTAACTCCCAAACCGCTGCGCAGAAGTCAACCAAACTTCACCCAATAGTGTATTGTATCACAATCTAGTAGTTACATTTAAAAATTTTGTTCGACATTTTGTTTGAACGCAATCATCAAACTTAATTAAAAAAGTCATTTAAGCCTTTTCACAGTGAGATCTATGCGATATGGCCGAGAAATGTAATTTTGATGTTAACTCCCAAACCGCTGCGCAGAAGTCAACCAAACTTCACCCATTAGTGTATTGTATCACAATCTAGTAGTTACATGTGGAAATTTGGTTATAGGACATTTGATTTGAGCGCAATCCTCAAACTTAGGTCAAAAAAGCCATTTAAGCCTTTTCACAGTGAGATCTATGCGATATGGCCGAGAAATGTAATTTTGATGTTAACTCCCAAACCGCTGCGCAGAAGTCAACCAAACTTCACCCAATAGTGTATTGTATCACAATCTAGTAGTTACATTTGAAAATTTTGTTCTAGGAAATTTTGTTTGAGCGCAATCATCAAACTTAATTAAAAAAGTCATTTAAGCCTTTTCACAGTGAGATCTATGCGATATGGCCGAGAAATGTAATTTTGATGTTAACTCCCAAACCGCTGCGCAGAAGTCAACCAAACTTCACCCATTAGTGTATTGTATCACAATCTAGTAGTTACATGTGGAAATTTGGTTCTAGGACATTTGATTTGAGCGCAATCCTCAAACTTAGGTCAAAAAAGCCATTTAAGCCTTTTCACAGTGAGATCTATGCGATATGGCCGAGAAATGTAATTTTGATGTTAACTCCCAAACCGCTGCGCAGAAGTCAACCAAACTTCACCCAATAGTGTATTGTATCACATTCTAGTAGTTACATTTTAAAATTTCGTTCAAGGACATTTGGTTTGAGCGCAATTATTAAACTTGGGTCAAAAAAGCCATTTAAGCCTTTTCACAGTGAGATCTATGCGATATGGCCGAGAAATGTAATTTTGATGTTAACTCCCAAACCGCTGCGCAGAAGTAAACCAAACTTCACCCATTAGTGTATTGTATCACAATCTAGTAGTTACATGTGGAAATTTGGTTCTAGGACATTTGATTTGAGCGCAATCCTCAAACTCAGGTCAAAAAAGCCATTTAAGCCTTTTCACAGTGAGATCTATGCGATATGGCCGAGAAATGTAATTTTGATGTTAACTCCCAAACCGCTGCGCAGAAGTCAACCAAACTTCACCCAATAGTGTATTGTATCACAATCTAGTAGTTACATTTAAAAATTTTGTTCTAGGACATTTTGTTTGAACGCAATAATCACACTTAATTAAAAAAGTCATTTAAGCCTTTTCACAGTGAGATCTATGCGATATGGCCGAGAAATGTAATTTTGATGTTAACTCCCAAACCGCTGCGCAGAAGTCAACCAAACTTCACCCAATAGTGTATTGTATCACAATCTAGTAGTTACATTTGAAAATTTTGTTCTAGGAAATTTTGTTTGAGCGCAATCATCAAACTTAATTAAAAAAGTCATTTAAGCCTTTTCACAGTGAGATCTATGCGATATGGCCGAGAAATGTAATTTTGATGTTAACTCCCAAACCGCTGCGCAGAAGTCAACCAAACTTCACCCATTAGTGTATTTTATCACAATCTAGTAGTTACATGTGGAAATTTGGTTCTAGGACATTTGATTTGAGCGCAATCCTCAAACTTAGGTCAAAAAAGCCATTTAAGCCTTTTCACAGTGAGATCTATGCGATATGGCCGAGAAATGTAATTTTGATGTTAACTCCCAAACCGCTGCGCAGAAGTCAACCAAACTTCACCCAATAGTGTATTGTATCACAATCTAGTAGTTACATTTAAAAATTTTGTTCTAGGACATTTTGTTTGAACGCAATCATCAAACTTAATTAAAAAAGTCATTTAAGCCTTTTCACAGTGAGATCTATGCGATATGGCCGAGAAATGTAATTTTGATGTTAACTCCCAAACCGCTGCGCAGAAGTCAACCAAACTTCACCCATTAGTGTATTGTATCACAATCTAGTAGTTACATGTGGAAATTTGGTTATAGGACATTTGATTTGAGCGCAATCCTCAAACTTAGGTCAAAAAAGCCATTTAAGCCTTTTCACAGTGAGATCTATGCGATATGGCCGAGAAATGTAATTTTGATGTTAACTCCCAAACCGCTGCGCAGAAGTCAACCAAACTTCACCCAATAGTGTATTGTATCACAATCTAGTAGTTACATTTGAAAATTTTGTTCTAGGAAATTTTGTTTGAGCGCAATCATCAAACTTAATTAAAAAAGTCATTTAAGCCTTTTCACAGTGAGATCTATGCGATATGGCCGAGAAATGTAATTTTGATGTTAACTCCCAAACCGCTGCGCAGAAGTCAACCAAACTTCACCCATTAGTGTATTGTATCACAATCTAGTAGTTACATGTGGAAATTTGGTTCTAGGACATTTGATTTGAGCGCAATCCTCAAACTTAGGTCAAAAAAGCCATTTAAGCCTTTTCACAGTGAGATCTATGCGATATGGCCGAGAAATGTAATTTTGATGTTAACTCCCAAACCGCTGCGCAGAAGTCAACCAAACTTCACCCAATAGTGTATTGTATCACATTCTAGTAGTTACATTTTAAAATTTCGTTCAAGGACATTTGGTTTGAGCGCAATTATTAAACTTGGGTCAAAAAAGCCATTTAAGCCTTTTCACAGTGAGATCTATGCGATATGGCCGAGAAATGTAATTTTGATGTTAACTCCCAAACCGCTGCGCAGAAGTAAACCAAACTTCACCCATTAGTGTATTGTATCACAATCTAGTAGTTACATGTGGAAATTTGGTTCTAGGACATTTGATTTGAGCGCAATCCTCAAACTCAGGTCAAAAAAGCCATTTAAGCCTTTTCACAGTGAGATCTATGCGATATGGCCGAGAAATGTAATTTTGATGTTAACTCCCAAACCGCTGCGCAGAAGTCAACCAAACTTCACCCAATAGTGTATTGTATCACAATCTAGTAGTTACATTTGAAAATTTGTTCTAGGAAATTTTGTTTGAGCGCAATCATCAAACTTAATTAAAAAAGTCATTTAAGCCTTTTCACAGTGAGATCTATGCGATATGGCCGAGAAATGTAATTTTGATGTTAACTCCCAAACCGCTGCGCAGAAGTCAACCAAACTTCACCCATTAGTGTATTTTATCACAATCTAGTAGTTACATGTGGAAATTTGGTTCTAGGACATTTGATTTGAGCGCAATCCTCAAACTTAGGTCAAAAAAGCCATTTAAGCCTTTTCACAGTGAGATCTATGCGATATGGCCGAGAAATGTAATTTTGATGTTCACTCCCAAACCGCTGCGCAGAAGTCAACCAAACTTCACCCATTAGTGTATTGTATCACAATCTAGTAGTTACATGTGGAAATTTGGTTATAGGACATTTGATTTGAGCGCAATCCTCAAACTTAGGTCAAAAAAGCCATTTAAGCCTTTTCACAGTGAGATCTATGCGATATGGCCGAGAAATGTAATTTTGATGTTAACTCCCAAACCGCTGCGCAGAAGTCAACCAAACTTCACCCATTAGTGTATTGTATCACAATCTAGTAGTTACATTTGAAAATTTCGTTCTAGGACATTTGGTTTGAGCGCAATCTTTAAACTTAGGTCAAAAAAGCCATTTAAGCCTTTTCACAGTGAGATCTATGCGATATGGCCGAGAAATGTAATTTTGATGTTAACTCCCAAACCGCTGCGCAGAAGTCAACCAAACTTCACCCAATAGTGTATTGTATCACAATCTAGTAGTTACATGTGGAAATTTGGTTCTAGGACATTTGATTTGAGCGCAATCCTCAAACTTAGGTCAAAAAAGCCATTTAAGCCTTTTCACAGTGAGATCTATGCGATATGGCCGAGAAATGTAATTTTGATGTTAACTCCCAAACCGCTGCGCAGAAGTCAACCAAACTTCACCCAATAGTGTATTGTATCACATTCTAGTAGTTACATTTTAAAATTTCGTTCTAGGACATTTGGTTTGAGCTCAATTATTAAACTTAGGTCAAAAAAGCCATTTAAGCCTTTTCACAGTGAGATCTATGCGATATGGCCGAGAAATGTAATTTTGATGTTAACTCCCAAACCGCTGCGCAGAAGTCAACCAAACTTCACCCAATAGTGTATTGTATCACAATCTAGTAGTTACATTTGAAAATTTTGTTCTAGGAAATTTTGTTTGAGCGCAATCATCAAACTTAATTAAAAAAGTCATTTAAACCTTTTCACAGTGAGATCTATGCGATATGGCCGAGAAATGTAATTTTGATGTTAACTCCCAAACCGCTGCGCAGAAGTCAACCAAACTTCACCCATTAGTGTATTTTATCACAATCTAGTAGTTACATGTGGAAATTTGGTTCTAGGACATTTGATTTGAGCGCAATCCTCAAACTTAGGTCAAAAAAGCCATTTAAGCCTTTTCACAGTGAGATCTATGCGATATGGCCGAGAAATGTAATTTTGATGTTCACTCCCAAACCGCTGCGCAGAAGTCAACCAAACTTCACCCATTAGTGTATTGTATCACAATCTAGTAGTTACATTTGAAAATTTCGTTCTAGGACATTTGGTTTGAGCGCAATCTTTAAACTTAGGTCAAAAAATGCCATTTAAGCCTTTTCACAGTGAGATCCATGCGATATGGCCGAGAAATGTAATTTTGATGTTAACTCCCAAACCGCTGCGCAGAAGTCAACCAAACTTCACCCAATAGTGTATTGTATCACAATCTAGTAGTTACATTTGAAAATTTTGTTCTAGGACATTTTGTTTGAACGCAATAATCAAACTTAATTAAAAAAGTCATTTAAGCCTTTTCACAGTGAGATCTATGCGATATGGCCGAGAAATGTAATTTTGATGTTAACTCCCAAACCGCTGCGCAGAAGTCAACCAAACTTCACCCAATAGTGTATTGTATCACAATCTAGTAGTTACATTTGAACATTTTGTTCTAGGAAATTTTGTTTGAGCGCAATCATCAAACTTAATTAAAAAAGTCATTTAAGCCTTTTCACAGTGAGATCTATGCGATATGGCCGAGAAATGTAATTTTGATGTTAACTCCCAAACCGCTGCGCAGAAGTCAACCAAACTTCACCCATTAGTGTATTTTATCACAATCTAGTAGTTACATGTGGAAATTTGGTTCTAGGACATTTGATTTTAGCGCAATCCTCAAACTTAGGTCAAAAAAGCCATTTAAGCCTTTTCACAGTGAGATCTATGCGATATGGCCGAGAAATGTAATTTTGATGTTAACTCCCAAACCGCTGCGCAGAAGTCAACCAAACTTCACCCAATAGTGTATTGTATCACAATCTAGTAGTTACATTTAAAAATTTTGTTCTAGGACATTTTGTTTGAACGCAATCATCAAACTTAATTAAAAAAGTCATTTAAGCCTTTTCACAGTGAGATCTATGCGATATGGCCGAGAAATGTAATTTTGATGTTAACTCCCAAACCGCTGCGCAGAAGTAAACCAAACTTCACCCATTAGTGTATTGTATCACAATCTAGTAGTTACATGTGGAAATTTGGTTCTAGGACATTTGATTTGAGCGCAATCCTCAAACTTAGGTCAAAAAAGCCATTTAAGCCTTTTCACAGTGAGATCTATGCGATATGGCCGAGAAATGTAATTTTGATGTTAACTCCCAAACCGCTGCGCAGAAGTCAACCAAATTTCACCCAATAGTGTATTGTATCACATTCTAGTAGTTACATTTGAAAATTTCGTTCTAGGACATTTGGTTTGAGCGCAATTATTAAACTTAGGTCAAAAAAGCCATTTAAGCCTTTTCACAGTGAGATCTATGCGATATGGCCGAGAAATGTAATTTTGATGTTAACTCCCAAACCGCTGCGCAGAAGTAAACCAAACTTCACCCATTAGTGTATTGTATCACAATCTAGTAGTTACATGTGGAAATTTGGTTCTAGGACATTTGATTTTAGCGCAATCCTCAAACTTAGGTCAAAAAAGCCATTTAAGCCTTTTCACAGTGAGATCTATGCGATATGGCCGAGAAATGTAATTTTGATGTTAACTCCCAAACCGCTGCGCAGAAGTCAACCAAACTTCACCCAATAGTGTATTGTATCACAATCTAGTAGTTACATTTGAAAATTTTGTTCTAGGACATTTTGTTTGAACGCAATCATCAAACTTAATTAAAAAAGTCATTTAAGCCTTTTCACAGTGAGATCTATGCGATATGGCCGAGAAATGTAATTTTGATGTTAACTCCCAAACCGCTGCGCAGAAGTCAACCAAACTTCACCCATTAGTGTATTGTATCACAATCTAGTAGTTACATGTGGAAATTTGGTTATAGGACATTTGATTTGAGCGCAATCCTCAAACTTAGGTCAAAAAAGCCATTTAAGCCTTTTCACAGTGAGATCTATGCGATATGGCCGAGAAATGTAATTTTGATGTTAACTCCCAAACCGCTGCGCAGAAGTCAACCAAACTTCACCCAATAGTGTATTGTATCACAATCTAGTAGTTACATTTGAAAATTTTGTTCTAGGAAATTTTGTTTGAGCGCAATCATCAAACTTAATTAAAAAAGTCATTTAAGCCTTTTCACAGTGAGATCTATGCGATATGGCCGAGAAATGTAATTTTGATGTTAACTCCCAAACCGCTGCGCAGAAGTCAACCAAACTTCACCCATTAGTGTATTGTATCACAATCTAGTAGTTACATGTGGAAATTTGGTTCTAGGACATTTGATTTGAGCGCAATCCTCAAACTTAGGTCAAAAACGCCATTTAAGCCTTTTCACAGTGAGATCTATGCGATATGGCCGAGAAATGTAATTTTGATGTTAACTCCCAAACCGCTGCGCAGAAGTCAACCAAACTTCACCCAATAGTGTATTGTATCACATTCTAGTAGTTACATTTTAAAATTTCGTTCAAGGACATTTGGTTTGAGCGCAATTATTAAACTTGGGTCAAAAAAGCCATTTAAGCCTTTTCACAGTGAGATCTATGCGATATGGCCGAGAAATGTAATTTTGATGTTAACTCCCAAACCGCTGCGCAGAAGTAAACCAAACTTCACCCATTAGTGTATTGTATCACAATCTAGTAGTTACATGTGGAAATTTGGTTCTAGGACATTTGATTTGAGCGCAATCCTCAAACTCAGGTCAAAAAAGCCATTTAAGCCTTTTCACAGTGAGATCTATGCGATATGGCCGAGAAATGTAATTTTGATGTTAACTCCCAAACCGCTGCGCAGAAGTCAACCAAACTTCACCCAATAGTGTATTGTATCACAATCTAGTAGTTACATTTAAAAATTTTGTTCTAGGACATTTTGTTTGAACGCAATAATCACACTTAATTAAAAAAGTCATTTAAGCCTTTTCACAGTGAGATCTATGCGATATGGCCGAGAAATGTAATTTTGATGTTAACTCCCAAACCGCTGCGCAGAAGTCAACCAAACTTCACCCAATAGTGTATTGTATCACAATCTAGTAGTTACATTTGAAAATTTTGTTCTAGGAAATTTTGTTTGAGCGCAATCATCAAACTTAATTAAAAAAGTCATTTAAGCCTTTTCACAGTGAGATCTATGCGATATGGCCGAGAAATGTAATTTTGATGTTAACTCCCAAACCGCTGCGCAGAAGTCAACCAAACTTCACCCATTAGTGTATTTTATCACAATCTAGTAGTTACATGTGGAAATTTGGTTCTAGGACATTTGATTTGAGCGCAATCCTCAAACTTAGGTCAAAAAAGCCATTTAAGCCTTTTCACAGTGAGATCTATGCGATATGGCCGAGAAATGTAATTTTGATGTTAACTCCCAAACCGCTGCGCAGAAGTCAACCAAACTTCACCCAATAGTGTATTGTATCACAATCTAGTAGTTACATTTAAAAATTTTGTTCTAGGACATTTTGTTTGAACGCAATCATCAAACTTAATTAAAAAAGTCATTTAAGCCTTTTCACAGTGAGATCTATGCGATATGGCCGAGAAATGTAATTTTGATGTTAACTCCCAAACCGCTGCGCAGAAGTCAACCAAACTTCACCCATTAGTGTATTGTATCACAATCTAGTAGTTACATGTGGAAATTTGGTTATAGGACATTTGATTTGAGCGCAATCCTCAAACTTAGGTCAAAAAAGCCATTTAAGCCTTTTCACAGTGAGATCTATGCGATATGGCCGAGAAATGTAATTTTGATGTTAACTCCCAAACCGCTGCGCAGAAGTCAACCAAACTTCACCCAATAGTGTATTGTATCACAATCTAGTAGTTACATTTGAAAATTTTGTTCTAGGAAATTTTGTTTGAGCGCAATCATCAAACTTAATTAAAAAAGTCATTTAAGCCTTTTCACAGTGAGATCTATGCGATATGGCCGAGAAATGTAATTTTGATGTTAACTCCCAAACCGCTGCGCAGAAGTCAACCAAACTTCACCCATTAGTGTATTGTATCACAATCTAGTAGTTACATGTGGAAATTTGGTTCTAGGACATTTGATTTGAGCGCAATCCTCAAACTTAGGTCAAAAAAGCCATTTAAGCCTTTTCACAGTGAGATCTATGCGATATGGCCGAGAAATGTAATTTTGATGTTAACTCCCAAACCGCTGCGCAGAAGTCAACCAAACTTCACCCAATAGTGTATTGTATCACATTCTAGTAGTTACATTTTAAAATTTCGTTCAAGGACATTTGGTTTGAGCGCAATTATTAAACTTGGGTCAAAAAAGCCATTTAAGCCTTTTCACAGTGAGATCTATGCGATATGGCCGAGAAATGTAATTTTGATGTTAACTCCCAAACCGCTGCGCAGAAGTAAACCAAACTTCACCCATTAGTGTATTGTATCACAATCTAGTAGTTACATGTGGAAATTTGGTTCTAGGACATTTGATTTGAGCGCAATCCTCAAACTCAGGTCAAAAAAGCCATTTAAGCCTTTTCACAGTGAGATCTATGCGATATGGCCGAGAAATGTAATTTTGATGTTAACTCCCAAACCGCTGCGCAGAAGTCAACCAAACTTCACCCAATAGTGTATTGTATCACAATCTAGTAGTTACATTTGAAAATTTTGTTCTAGGACATTTTGTTTGAACGCAATCATCAAACTTAATTAAAAAAGTCATTTAAGCCTTTTCACAGTGAGATCTATGCGATATGGCCGAGAAATGTAATTTTGATGTTAACTCCCAAACCGCTGCGCAGAAGTCAACCAAACTTCACCCAATAGTGTATTGTATCATAATCTAGTAGTTACATTTGAAAATTTTGTTCTAGGACATTTTGTTTGAGCGCAATCCTCAAACTTAGGTCAAAAAAGCCATTTAAGCCTTTTCACAATGAGATCTATGCGATATGGCCGAGAAATGTAATTTTGATGTTAACTCCCAAACCGCTGCGCAGAAGTCAACCAAACTTCACCCAATAGTGTATTGTATCACATTCTAGTAGTTACATTTGAAAATTTCGTTCTAGGACATTTGGTTTGAGCGCAATCATTAAACTTAGGTCAAAAAAGCCATTTAAGCCTTTTCACAGTGAGATCTATGCGATATGGCCGAGAAATGTAATTTTGATGTTAACTCCCAAACCGCTGCGCAGAAGTAAACCAAACTTCACCCATTAGTGTATTGTATCACAATCTAGTAGTTACATGTGGAAATTTGGTTCTAGGACATTTGATTTGAGCGCAATCCTCAAACTTAGGTCAAAAAAGCCATTTAAGCCTTTTCACAGTGAGATCTATGCGATATGGCCGAGAAATGTAATTTTGATGTTAACTCCCAAACCGCTGCGCAGAAGTCAACCAAACTTCACCCAATAGTGTATTGTATCACAATCTAGTAGTTACATTTGGAAATTTAGTTCTAGGACATTTTGTTTGAACGCAATCATCAAACTTAATTAAAAAAGTCATTTAAGCCTTTTCACAGTGAGATCTATGCGATATGGCCGAGAAATGTAATTTTGATGTTAACTCCCAAACCGCTGCGCAGAAGTCAACCAAACTTCACCCATTAGTGTATTGTATCACAATCTAGTAGTTACATGTGGAAATTTGGTTCTAGGACATTTGATTTGAGCGCAATCCTCAAACTTAGGTCAAAAAAGCCATTTAAGCCTTTTCACAGTGAGATCTATGCGATATGGCCGAGAAATGTAATTTTGATGTTAACTCCCAAACCGCTGCGCAGAAGTCAACCAAACTTCACCCAATAGTGTATTGCATCACATTCTAGTAGTTACATTTTAAAATTTCGTTCTAGGACATTTGGTTTGAGCTCAATTATTAAACTTAGGTCAAAAAAGCCATTTAAGCCTTTTCACAGTGAGATCTATGCGATATGGCCGAGAAATGTAATTTTGATGTTAACTCCCAAACCGCTGCGCAGAAGTCAACCAAACTTCACCCAATAGTGTATTGTATCACAATCTAGTAGTTACATTTGAAAATTTTGTTCTAGGAAATTTTGTTTGAGCGCAATCATCAAACTTAATTAAAAAAGTCATTTAAACCTTTTCACAGTGAGATCTATGCGATATGGCCGAGAAATGTAATTTTGATGTTAACTCCCAAACCGCTGCGCAGAAGTCAACCAAACTTCACCCATTAGTGTATTTTATCACAATCTAGTAGTTACATGTGGAAATTTGGTTCTAGGACATTTGATTTGAGCGCAATCCTCAAACTTAGGTCAAAAAAGCCATTTAAGCCTTTTCACAGTGAGATCTATGCGATATGGCCGAGAAATGTAATTTTGATGTTCACTCCCAAACCGCTGCGCAGAAGTCAACCAAACTTCACCCATTAGTGTATTGTATCACAATCTAGTAGTTACATTTGAAAATTTCGTTCTAGGACATTTGGTTTGAGCGCAATCTTTAAACTTAGGTCAAAAAATGCCATTTAAGCCTTTTCACAGTGAGATCCATGCGATATGGCCGAGAAATGTAATTTTGATGTTAACTCCCAAACCGCTGCGCAGAAGTCAACCAAACTTCACCCAATAGTGTATTGTATCACAATCTAGTAGTTACATTTGAAAATTTTGTTCTAGGACATTTTGTTTGAACGCAATAATCAAACTTAATTAAAAAAGTCATTTAAGCCTTTTCACAGTGAGATCTATGCGATATGGCCGAGAAATGTAATTTTGATGTTAACTCCCAAACCGCTGCGCAGAAGTCAACCAAACTTCACCCAATAGTGTATTGTATCACAATCTAGTAGTTACATTTGAACATTTTGTTCTAGGAAATTTTGTTTGAGCGCAATCATCAAACTTAATTAAAAAAGTCATTTAAGCCTTTTCACAGTGAGATCTATGCGATATGGCCGAGAAATGTAATTTTGATGTTAACTCCCAAACCGCTGCGCAGAAGTCAACCAAACTTCACCCATTAGTGTATTTTATCACAATCTAGTAGTTACATGTGGAAATTTGGTTCTAGGACATTTGATTTTAGCGCAATCCTCAAACTTAGGTCAAAAAAGCCATTTAAGCCTTTTCACAGTGAGATCTATGCGATATGGCCGAGAAATGTAATTTTGATGTTAACTCCCAAACCGCTGCGCAGAAGTCAACCAAACTTCACCCAATAGTGTATTGTATCACAATCTAGTAGTTACATTTAAAATTTTTGTTCTAGGACATTTTGTTTGAAGGCAATCATCAAACTTAATTAAAAAAGTCATTTAAGCCTTTTCACAGTGAGATCTATGCGATATGGCCGAGAAATGTAATTTTGATGTTAACTCCCAAACCGCTGCGCAGAAGTAAACCAAACTTCACCCATTAGTGTATTGTATCACAATCTAGTAGTTACATGTGGAAATTTGGTTCTAGGACATTTGATTTGAGCGCAATCCTCAAACTTAGGTCAAAAAAGCCATTTAAGCCTTTTCACAGTGAGATCTATGCGATATGGCCGAGAAATGTAATTTTGATGTTAACTCCCAAACCGCTGCGCAGAAGTCAACCAAATTTCACCCAATAGTGTATTGTATCACATTCTAGTAGTTACATTTGAAAATTTCGTTCTAGGACATTTGGTTTGAGCGCAATTATTAAACTTAGGTCAAAAAAGCCATTTAAGCCTTTTCACAGTGAGATCTATGCGATATGGCCGAGAAATGTAATTTTGATGTTAACTCCCAAACCGCTGCGCAGAAGTAAACCAAACTTCACCCATTAGTGTATTGTATCACAATCTAGTAGTTACATGTGGAAATTTGGTTCTAGGACATTTGATTTTAGCGCAATCCTCAAACTTAGGTCAAAAAAGCCATTTAAGCCTTTTCACAGTGAGATCTATGCGATATGGCCGAGAAATGTAATTTTGATGTTAACTCCCAAACCGCTGCGCAGAAGTCAACCAAACTTCACCCAATAGTGTATTGTATCACAATCTAGTAGTTACATTTGAAAATTTTGTTCTAGGAAATTTTGTTTGAGCGCAATCATCAAACTTAATTAAAAAAGTCATTTAAGCCTTTTCACAGTGAGATCTATGCGATATGGCCGAGAAATGTAATTTTGATGTTAACTCCCAAACCGCTGCGCAGAAGTCAACCAAACTTCACCCATTAGTGTATTGTATCACAATCTAGTAGTTACATGTGGAAATTTGGTTCTAGGACATTTGATTTGAGCGCAATCCTCAAACTTAGGTCAAAAAAGCCATTTAAGCCTTTTCACAGTGAGATCTATGCGATATGGCCGAGAAATGTAATTTTGATGTTAACTCCCAAACCGCTGCGCAGAAGTCAACCAAACTTCACCCAATAGTGTATTGTATCACATTCTAGTAGTTACATTTGGAAATTTAGTTCTAGGACATTTTGTTTGAACGCAATCATCAAACTTAATTAAAAAAGTCATTTAAGCCTTTTCACAGTGAGATCTATGCGATATGGCCGAGAAATGTAATTTTGATGTTAACTCCCAAACCGCTGCGCAGAAGTCAACCAAACTTCACCCATTAGTGTATTGTATCACAATCTAGTAGTTACATGTGGAAATTTGGTTATAGGACATTTGATTTGAGCGCAATCCTCAAACTTAGGTCAAAAAAGCCATTTAAGCCTTTTCACAGTGAGATCTATGCGATATGGCCGAGAAATGTAATTTTGATGTTAACTCCCAAACCGCTGCGCAGAAGTCAACCAAACTTCACCCAATAGTGTATTGTATCACAATCTAGTAGTTACATTTGAAAATTTTGTTCTAGGAAATTTTGTTTGAGCGCAATCATCAAACGTAATTAAAAAAGTCATTTAAGCCTTTTCACAGTGAGATCTATGCGATATGGCCGAGAAATGTAATTTTGATGTTAACTCCCAAACCGCTGCGCAGAAGTCAACCAAACTTCACCCATTAGTGTATTTTATCACAATCTAGTAGTTACATGTGGAAATTTGGTTCTAGGACATTTGATTTGAGCGCAATCCTCAAACTTAGGTCAAAAAAGCCATTTAAGCCTTTTCACAGTGAGATCTATGCGATATAGCCGAGAAATGTAATTTTGATGTTAACTCCCAAACCGCTGCGCAGAAGTCAACCAAACTTCACCCAATAGTGTATTGTATCACATTCTAGTAGTTACATTTTAAAATTTCGTTCTAGGACATTTGGTTTGAGCGCAATTATTAAACTTAGGTCAAAAAAGCCATTTAAGCCTTTTCACAGTGAGATCTATGCGATATGGCCGAGAAATGTAATTTTGATGTTAACTCCCAAACCGCTGCGCAGAAGTCAACCAAACTTCACCCAATAGTGTATTGTATCACAATCTAGTAGTTACATTTGAAAATTTTGTTCTAGGAAATTTTGTTTGAGCGCAATCATCAAACTTAATTAAAAAAGTCATTTAAACCTTTTCACAGTGAGATCTATGCGATATGGCCGAGAAATGTAATTTTGATGTTAACTCCCAAACCGCTGCGCAGAAGTCAACCAAACTTCACCCATTAGTGTATTTTATCACAATCTAGTAGTTACATGTGAAAATTTGGTTCTAGGACATTTGATTTGAGCGCAATCCTCAAACTTAGGTCAAAAAAGCCATTTAAGCCTTTTCACAGTGAGATCTATGCGATATGGCCGAGAAATGTAATTTTGATGTTCACTCCCAAACCGCTGCGCAGAAGTCAACCAAACTTCACCCATTAGTGTATTGTATCACAATCTAGTAGTTACATGTGGAAATTTGGTTATAGGACATTTGATTTGAGCGCAATCCTCAAACTCAGGTCAAAAAAGCCATTTAAGCCTTTTCACAGTGAGATCTATGCGATATGGCCGAGAAATGTAATTTTGATGTTAACTCCCAAACCGCTGCGCAGAAGTCAACCAAACTTCACCCAATAGTGTATTGTATCACAATCTAGTAGTTACATTTGAAAATTTTGTTCTAGGACATTTTGTTTGAACGCAATAATCAAACTTAATTAAAAAAGTCATTTAAGCCTTTTCACAGTGAGATCTATGCGATATGGCCGAGAAATGTAATTTTGATGTTAACTCCCAAACCGCTGCGCAGAAGTCAACCAAACTTCACCCAATAGTGTATTGTATCACAATCTAGTAGTTACATTTGAACATTTTGTTCTAGGAAATTTTGTTTGAGCGCAATCATCAAACTTAATTAAAAAAGTCATTTAAGCCTTTTCACAGTGAGATCTATGCGATATGGCCGAGAAATGTAATTTTGATGTTAACTCCCAAACCGCTGCGCAGAAGTCAACCAAACTTCACCCATTAGTGTATTTTATCACAATCTAGTAGTTACATGTGGAAATTTGGTTCTAGGACATTTGATTTTAGCGCAATCCTCAAACTTAGGTCAAAAAAGCCATTTAAGCCTTTTCACAGTGAGATCTATGTGATATGGCCGAGAAATGTAATTTTGATGTTAACTCCCAAACCGCTGCGCAGAAGTCAACCAAACTTCACCCAATAGTGTATTGTATCACAATCTAGTAGTTACATTTGAAAATTTTGTTCTAGGAAATTTTGTTTGAGCGCAATCATCAAACTTAATTAAAAAAGTCATTTAAGCCTTTTCACAGTGAGATCTATGCGATATGGCCGAGAAATGTAATTTTGATGTTAACTCCCAAACCGCTGCGCAGAAGTCAACCAAACTTCACCCATTAGTGTATTGTATCATAATCTAGTAGTTACATGTGGAAATTTGGTTCTAGGACATTTGATTTGAGCGCAATCCTCAAACTTAGGTCAAAAAAGCCATTTAAGCCTTTTCACAGTGAGATCTATGCGATATGGCCGAGAAATGTAATTTTGATGTTAACTCCCAAACCGCTGCGCAGAAATCAACCAAACTTCACCCAATAGTGTATTGTATCACATTCTAGTAGTTACATTTTAAAATTTCGTTCTAGGACATTTGGTTTGAGCGCAATTATTAAACTTAGGTCAAAAAAGCCATTTAAGCCTTTTCACAGTGAGATCTATGCGATATGGCCGAGAAATGTAATTTTGATGTTAACTCCCAAACCGCTGCGCAGAAGTAAACCAAACTTCACCCATTAGTGTATTGTATCACAATCTAGTAGTTACATGTGGAAATTTGGTTCTAGGACATTTGATTTGAGCGCAATCCTCAAACTTAGGTCAAAAAAGCCATTTAAGCCTTTTCACAGTGAGATCTATGCGATATGGCCGAGAAATGTAATTTTGTTGTTAACTCCCAAACCGCTGCGCAGAAGTCAACCAAACTTCACCCAATAGTGTATTGTATCACAATCTAGTAGTTACATTTGAAAATTTTGTTCTAGGACATTTTGTTTGAATGCAATCATCAAACTTAATTAAAAAAGTCATTTAAGCCTTTTCACAGTGAGATCTATGCGATATGGCCGAGAAATGTAATTTTGATGTTAACTCCCAAACAGCTGCGCAGAAGTCAACCAAACTTCACCCATTAGTGTATTGTATCACAATCTAGTAGTTACATGTGGAAATTTGGTTATAGGACATTTGATTTGAGCGCAATCCTCAAACTTAGGTCAAAAAAGCCATTTAAGCCTTTTCACAGTGAGATCTATGCGATATGGCCGAGAAATGTAATTTTGATGTTAACTCCCAAACCGCTGCGCAGAAGTCACATAAACTTCACCCAATAGTGTATTTTATCACAATCTAGTAGTTACATTTGGAAATTTAGTTCTAGGACATTTGATTTGAGCGCAATCTTCAAACTTAATTAAAAAAAGTCATTTAAGCCTTTTCACAGTGAGATCTATGCGATATGGCCGAGAAATGTAATTTTGATGTTCACTCCCAAACCGCTGCGCAGAAGTCAACCAAACTTCACCCATTAGTGTATTGTATCACAATCTAGTAGTTACATGTGGAAATTTGGTTCTAGGACATTTGATTTGAGCGCAATCCTCAAACTTAGGTCAAAAAAGCCATTTAAGCCTTTTCACAGTGAGATCTATGCGATATGGCCGAGAAATGTAATTTTGATGTTAACTCCCAAACCGCTGCGCAGAAGTCAACCAAACTTCACCCAATAGTGTATTGTATCACATTCTAGTAGTTACATTTTAAAATTTCGTTCAAGGACATTTGGTTTGAGCGCAATTATTAAACTTAGGTCAAAAAAGTCATTTAAGCCTTTTCACAGTGAGATCTATGCGATATGGCCGAGAAATGTAATTTTGATGTTAACTCCCAAACCGCTGCGCAGAAGTAAACCAAACTTCACCCATTAGTGTATTGTATCACAATCTAGTAGTTACATGTGGAAATTTGGTTCTAGGACATTTGATTTGAGCGCAATCCTCAAACTTAGGTCAAAAAAGCCATTTAAGCCTTTTCACAGTGAGATCTATGCGATATGGCCGAGAAATGTAATTTTGATGTTAACTCCCAAACCGCTGCGCAGAAGTCAACCAAACTTCACCCAATAGTGTATTGTATCACATTCTAGTAGTTACATTTGAAAATTTCGTTCTAGGACATTTGGTTTGAGCGCAATTATTAAACTTAGGTCAAAAAAGCCATTTATGCCTTTTCACAGTGAGATCTATGCGATATGGCCGAGAAATGTAATTTTGATGTTAACTCCCAAACCGCTGCGCAGAAGTCAACCAAACTTCACCCATTAGTGTATTGTATCACAATCTAGTAGTTACATGTGGAAATTTGGTTATAGGACATTTGATTTGAGCGCAATCCTCAAACTTAGGTCAAAAAAGCCATTTAAGCCTTTTCACAGTGAGATCTATGCGATATGGCCGAGAAATGTAATTTTGATGTTAACTCCCAAACCGCTGCGCAGAAGTCAACCAAACTTCACCCAATAGTGTATTGTATCACAATCTAGTAGTTACATTTGAAAATTTTGTTCTAGGAAATTTTGTTTGAGCGCAATCATCAAACGTAATTAAAAAAGTCATTTAAGCCTTTTCACAGTGAGATCTATGCGATATGGCCGAGAAATGTAATTTTGATGTTAACTCCCAAACCGCTGCGCAGAAGTCAACCAAACTTCACCCATTAGTGTATTTTATCACAATCTAGTAGTTACATGTGGAAATTTGGTTCTAGGACATTTGATTTGAGCGCAATCCTCAAACTTAGGTCAAAAAAGCCATTTAAGCCTTTTCACAGTGAGATCTATGCGATATGGCCGAGAAATGTAATTTTGATGTTAACTCCCAAACCGCTGCGCAGAAGTCAACCAAACTTCACCCAATAGTGTATTGTATCACATTCTAGTAGTTACATTTTAAAATTTCGTTCTAGGACATTTGGTTTGAGCGCAATTATTAAACTTAGGTCAAAAAAGCCATTTAAGCCTTTTCACAGTGAGATCTATGCGATATGGCCGAGAAATGTAATTTTGATGTTAACTCCCAAACCGCTGCGCAGAAGTAAACCAAACTTCACCCATTAGTGTATTGTATCACAATCTAGTAGTTACATGTGGAAATTTGGTTCTAGGACATTTGATTTGAGCGCAATCCTCAAACTTAGGTCAAAAAAGCCATTTAAGCCTTTTCACAGTGAGATCTATGCGATATGGCCGAGAAATGTAATTTTGATGTTAACTCCCAAACCGCTGCGCAGAAGTCAACCAAACTTCACCCAATAGTGTATTGTATCACAATCTAGTAGTTACGTTTGAAAATTTTGTTCTAGGACATTTTGTTTGAATGCAATCATCAAACTTAATTAAAAAAGTCATTTAAGCCTTTTCACAGTGAGATCTATGCGATATGGCCGAGAAATGTAATTTTGATGTTAACTCCCAAACCGCTGCGCAGAAGTCAACCAAACTTCACCCATTAGTTTATTGTATCACAATCTAGTAGTTACATGTGGAAATTTGGTTATAGGACATTTGATTTGAGCGCAATCCTCAAACTTAGGTCAAAAAAGCCATTTAAGCCTTTTCACAGTGAGATCTATGCGATATGGCCGAGAAATGTAATTTTGATGTTAACTCCCAAACCGCTGCGCAGAAGTCACATAAACTTCACCCAATAGTGTATTTTATCACAATCTAGTAGTTACATTTGGAAATTTAGTTCTAGGACATTTGATTTGAGCGCAATCTTCAAACTTAATTAAAAAAAGTCATTTAAGCCTTTTCACAGTGAGATCTATGCAATATGGCCGAGAAATGTAATTTTGATGTTCACTCCCAAACCGCTGCGCAGAAGTCAACCAAACTTCACCCATTAGTGTATTGTATCACAATCTAGTAGTTACATGTGGAAATTTGGTTATAGGACATTTGATTTGAGCGCAATCCTCCAACTTAGGTCAAAAAAGCCATTTAAGCCTTTTCACAGTGAGATCTATGCGATATGGCCGAGAAATGTAATTTTGATGTTAACTCCCAAACCGCTGCGCAGAAGTCAACCAAACTTCACCCATTAGTGTATTGTATCACAATCTAGTAGTTACATTTGAAAATTTCGTTCTAGGACATTTGGTTTGAGCGCAATCTTTAAACTTAGGTCAAAAAAGCCATTTAAGCCTTTTCACAGTGAGATCTATGCGATATGGCCGAGATATGTAATTTTGATGTTAACTCCCAAACCGCTGCGCAGAAGTCAACCAAACTTCACCCAATAGTGTATTGTATCACAATCTAGTAGTTACGTTTGAAAATTTTGTTCTAGGACATTTTGTTTGAACGCAATCATCAAACTTAATTAAAAAAGTCATTTAAGCCTTTTCACAGTGAGATCTATGCGATATGGCCGAGAAATGTAATTTTGATGTTAACTCCCAAACCGCTGCGCAGAAGTCAACCAAACTTCACCCAATAGTGTATTGTATCACAATCTAGTAGTTACATTTGAAAATTTTGTTCTAGGAAATTTTGTTTGAGCGCAATCATCAAACTTAATTAAAAAAGTCATTTAAGCCTTTTCACAGTGAGATCTATGCGATATGGCCGAGAAATGTAATTTTGATGTTAACTCCCAAACCGCTGCGCAGAAGTCAACCAAACTTCACCCATTAGTGTATTTTATCACAATCTAGTAGTTACATGTGGAAATTTGGTTCTAGGACATTTGATTTGAGCGCAATCCTCAAACTTAGGTCAAAAAAGCCATTTAAGCCTTTTCACAGTGAGATCTATGCGATATGGCCGAGAAATGTAATTTTGATGTTAACTCCCAAACCGCTGCGCAGAAGTCAACCAAACTTCACCCAATAGTGTATTGTATCACAATCTAGTAGTTACATTTAAAAATTTTGTTCTAGGACATTTTGTTTGAACGCAATCATCAAACTTAATTAAAAAAGTCATTTAAGCCTTTTCACAGTGAGATCTATGCGATATGGCCGAGAAATGTAATTTTGATGTTAACTCCCAAACCGCTGCGCAGAAGTCAACCAAACTTCACCCATTAGTGTATTGTATCACAATCTAGTAGTTACATGTGGAAATTTGGTTATAGGACATTTGATTTGAGCGCAATCCTCAAACTTAGGTCAAAAAAGCCATTTAAGCCTTTTCACAGTGAGATCTATGCGATATGGCCGAGAAATGTAATTTTGATGTTAACTCCCAAACCGCTGCGCAGAAGTCAACCAAACTTCACCCAATAGTGTATTGTATCACAATCTAGTAGTTACATTTGAAAATTTTGTTCTAGGAAATTTTGTTTGAGCGCAATCATCAAACTTAATTAAAAAAGTCATTTAAGCCTTTTCACAGTGAGATCTATGCGATATGGCCGAGAAATGTAATTTTGATGTTAACTCCCAAACCGCTGCGCAGAAGTCAACCAAACTTCACCCATTAGTGTATTGTATCACAATCTAGTAGTTACATGTGGAAATTTGGTTCTAGGACATTTGATTTGAGCGCAATCCTCAAACTTAGGTCAAAAAAGCCATTTAAGCCTTTTCACAGTGAGATCTATGCGATATGGCCGAGAAATGTAATTTTGATGTTAACTCCCAAACCGCTGCGCAGAAGTCAACCAAACTTCACCCAATAGTGTATTGTATCACATTCTAGTAGTTACATTTTAAAATTTCGTTCAAGGACATTTGGTTTGAGCGCAATTATTAAACTTGGGTCAAAAAAGCCATTTAAGCCTTTTCACAGTGAGATCTATGCGATATGGCCGAGAAATGTAATTTTGATGTTAACTCCCAAACCGCTGCGCAGAAGTAAACCAAACTTCACCCATTAGTGTATTGTATCACAATCTAGTAGTTACATGTGGAAATTTGGTTCTAGGACATTTGATTTGAGCGCAATCCTCAAACTCAGGTCAAAAAAGCCATTTAAGCCTTTTCACAGTGAGATCTATGCGATATGGCCGAGAAATGTAATTTTGATGTTAACTCCCAAACCGCTGCGCAGAAGTCAACCAAACTTCACCCAATAGTGTATTGTATCACAATCTAGTAGTTATATTTGAAAATTTTGTTCTAGGACATTTTGTTTGAACGCAATCATCAAACTTAATTAAAAAAGTCATTTAAGCCTTTTCACAGTGAGATCTATGCGATATGGCCGAGAAATGTAATTTTGATGTTAACTCCCAAACCGCTGCGCAGAAGTCAACCAAACTTCACCCAATAGTGTATTGTATCATAATCTAGTAGTTACATTTGAAAATTTTGTTCTAGGACATTTTGTTTGAGCGCAATCCTCAAACTTAGGTCAAAAAAGCCATTTAAGCCTTTTCACAATGAGATCTATGCGATATGGCCGAGAAATGTAATTTTGATGTTAACTCCCAAACCGCTGCGCAGAAGTCAACCAAACTTCACCCAATAGTGTATTGTATCACATTCTAGTAGTTACATTTGAAAATTTCGTTCTAGGACATTTGGTTTGAGCGCAATCATTAAACTTAGGTCAAAAAAGCCATTTAAGCCTTTTCACAGTGAGATCTATGCGATATGGCCGAGAAATGTAATTTTGATGTTAACTCCCAAACCGCTGCGCAGAAGTAAACCAAACTTCACCCATTAGTGTATTGTATCACAATCTAGTAGTTACATGTGGAAATTTGGTTCTAGGACATTTGATTTGAGCGCAATCCTCAAACTTAGGTCAAAAAAGCCATTTAAGCCTTTTCACAGTGAGATCTATGCGATATGGCCGAGAAATGTAATTTTGATGTTAACTCCCAAACCGCTGCGCAGAAGTCAACCAAACTTCACCCAATAGTGTATTGTATCACAATCTAGTAGTTACATTTGGAAATTTAGTTCTAGGACATTTTGTTTGAACGCAATCATCAAACTTAATTAAAAAAGTCATTTAAGCCTTTTCACAGTGAGATCTATGCGATATGGCCGAGAAATGTAATTTTGATGTTAACTCCCAAACCGCTGCGCAGAAGTCAACCAAACTTCACCCATTAGTGTATTGTATCACAATCTAGTAGTTACATGTGGAAATTTGGTTATAGGACATTTGATTTGAGCGCAATCCTCAAACTTAGGTCAAAAAAGCCATTTAAGCCTTTTCACAGTGAGATCTATGCGATATGGCCGAGAAATGTAATTTTGATGTTAACTCCCAAACCGCTGCGCAGAAGTCAACCAAACTTCACCCAATAGTGTATTGTATCACAATCTAGTAGTTACATTTGAAAATTTTGTTCTAGGAAATTTTGTTTGAGCGCAATCATCAAACTTAATTAAAAAAGTCATTTAAGCCTTTTCACAGTGAGATCTATGCGATATGGCCGAGAAATGTAATTTTGATGTTAACTCCCAAACCGCTGCGCAGAAGTCAACCAAACTTCACCCATTAGTGTATTTTATCACAATCTAGTAGTTACATGTGGAAATTTGGTTCTAGGACATTTGATTTGAGCGCAATCCTCAAACTTAGGTCAAAAAAGCCATTTAAGCCTTTTCACAGTGAGATCTATGCGATATGGCCGAGAAATGTAATTTTGATGTTCACTCCCAAACCGCTGCGCAGAAGTCAACCAAACTTCACCCATTAGTGTATTGTATCACAATCTAGTAGTTACATGTGGAAATTTGGTTCTAGGACATTTGATTTGAGCGCAATCCTCAAACTTAGGTCAAAAAAGCCATTTAAGCCTTTTCACAGTGAGATCTATGCGATATGGCCGAGAAATGTAATTTTGATGTTAACTCCCAAACCGCTGCGCAGAAGTCAACCAAACTTCACCCAATAGTGTATTGTATCACATTCTAGTAGTTACATTTTAAAATTTCGTTCAAGGACATTTGGTTTGAGCGCAATTATTAAACTTAGGTCAAAAAAGTCATTTAAGCCTTTTCACAGTGAGATCTATGCGATATGGCCGAGAAATGTAATTTTGATGTTAACTCCCAAACCGCTGCGCAGAAGTAAACCAAACTTCACCCATTAGTGTATTGTATCACAATCTAGTAGTTACATGTGGAAATTTGGTTCTAGGACATTTGATTTGAGCGCAATCCTCAAACTTAGGTCAAAAAAGCCATTTAAGCCTTTTCACAGTGAGATCTATGCGATATGGCCGAGAAATGTAATTTTGATGTTAACTCCCAAACCGCTGCGCAGAAGTCAACCAAACTTCACCCAATAGTGTATTGTATCACATTCTAGTAGTTACATTTGAAAATTTCGTTCTAGGACATTTGGTTTGAGCGCAATTATTAAACTTAGGTCAAAAAAGCCATTTATGCCTTTTCACAGTGAGATCTATGCGATATGGCCGAGAAATGTAATTTTGATGTTAACTCCCAAACCGCTGCGCAGAAGTCAACCAAACTTCACCCATTAGTGTATTGTATCACAATCTAGTAGTTACATGTGGAAATTTGGTTATAGGACATTTGATTTGAGCGCAATCCTCAAACTTAGGTCAAAAAAGCCATTTAAGCCTTTTCACAGTGAGATCTATGCGATATGGCCGAGAAATGTAATTTTGATGTTAACTCCCAAACCGCTGCGCAGAAGTCAACCAAACTTCACCCAATAGTGTATTGTATCACAATCTAGTAGTTACATTTGAAAATTTTGTTCTAGGAAATTTTGTTTGAGCGCAATCATCAAACGTAATTAAAAAAGTCATTTAAGCCTTTTCACAGTGAGATCTATGCGATATGGCCGAGAAATGTAATTTTGATGTTAACTCCCAAACCGCTGCGCAGAAGTCAACCAAACTTCACCCATTAGTGTATTTTATCACAATCTAGTAGTTACATGTGGAAATTTGGTTCTAGGACATTTGATTTGAGCGCAATCCTCAAACTTAGGTCAAAAAAGCCATTTAAGCCTTTTCACAGTGAGATCTATGCGATATGGCCGAGAAATGTAATTTTGATGTTAACTCCCAAACCGCTGCGCAGAAGTCAACCAAACTTCACCCAATAGTGTATTGTATCACATTCTAGTAGTTACATTTTAAAATTTCGTTCTAGGACATTTGGTTTGAGCGCAATTATTAAACTTAGGTCAAAAAAGCCATTTAAGCCTTTTCACAGTGAGATCTATGCGATATGGCCGAGAAATGTAATTTTGATGTTAACTCCCAAACCGCTGCGCAGAAGTCAACCAAACTTCACCCAATAGTGTATTGTATCACAATCTAGTAGTTACATTTGAAAATTTTGTTCTAGGAAATTTTGTTTGAGCGCAATCATCAAACTTAATTAAAAAAGTCATTTAAACCTTTTCACAGTGAGATCTATGCGATATGGCCGAGAAATGTAATTTTGATGTTAACTCCCAAACCGCTGCGCAGAAGTCAACCAAACTTCACCCATTAGTGTATTTTATCACAATCTAGTAGTTACATGTGAAAATTTGGTTCTAGGACATTTGATTTGAGCGCAATCCTCAAACTTAGGTCAAAAAAGCCATTTAAGCCTTTTCACAGTGAGATCTATGCGATATGGCCGAGAAATGTAATTTTGATGTTCACTCCCAAACCGCTGCGCAGAAGTCAACCAAACTTCACCCATTAGTGTATTGTATCACAATCTAGTAGTTACATGTGGAAATTTGGTTATAGGACATTTGATTTGAGCGCAATCCTCAAACTTAGGTCAAAAAAGCCATTTAAGCCTTTTCACAGTGAGATCTATGCGATATGGCCGAGAAATGTAATTTTGATGTTAACTCCCAAACCGCTGCGCAGAAGTCAACCAAACTTCACCCAATAGTGTATTGTATCACAATCTAGTAGTTACATTTGAAAATTTTGTTCTAGGACATTTTGTTTGAACGCAATAATCAAACTTAATTAAAAAAGTCATTTAAGCCTTTTCACAGTGAGATCTATGCGATATGGCCGAGAAATGTAATTTTGATGTTAACTCCCAAACCGCTGCGCAGAAGTCAACCAAACTTCACCCAATAGTGTATTGTATCACAATCTAGTAGTTACATTTGAACATTTTGTTCTAGGAAATTTTGTTTGAGCGCAATCATCAAACATAATTAAAAAAGTCATTTAAGCCTTTTCACAGTGAGATCTATGCGATATGGCCGAGAAATGTAATTTTGATGTTAACTCCCAAACCGCTGCGCAGAAGTCAACCAAACTTCACCCATTAGTGTATTTTATCACAATCTAGTAGTTACATGTGGAAATTTGGTTCTAGGACATTTGATTTTAGCGCAATCCTCAAACTTAGGTCAAAAAAGCCATTTAAGCCTTTTCACAGTGAGATCTATGCGATATGGCCGAGAAATGTAATTTTGATGTTAACTCCCAAACCGCTGCGCAGAAGTCAACCAAACTTCACCCAATAGTGTATTGTATCACAATCTAGTAGTTACATTTGAAAATTTTGTTCTAGGAAATTTTGTTTGAGCGCAATCATCAAACTTAATTAAAAAAGTCATTTAAGCCTTTTCACAGTGAGATCTATGCGATATGGCCGAGAAATGTAATTTTGATGTTAACTCCCAAACCGCTGCGCAGAAGTCAACCAAACTTCACCCATTAGTGTATTGTATCACAATCTAGTAGTTACATGTGGAAATTTGGTTCTAGGACATTTGATTTGAGCGCAATCCTCAAACTTAGGTCAAAAAAGCCATTTAAGCCTTTTCACAGTGAGATCTATGCGATATGGCCGAGAAATGTAATTTTGATGTTAACTCCCAAACCGCTGCGCAGAAATCAACCAAACTTCACCCAATAGTGTATTGTATCACATTCTAGTAGTTACATTTTAAAATTTCGTTCTAGGACATTTGGTTTGAGCGCAATTATTAAACTTAGGTCAAAAAAGCCATTTAAGCCTTTTCACAGTGAGATCTATGCGATATGGCCGAGAAATGTAATTTTGATGTTAACTCCCAAACCGCTGCGCAGAAGTAAACCAAACTTCACCCATTAGTGTATTGTATCACAATCTAGTAGTTACATGTGGAAATTTGGTTCTAGGACATTTGATTTGAGCGCAATCCTCAAACTTAGGTCAAAAAAGCCATTTAAGCCTTTTCACAGTGAGATCTATGCGATATGGCCGAGAAATGTAATTTTGTTGTTAACTCCCAAACCGCTGCGCAGAAGTCAACCAAACTTCACCCAATAGTGTATTGTATCACAATCTAGTAGTTACATTTGAAAATTTTGTTCTAGGACATTTTGTTTGAATGCAATCATCAAACTTAATTAAAAAAGTCATTTAAGCCTTTTCACAGTGAGATCTATGCGATATGGCCGAGAAATGTAATTTTGATGTTAACTCCCAAACAGCTGCGCAGAAGTCAACCAAACTTCACCCATTAGTGTATTGTATCACAATCTAGTAGTTACATGTGGAAATTTGGTTATAGGACATTTGATTTGAGCGCAATCCTCAAACTTAGGTCAAAAAAGCCATTTAAGCCTTTTCACAGTGAGATCTATGCGATATGGCCGAGAAATGTAATTTTGATGTTAACTCCCAAACCGCTGCGCAGAAGTCACATAAACTTCACCCAATAGTGTATTTTATCACAATCTAGTAGTTACATTTGGAAATTTAGTTCTAGGACATTTGATTTGAGCGCAATCTTCAAACTTAATTAAAAAAAGTCATTTAAGCCTTTTCACAGTGAGATCTATGCGATATGGCCGAGAAATGTAATTTTGATGTTCACTCCCAAACCGCTGCGCAGAAGTCAACCAAACTTCACCCATTAGTGTATTGTATCACAATCTAGTAGTTACATGTGGAAATTTGGTTCTAGGACATTTGATTTGAGCGCAATCCTCAAACTTAGGTCAAAAAAGCCATTTAAGCCTTTTCACAGTGAGATCTATGCGATATGGCCGAGAAATGTAATTTTGATGTTAACTCCCAAACCGCTGCGCAGAAGTCAACCAAACTTCACCCAATAGTGTATTGTATCACATTCTAGTAGTTACATTTTAAAATTTCGTTCAAGGACATTTGGTTTGAGCGCAATTATTAAACTTAGGTCAAAAAAGTCATTTAAGCCTTTTCACAGTGAGATCTATGCGATATGGCCGAGAAATGTAATTTTGATGTTAACTCCCAAACCGCTGCGCAGAAGTAAACCAAACTTCACCCATTAGTGTATTGTATCACAATCTAGTAGTTACATGTGGAAATTTGGTTCTAGGACATTTGATTTGAGCGCAATCCTCAAACTTAGGTCAAAAAAGCCATTTAAGCCTTTTCACAGTGAGATCTATGCGATATGGCCGAGAAATGTAATTTTGATGTTAACTCCCAAACCGCTGCGCAGAAGTCAACCAAACTTCACCCAATAGCGTATTGTATCACATTCTAGTAGTTACATTTGAAAATTTCGTTCTAGGACATTTGGTTTGAGCGCAATTATTAAACTTAGGTCAAAAAAGCCATTTATGCCTTTTCACAGTGAGATCTATGCGATATGGCCGAGAAATGTAATTTTGATGTTAACTCCCAAACCGCTGCGCAGAAGTAAACCAAACTTCACCCATTAGTGTATTGTATCACAATCTAGTAGTTACATGTGGAAATTTGGTTCTAGGACATTTGATTTTAGCGCAATCCTCAAACTTAGGTCAAAAAAGCCATTTAAGCCTTTTCACAGTGAGATCTATGCGATATGGCCGAGAAATGTAATTTTGATGTTAACTCCCAAACCGCTGCGCAGAAGTCAACCAAACTTCACCCAATAGTGTATTGTATCACAATCTAGTAGTTACATTTGAAAATTTTGTTCTAGGAAATTTTGTTTGAGCGCAATCATCAAACTTAATTAAAAAAGTCATTTAAGCCTTTTCACAGTGAGATCTATGCGATATGGCCGAGAAATGTAATTTTGATGTTAACTCCCAAACCGCTGCGCAGAAGTCAACCAAACTTCACCCATTAGTGTATTGTATCACAATCTAGTAGTTACATGTGGAAATTTGGTTCTAGGACATTTGATTTGAGCGCAATCCTCAAACTTAGGTCAAAAAAGCCATTTAAGCCTTTTCACAGTGAGATCTATGCGATATGGCCGAGAAATGTAATTTTGATGTTAACTCCCAAACCGCTGCGCAGAAGTCAACCAAACTTCACCCAATAGTGTATTGTATCACATTCTAGTAGTTACATTTTAAAATTTCGTTCTAGGACATTTGGTTTGAGCGCAATTATTAAACTTAGGTCAAAAAAGCCATTTAAGCCTTTTCACAGTGAGATCTATGCGATATGGCCGAGAAATGTAATTTTGATGTTAACTCCCAAACCGCTGCGCAGAAGTAAACCAAACTTCACCCATTAGTGTATTGTATCACAATCTAGTAGTTACATGTGGAAATTTGGTTCTAGGACATTTGATTTGAGCGCAATCCTCAAACTTAGGTCAAAAAAGCCATTTAAGCCTTTTCACAGTGAGATCTATGCGATATGGCCGAGAAATGTAATTTTGATGTTAACTCCCAAACCGCTGCGCAGAAGTCAACCAAACTTCACCCAATAGTGTATTGTATCACAATCTAGTAGTTACGTTTGAAAATTTTGTTCTAGGACATTTTGTTTGAATGCAATCATCAAACTTAATTAAAAAAGTCATTTAAGCCTTTTCACAGTGAGATCTATGCGATATGGCCGAGAAATGTAATTTTGATGTTAACTCCCAAACCGCTGCGCAGAAGTCAACCAAACTTCACCCATTAGTGTATTGTATCACAATCTAGTAGTTACATGTGGAAATTTGGTTATAGGACATTTGATTTGAGCGCAATCCTCAAACTTAGGTCAAAAAAGCCATTTAAGCCTTTTCACAGTGAGATCTATGCGATATGGCCGAGAAATGTAATTTTGATGTTAACTCCCAAACCGCTGCGCAGAAGTCACATAAACTTCACCCAATAGTGTATTTTATCACAATCTAGTAGTTACATTTGGAAATTTAGTTCTAGGACATTTGATTTGAGCGCAATCTTCAAACTTAATTAAAAAAAGTCATTTAAGCCTTTTCACAGTGAGATCTATGCAATATGGCCGAGAAATGTAATTTTGATGTTCACTCCCAAACCGCTGCGCAGAAGTCAACCAAACTTCACCCATTAGTGTATTGTATCACAATCTAGTAGTTACATGTGGAAATTTGGTTATAGGACATTTGATTTGAGCGCAATCCTCCAACTTAGGTCAAAAAAGCCATTTAAGCCTTTTCACAGTGAGATCTATGCGATATGGCCGAGAAATGTAATTTTGATGTTAACTCCCAAACCGCTGCGCAGAAGTCAACCAAACTTCACCCATTAGTGTATTGTATCACAATCTAGTAGTTACATTTGAAAATTTCGTTCTAGGACATTTGGTTTGAGCGCAATCTTTAAACTTAGGTCAAAAAAGCCATTTAAGCCTTTTCACAGTGAGATCTATGCGATATGGCCGAGATATGTAATTTTGATGTTAACTCCCAAACCGCTGCGCAGAAGTCAACCAAACTTCACCCAATAGTGTATTGTATCACAATCTAGTAGTTACGTTTGAAAATTTTGTTCTAGGACATTTTGTTTGAACGCAATCATCAAACTCAGGTCAAAAAAGCCATTTAAGCCTTTTCACAGTGAGATCTATGCGATATGGCCGAGAAATGTAATTTTGATGTTAACTCCCAAACCGCTGCGCAGAAGTCAACCAAACTTCACCCAATAGTGTATTGTATCACAATCTAGTAGTTATATTTGAAAATTTTGTTCTAGGACATTTTGTTTGAACGCAATCATCAAACTTAATTAAAAAAGTCATTTAAGCCTTTTCACAGTGAGATCTATGCGATATGGCCGAGAAATGTAATTTTGATGTTAACTCCCAAACCGCTGCGCAGAAGTCAACCAAACTTCACCCAATAGTGTATTGTATCATAATCTAGTAGTTACATTTGAAAATTTTGTTCTAGGACATTTTGTTTGAGCGCAATCCTCAAACTTAGGTCAAAAAAGCCATTTAAGCCTTTTCACAATGAGATCTATGCGATATGGCCGAGAAATGTAATTTTGATGTTAACTCCCAAACCGCTGCGCAGAAGTCAACCAAACTTCACCCAATAGTGTATTGTATCACATTCTAGTAGTTACATTTGAAAATTTCGTTCTAGGACATTTGGTTTGAGCGCAATCATTAAACTTAGGTCAAAAAAGCCATTTAAGCCTTTTCACAGTGAGATCTATGCGATATGGCCGAGAAATGTAATTTTGATGTTAACTCCCAAACCGCTGCGCAGAAGTAAACCAAACTTCACCCATTAGTGTATTGTATCACAATCTAGTAGTTACATGTGGAAATTTGGTTCTAGGACATTTGATTTGAGCGCAATCCTCAAACTTAGGTCAAAAAAGCCATTTAAGCCTTTTCACAGTGAGATCTATGCGATATGGCCGAGAAATGTAATTTTGATGTTAACTCCCAAACCGCTGCGCAGAAGTCAACCAAACTTCACCCAATAGTGTATTGTATCACAATCTAGTAGTTACATTTGGAAATTTAGTTCTAGGACATTTTGTTTGAACGCAATCATCAAACTTAATTAAAAAAGTCATTTAAGCCTTTTCACAGTGAGATCTATGCGATATGGCCGAGAAATGTAATTTTGATGTTAACTCCCAAACCGCTGCGCAGAAGTCAACCAAACTTCACCCATTAGTGTATTGTATCACAATCTAGTAGTTACATGTGGAAATTTGGTTATAGGACATTTGATTTGAGCGCAATCCTCAAACTTAGGTCAAAAAAGCCATTTAAGCCTTTTCACAGTGAGATCTATGCGATATGGCCGAGAAATGTAATTTTGATGTTAACTCCCAAACCGCTGCGCAGAAGTCAACCAAACTTCACCCAATAGTGTATTGTATCACAATCTAGTAGTTACATTTGAAAATTTTGTTCTAGGAAATTTTGTTTGAGCGCAATCATCAAACTTAATTAAAAAAGTCATTTAAGCCTTTTCACAGTGAGATCTATGCGATATGGCCGAGAAATGTAATTTTGATGTTAACTCCCAAACCGCTGCGCAGAAGTCAACCAAACTTCACCCATTAGTGTATTTTATCACAATCTAGTAGTTACATGTGGAAATTTGGTTCTAGGACATTTGATTTGAGCGCAATCCTCAAACTTAGGTCAAAAAAGCCATTTAAGCCTTTTCACAGTGAGATCTATGCGATATGGCCGAGAAATGTAATTTTGATGTTCACTCCCAAACCGCTGCGCAGAAGTCAACCAAACTTCACCCATTAGTGTATTGTATCACAATCTAGTAGTTACATGTGGAAATTTGGTTATAGGACATTTGATTTGAGCGCAATCCTCAAACTTAGGTCAAAAAAGCCATTTAAGCCTTTTCACAGTGAGATCTATGCGATATGGCCGAGAAATGTAATTTTGATGTTAACTCCCAAACCGCTGCGCAGAAGTCAACCAAACTTCACCCATTAGTGTATTGTATCACAATCTAGTAGTTACATTTGAAAATTTCGTTCTAGGACATTTGGTTTGAGCGCAATCTTTAAACTTAGGTCAAAAAAGCCATTTAAGCCTTTTCACAGTGAGATCTATGCGATATGGCCGAGAAATGTAATTTTGATGTTAACTCCCAAACCGCTGCGCAGAAGTCAACCAAACTTCACCCAATAGTGTATTGTATCACAATCTAGTAGTTACATGTGGAAATTTGGTTCTAGGACATTTGATTTGAGCGCAATCCTCAAACTTAGGTCAAAAAAGCCATTTAAGCCTTTTCACAGTGAGATCTATGCGATATGGCCGAGAAATGTAATTTTGATGTTAACTCCCAAACCGCTGCGCAGAAGTCAACCAAACTTCACCCAATAGTGTATTGCATCACATTCTAGTAGTTACATTTTAAAATTTCGTTCTAGGACATTTGGTTTGAGCGCAATTATTAAACTTAGGTCAAAAAAGCCATTTAAGCCTTTTCACAGTGAGATCTATGCGATATGGCCGAGAAATGTAATTTTGATGTTAACTCCCAAACCGCTGCGCAGAAGTCAACCAAACTTCACCCAATAGTGTATTGTATCACAATCTAGTAGTTACATTTGAAAATTTTGTTCTAGGAAATTTTGTTTGAGCGCAATCATCAAACTTAATTAAAAAAGTCATTTAAACCTTTTCACAGTGAGATCTATGCGATATGGCCGAGAAATGTAATTTTGATGTTAACTCCCAAACCGCTGCGCAGAAGTCAACCAAACTTCACCCATTAGTGTATTTTATCACAATCTAGTAGTTACATGTGGAAATTTGGTTCTAGGACATTTGATTTGAGCGCAATCCTCAAACTTAGGTCAAAAAAGCCATTTAAGCCTTTTCACAGTGAGATCTATGCGATATGGCCGAGAAATGTAATTTTGATGTTCACTCCCAAACCGCTGCGCAGAAGTCAACCAAACTTCACCCATTAGTGTATTGTATCACAATCTAGTAGTTACATGTGGAAATTTTGTTCTAGGACATTTGATTTGAGCGCAATCCTCAAACTTAGGTCAAAAAAGCCATTTAAGCCTTTTCACAGTGAGATCTATGCGATATGGCCGAGAAATGTAATTTTGATGTTAACTCCCAAACCGCTGCGCAGAAGTCAACCAAACTTCACCCAATAGTGTATTGTATCACATTCTAGTAGTTACATTTGAAAATTTCGTTCTAGGACATTTGGTTTGAGCGCAATTATTAAACTTAGGTCAAAAAAGCCATTTATGCCTTTTCACAGTGAGATCTATGCGATATGGCCGAGAAATGTAATTTTGATGTTAACTCCCAAACCGCTGCGCAGAAGTAAACCAAACTTCACCCATTAGTGTATTGTATCACAATCTAGTAGTTACATGTGGAAATTTGGTTCTAGGACATTTGATTTTAGCGCAATCCTCAAACTTAGGTCAAAAAAGCCATTTAAGCCTTTTCACAGTGAGATCTATGCGATATGGCCGAGAAATGTAATTTTGATGTTAACTCCCAAACCGCTGCGCAGAAGTCAACCAAACTTCACCCAATAGTGTATTGTATCACAATCTAGTAGTTACATTTGAAAATTTTGTTCTAGGAAATTTTGTTTGAGCGCAATCATCAAACTTAATTAAAAAAGTCATTTAAGCCTTTTCACAGTGAGATCTATGCGATATGGCCGAGAAATGTAATTTTGATGTTAACTCCCAAACCGCTGCGCAGAAGTCAACCAAACTTCACCCATTAGTGTATTGTATCACAATCTAGTAGTTACATGTGGAAATTTGGTTATAGGACATTTGATTTGAGCGCAATCCTCAAACTTAGGTCAAAAAAGCCATTTAAGCCTTTTCACAGTGAGATCTATGCGATATGGCCGAGAAATGTAATTTTGATGTTAACTCCCAAACCGCTGCGCAGAAGTCACATAAACTTCACCCAATAGTGTATTTTATCACAATCTAGTAGTTACATTTGGAAATTTAGTTCTAGGACATTTGATTTGAGCGCAATCTTCAAACTTAATTAAAAAAAGTCATTTAAGCCTTTTCACAGTGAGATCTATGCAATATGGCCGAGAAATGTAATTTTGATGTTCACTCCCAAACCGCTGCGCAGAAGTCAACCAAACTTCACCCATTAGTGTATTGTATCACAATCTAGTAGTTACATGTGGAAATTTGGTTATAGGACATTTGATTTGAGCGCAATCCTCCAACTTAGGTCAAAAAAGCCATTTAAGCCTTTTCACAGTGAGATCTATGCGATATGGCCGAGAAATGTAATTTTGATGTTAACTCCCAAACCGCTGCGCAGAAGTCAACCAAACTTCACCCATTAGTGTATTGTATCACAATCTAGTAGTTACATTTGAAAATTTCGTTCTAGGACATTTGGTTTGAGCGCAATCTTTAAACTTAGGTCAAAAAAGCCATTTAAGCCTTTTCACAGTGAGATCTATGCGATATGGCCGAGAAATGTAATTTTGATGTTAACTCCCAAACCGCTGCGCAGAAGTCAACCAAACTTCACCCAATAGTGTATTGTATCACAATCTAGTAGTTACGTTTGAAAATTTTGTTCTAGGACATTTTGTTTGAACGCAATCATCAAACTTAATTAAAAAAGTCATTTAAGCCTTTTCACAGTGAGATCTATGCGATATGGCCGAGAAATGTAATTTTGATGTTAACTCCCAAACCGCTGCGCAGAAGTCAACCAAACTTCACCCAATAGTGTATTGTATCACAATCTAGTAGTTACATTTGAAAATTTTGTTCTAGGAAATTTTGTTTGAGCGCAATCATCAAACTTAATTAAAAAAGCCATTTAAGCCTTTTCACAGTGAGATCTATGCGATATGGCCGAGAAATGTAATTTTGATGTTAACTCCCAAACCGCTGCGCAGAAGTCAACCAAACTTCACCCAATAGTGTATTGTATCACAATCTAGTAGTTACATTTGGAAATTTAGTTCTAGGACATTTTGTTTGAACGCAATCATCAAACTTAATTAAAAAAGTCATTTAAGCCTTTTCACAGTGAGATCTATGCGATATGGCCGAGAAATGTAATTTTGATGTTAACTCCCAAACCGCTGCGCAGAAGTCAACCAAACTTCACCCATTAGTGTATTGTATCACAATCTAGTAGTTACATGTGGAAATTTGGTTATAGGACATTTGATTTGAGCGCAATCCTCAAACTTAGGTCAAAAAAGCCATTTAAGCCTTTTCACAGTGAGATCTATGCGATATGGCCGAGAAATGTAATTTTGATGTTAACTCCCAAACCGCTGCGCAGAAGTCAACCAAACTTCACCCAATAGTGTATTGTATCACAATCTAGTAGTTACATTTGAAAATTTTTTTCTAGGAAATTTTGTTTGAGCGCAATCATCAAACTTAATTAAAAAAGTCATTTAAGCCTTTTCACAGTGAGATCTATGCGATATGGCCGAGAAATGTAATTTTGATGTTAACTCCCAAACCGCTGCGCAGAAGTCAACCAAACTTCACCCATTAGTGTATTTTATCACAATCTAGTAGTTACATGTGGAAATTTGGTTCTAGGACATTTGATTTGAGCGCAATCCTCAAACTTAGGTCAAAAAAGCCATTTAAGCCTTTTCACAGTGAGATCTATGCGATATGGCCGAGAAATGTAATTTTGATGTTCACTCCCAAACCGCTGCGCAGAAGTCAACCAAACTTCACCCATTAGTGTATTGTATCACAATCTAGTAGTTACATGTGGAAATTTGGTTATAGGACATTTGATTTGAGCGCAATCCTCAAACTTAGGTCAAAAAAGCCATTTAAGCCTTTTCACAGTGAGATCTATGCGATATGGCCGAGAAATGTAATTTTGATGTTAACTCCCAAACCGCTGCGCAGAAGTCAACCAAACTTCACCCATTAGTGTATTGTATCACAATCTAGTAGTTACATTTGAAAATTTCGTTCTAGGACATTTGGTTTGAGCGCAATCTTTAAACTTAGGTCAAAAAAGCCATTTAAGCCTTTTCACAGTGAGATCTATGCGATATGGCCGAGAAATGTAATTTTGATGTTAACTCCCAAACCGCTGCGCAGAAGTCAACCAAACTTCACCCAATAGTGTATTGTATCACAATCTAGTAGTTACATGTGGAAATTTGGTTCTAGGACATTTGATTTGAGCGCAATCCTCAAACTTAGGTCAAAAAAGCCATTTAAGCCTTTTCACAGTGAGATCTATGCGATATGGCCGAGAAATGTAATTTTGATGTTAACTCCCAAACCGCTGCGCAGAAGTCAACCAAACTTCACCCATTAGTGTATTGTATCACAATCTAGTAGTTACATTTGAAAATTTCGTTCTAGGACATTTGGTTTGAGCGCAATCTTTAAACTTAGGTCAAAAAAGCCATTTAAGCCTTTTCACAGTGAGATCTATGCGATATGGCCGAGAAATGTAATTTTGATGTTAACTCCCAAACCGCTGCGCAGAAGTCAACCAAACTTCACCCAATAGTGTATTGTATCACAATCTAGTAGTTACGTTTGAAAATTTTGTTCTAGGACATTTTGTTTGAACGCAATCATCAAACTTAATTAAAAAGTCATTTAAGCCTTTTCACAGTGAGATCTATGCGATATGGCCGAGAAATGTAATTTTGATGTTAACTCCCAAACCGCTGCGCAGAAGTCAACCAAACTTCACCCAATAGTGTATTGTATCACAATCTAGTAGTTACATTTGAAAATTTTGTTCTAGGAAATTTTGTTTGAGCGCAATCATCAAACTTAATTAAAAAAGTCATTTAAGCCTTTTCACAGTGAGATCTATGCGATATGGCCGAGAAATGTAATTTTGATGTTAACTCCCAAACCGCTGCGCAGAAGTCAACCAAACTTCACCCATTAGTGTATTTTATCACAATCTAGTAGTTACATGTGGAAATTTGGTTCTAGGACATTTGATTTGAGCGCAATCCTCAAACTTAGGTCAAAAAAGCCATTTAAGCCTTTTCACAGTGAGATCTATGCGATATGGCCGAGAAATGTAATTTTGATGTTAACTCCCAAACCGCTGCGCAGAAGTCAACCAAACTTCACCCAATAGTGTATTGTATCACAATCTAGTAGTTACATTTAAAAATTTTGTTCTAGGACATTTTGTTTGAACGCAATCATCAAACTTAATTAAAAAAGTCATTTAAGCCTTTTCACAGTGAGATCTATGCGATATGGCCGAGAAATGTAATTTTGATGTTAACTCCCAAACCGCTGCGCAGAAGTCAACCAAACTTCACCCATTAGTGTATTGTATCACAATCTAGTAGTTACATGTGGAAATTTGGTTATAGGACATTTGATTTGAGCGCAATCCTCAAACTTAGGTCAAAAAAGCCATTTAAGCCTTTTCACAGTGAGATCTATGCGATATGGCCGAGAAATGTAATTTTGATGTTAACTCCCAAACCGCTGCGCAGAAGTCAACCAAACTTCACCCAATAGTGTATTGTATCACAATCTAGTAGTTACATTTGAAAATTTTGTTCTAGGAAATTTTGTTTGAGCGCAATCATCAAACTTAATTAAAAAAGTCATTTAAGCCTTTTCACAGTGAGATCTATGCGATATGGCCGAGAAATGTAATTTTGATGTTAACTCCCAAACCGCTGCGCAGAAGTCAACCAAACTTCACCCATTAGTGTATTGTATCACAATCTAGTAGTTACATGTGGAAATTTGGTTCTAGGACATTTGATTTGAGCGCAATCCTCAAACTCAGGTCAAAAAAGCCATTTAAGCCTTTTCACAGTGAGATCTATGCGATATGGCCGAGAAATGTAATTTTGATGTTAACTCCCAAACCGCTGCGCAGAAGTCAACCAAACTTCACCCAATAGTGTATTGTATCACATTCTAGTAGTTACATTTTAAAATTTCGTTCAAGGACATTTGGTTTGAGCGCAATTATTAAACTTGGGTCAAAAAAGCCATTTAAGCCTTTTCACAGTGAGATCTATGCGATATGGCCGAGAAATGTAATTTTGATGTTAACTCCCAAACCGCTGCGCAGAAGTAAACCAAACTTCACCCATTAGTGTATTGTATCACAATCTAGTAGTTACATGTGGAAATTTGGTTCTAGGACATTTGATTTGAGCGCAATCCTCAAACTCAGGTCAAAAAAGCCATTTAAGCCTTTTCACAGTGAGATCTATGCGATATGGCCGAGAAATGTAATTTTGATGTTAACTCCCAAACCGCTGCGCAGAAGTCAACCAAACTTCACCCAATAGTGTATTGTATCACAATCTAGTAGTTATATTTGAAAATTTTGTTCTAGGACATTTTGTTTGAACGCAATCATCAAACTTAATTAAAAAAGTCATTTAAGCCTTTTCACAGTGAGATCTATGCGATATGGCCGAGAAATGTAATTTTGATGTTAACTCCCAAACCGCTGCGCAGAAGTCAACCAAACTTCACCCAATAGTGTATTGTATCATAATCTAGTAGTTACATTTGAAAATTTTGTTCTAGGACATTTTGTTTGAGCGCAATCCTCAAACTTAGGTCAAAAAAGCCATTTAAGCCTTTTCACAATGAGATCTATGCGATATGGCCGAGAAATGTAATTTTGATGTTAACTCCCAAACCGCTGCGCAGAAGTCAACCAAACTTCACCCAATAGTGTATTGTATCACATTCTAGTAGTTACATTTGAAAATTTCGTTCTAGGACATTTGGTTTGAGCGCAATCATTAAACTTAGGTCAAAAAAGCCATTTAAGCCTTTTCACAGTGAGATCTATGCGATATGGCCGAGAAATGTAATTTTGATGTTAACTCCCAAACCGCTGCGCAGAAGTAAACCAAACTTCACCCATTAGTGTATTGTATCACAATCTAGTAGTTACATGTGGAAATTTGGTTCTAGGACATTTGATTTGAGCGCAATCCTCAAACTTAGGTCAAAAAAGCCATTTAAGCCTTTTCACAGTGAGATCTATGCGATATGGCCGAGAAATGTAATTTTGATGTTAACTCCCAAACCGCTGCGCAGAAGTCAACCAAACTTCACCCAATAGTGTATTGTATCACAATCTAGTAGTTACATTTGGAAATTTAGTTCTAGGACATTTTGTTTGAACGCAATCATCAAACTTAATTAAAAAAGTCATTTAAGCCTTTTCACAGTGAGATCTATGCGATATGGCCGAGAAATGTAATTTTGATGTTAACTCCCAAACCGCTGCGCAGAAGTCAACCAAACTTCACCCATTAGTGTATTGTATCACAATCTAGTAGTTACATGTGGAAATTTGGTTATAGGACATTTGATTTGAGCGCAATCCTCAAACTTAGGTCAAAAAAGCCATTTAAGCCTTTTCACAGTGAGATCTATGCGATATGGCCGAGAAATGTAATTTTGATGTTAACTCCCAAACCGCTGCGCAGAAGTCAACCAAACTTCACCCAATAGTGTATTGTATCACAATCTAGTAGTTACATTTGAAAATTTTGTTCTAGGAAATTTTGTTTGAGCGCAATCATCAAACTTAATTAAAAAAGTCATTTAAGCCTTTTCACAGTGAGATCTATGCGATATGGCCGAGAAATGTAATTTTGATGTTAACTCCCAAACCGCTGCGCAGAAGTCAACCAAACTTCACCCATTAGTGTATTTTATCACAATCTAGTAGTTACATGTGGAAATTTGGTTCTAGGACATTTGATTTGAGCGCAATCCTCAAACTTAGGTCAAAAAAGCCATTTAAGCCTTTTCACAGTGAGATCTATGCGATATGGCCGAGAAATGTAATTTTGATGTTCACTCCCAAACCGCTGCGCAGAAGTCAACCAAACTTCACCCATTAGTGTATTGTATCACAATCTAGTAGTTACATGTGGAAATTTGGTTATAGGACATTTGATTTGAGCGCAATCCTCAAACTTAGGTCAAAAAAGCCATTTAAGCCTTTTCACAGTGAGATCTATGCGATATGGCCGAGAAATGTAATTTTGATGTTAACTCCCAAACCGCTGCGCAGAAGTCAACCAAACTTCACCCATTAGTGTATTTTATCACAATCTAGTAGTTACATGTGGAAATTTGGTTCTAGGACATTTGATTTGAGCGCAATCCTCAAACTTAGGTCAAAAAAGCCATTTAAGCCTTTTCACAGTGAGATCTATGCGATATGGCCGAGAAATGTAATTTTGATGTTAACTCCCAAACCGCTGCGCAGAAGTCAACCAAACTTCACCCAATAGTGTATTGTATCACAATCTAGTAGTTACATTTAAAAATTTTGTTCTAGGACATTTTGTTTGAACGCAATCATCAAACTTAATTAAAAAAGTCATTTAAGCCTTTTCACAGTGAGATCTATGCGATATGGCCGAGAAATGTAATTTTGATGTTAACTCCCAAACCGCTGCGCAGAAGTCAACCAAACTTCACCCATTAGTGTATTGTATCACAATCTAGTAGTTACATGTGGAAATTTGGTTATAGGACATTTGATTTGAGCGCAATCCTCAAACTTAGGTCAAAAAAGCCATTTAAGCCTTTTCACAGTGAGATCTATGCGATATGGCCGAGAAATGTAATTTTGATGTTAACTCCCAAACCGCTGCGCAGAAGTCAACCAAACTTCACCCAATAGTGTATTGTATCACAATCTAGTAGTTACATTTGAAAATTTTGTTCTAGGAAATTTTGTTTGAGCGCAATCATCAAACTTAATTAAAAAAGTCATTTAAGCCTTTTCACAGTGAGATCTATGCGATATGGCCGAGAAATGTAATTTTGATGTTAACTCCCAAACCGCTGCGCAGAAGTCAACCAAACTTCACCCATTAGTGTATTTTATCACAATCTAGTAGTTACATGTGGAAATTTGGTTCTAGGACATTTGATTTGAGCGCAATCCTCAAACTTAGGTCAAAAAAGCCATTTAAGCCTTTTCACAGTGAGATCTATGCGATATGGCCGAGAAATGTAATTTTGATGTTAACTCCCAAACCGCTGCGCAGAAGTCAACCAAACTTCACCCAATAGTGTATTGTATCACATTCTAGTAGTTACATTTGAAAATTTCGTTCTAGGACATTTGGTTTGAGCGCAATCCTCAAACTTAGGTCAAAAAAGCCATTTAAGCCTTTTCACAGTGAGATCTATGCGATATGGCCGAGAAATGTAATTTTGATGTTAACTCCCAAACCGCTGCGCAGAAGTCAACCAAACTTCACCCAATAGTGTATTGTATCACAATCTAGTAGTTACATTTGAAAATTTTGTTCTAGGACATTTTGTTTGAACGCAATCATCAAACTTAATTAAAAAAGTCATTTAAGCCTTTTCACAGTGAGATCTATGCGATATGGCCGAGAAATGTAATTTTGATGTTAACTCCCAAACCGCTGCGCAGAAGTCAACCAAACTTCACCCATTAGTGTATTGTATCACAATCTAGTAGTTACATGTGGAAATTTGGTTATAGGACATTTGATTTGAGCGCAATCCTCAAACTTAGGTCAAAAAAGCCATTTAAGCCTTTTCACAGTGAGATCTATGCGATATGGCCGAGAAATGTAATTTTGATGTTAACTCCCAAACCGCTGCGCAGAAGTCAACCAAACTTCACCCAATAGTGTATTGTATCACATTCTAGTAGTTACATTTGAAAATTTTGTTCTAGGACATTTTGTTTGAACGCAATCATCAAACTTAATTAAAAAAGTCATTTAAGCCTTTTCACAGTGAGATCTATGCGATATGGCCGAGAAATGTAATTTTGATGTTAACTCCCAAACCGCTGCGCAGAAGTCAACCAAACTTCACCCAATAGTGTATTGTATCACAATCTAGTAGTTACATTTGAAAATTTTGTTCTAGGAAATTTTGTTTGAGCGCAATCATCAAACTTAATTAAAAAAGTCATTTAAGCCTTTTCACAGTGAGATCTTTGCGATATGGCCGAGAAATGTAATTTTGATGTTAACTCCCAAACCGCTGCGCAGAAGTCAACCAAACTTCACCCATTAGTGTATTTTATCACAATCTAGTAGTTACATGTGGAAATTTGGTTCTAGGACATTTGATTTGAGCGCAATCCTCAAACTTAGGTCAAAAAAGCCATTTAAGCCTTTTCACAGTGAGATCTATGCGATATGGCCGAGAAATGTAATTTTGATGTTAACTCCCAAACCGCTGCGCAGAAGTCAACCAAACTTCACCCAATAGTGTATTGTATCACAATCTAGTAGTTACATTTAAAAATTTTGTTCTAGGACATTTTGTTTGAACGCAATCATCAAACTTAATTAAAAAAGTCATTTAAGCCTTTTCAGAGTGAGATCTATGCGATATGGCCGAGAAATGTAATTTTGATGTTAACTCCCAAACCGCTGCGCAGAAGTCAACCAAACTTCACCCATTAGTGTATTGTATCACAATCTAGTAGTTACATGTGGAAATTTGGTTATAGGACATTTGATTTGAGCGCAATCCTCAAACTTAGGTCAAAAAAGCCATTTAAGCCTTTTCACAGTGAGATCTATGCGATATGGCCGAGAAATGTAATTTTGATGTTAACTCCCAAACCGCTGCGCAGAAGTCAACCAAACTTCACCCAATAGTGTATTGTATCACAATCTAGTAGTTACATTTGAAAATTTTGTTCTAGGAAATTTTGTTTGAGCGCAATCATCAAACTTAATTAAAAAAGTCATTTAAGCCTTTTCACAGTGAGATCTATGCGATATGGCCGAGAAATGTAATTTTGATGTTAACTCCCAAACCGCTGCGCAGAAGTCAACCAAACTTCACCCATTAGTGTATTTTATCACAATCTAGTAGTTACATGTGGAAATTTGGTTCTAGGACATTTGATTTGAGCGCAATCCTCAAACTTAGGTCAAAAAAGCCATTTAAGCCTTTTCACAGTGAGATCTATGCGATATGGCCGAGAAATGTAATTTTGATGTTAACTCCCAAACCGCTGCGCAGAAGTCAACCAAACTTCACCCAATAGTGTATTGTATCACATTCTAGTAGTTACATTTGAAAATTTCGTTCTAGGACATTTGGTTTGAGCGCAATCCTCAAACTTAGGTCAAAAAAGCCATTTAAGCCTTTTCACAGTGAGATCTATGCGATATGGCCGAGAAATGTAATTTTGATGTTAACTCCCAAACCGCTGCGCAGAAGTCAACCAAACTTCACCCAATAGTGTATTGTATCACAATCTAGTAGTTACATTTGAAAATTTTGTTCTAGGACATTTTGTTTGAACGCAATCATCAAACTTAATTAAAAAAGTCATTTAAGCCTTTTCACAGTGAGATCTATGCGATATGGCCGAGAAATGTAATTTTGATGTTAACTCCCAAACCGCTGCGCAGAAGTCAACCAAACTTCACCCAATAGTGTATTGTATCACAATCTAGTAGTTACATTTGAAAATTTTGTTCTAGGACATTTTGTTTGAGCGCAATCCTCAAACTTAGGTCAAAAAAGCCATTTAAGCCTTTTCACAGTGAGATCTATGCGATATGGCCGAGAAATGTAATTTTGATGTTAACTCCCAAACCGCTGCGCAGAAGTCAACCAAACTTCACCCAATAGTGTATTGTATCACATTCTAGTAGTTACATTTTAAAATTTCGTTCAAGGACATTTGGTTTGAGCGCAATTATTAAACTTAGGTCAAAAAAGCCATTTAAGCCTTTTCACAGTGAGATCTATGCGATATGGCCGAGAAATGTAATTTTGATGTTAACTCCCAAACCGCTGCGCAGAAGTAAACCAAACTTCACCCATTAGTGTATTGTATCACAATCTAGTAGTTACATGTGGAAATTTGGTTCTAGGACATTTGATTTGAGCGCAATCCTCAAACTTAGGTCAAAAAAGCCATTTAAGCCTTTTCACAGTGAGATCTATGCGATATGGCCGAGAAATGTAATTTTGATGTTAACTCCCAAACCGCTGCGCAGAAGTCAACCAAATTTCACCCAATAGTGTATTGTATCACATTCTAGTAGTTACATTTGAAAATTTCGTTCAAGGACATTTGGTTTGAGCGCAATTATTAAACTTAGGTCAAAAAAGCCATTTAAGCCTTTTCACAGTGAGATCTATGCGATATGGCCGAGAAATGTAATTTTGATGTTAACTCCCAAACCGCTGCGCAGAAGTAAACCAAACTTCACCCATTAGTGTATTGTATCACAATCTAGTAGTTACATGTGGAAATTTGGTTCTAGGACATTTGATTTTAGCGCAATCCTCAAACTTAGGTCAAAAAAGCCATTTAAGCCTTTTCACAGTGAGATCTATGCGATATGGCCGAGAAATGTAATTTTGATGTTAACTCCCAAACCGCTGCGCAGAAGTCAACCAAACTTCACCCAATAGTGTATTGTATCACAATCTAGTAGTTACATTTGAAAATTTTGTTCTAGGAAATTTTGTTTGAGCGCAATCATCAAACTTAATTAAAAAAGTCATTTAAGCCTTTTCACAGTGAGATCTATGCGATATGGCCGAGAAATGTAATTTTGATGTTAACTCCCAAACCGCTGCGCAGAAGTCAACCAAACTTCACCCATTAGTGTATTGTATCACAATCTAGTAGTTACATGTGGAAATTTGGTTCTAGGACATTTGATTTGAGCGTAATCCTCAAACTTAGGTCAAAAAAGCCATTTAAGCCTTTTCACAGTGAGATCTATGCGATATGGCCGAGAAATGTAATTTTGATGTTAACTCCCAAACCGCTGCGCAGAAGTCAACCAAACTTCACCCAATAGTGTATTGTATCACATTCTAGTAGTTACATTTTAAAATTTCGTTCTAGGACATTTGGTTTGAGCGCAATTATTAAACTTAGGTCAAAAAAGCCATTTAAGCCTTTTCACAGTGAGATCTATGCGATATGGCCGAGAAATGTAATTTTGATGTTAACTCCCAAACCGCTGCGCAGAAGTCAACCAAACTTCACCCATTAGTGTATTGTATCACAATCTAGTAGTTACATGTGGAAATTTGGTTCTAGGACATTTGATTTGAGCGCAATCCTCAAACTTAGGTCAAAAAAGCCATTTAAGCCTTTTCACAGTGAGATCTATGCGATATGGCCGAGAAATGTAATTTTGATGTTAACTCCCAAACCGCTGCGCAGAAGTCAACCAAACTTCACCCAATAGTGTATTGTATCACAATCTAGTAGTTACATTTGAAAATTTTGTTCTAGGACATTTTGTTTGAATGCAATCATCAAACTTAGGTCAAAAAAGCCATTTAAGCCTTTTCACAGTGAGATCTATGCGATATGGCCGAGAAATGTAATTTTGATGTTAACTCCCAAACCGCTGCGCAGAAGTCAACCAAACTTCACCCAATAGTGTATTGTATCACAATCTAGTAGTTACATTTGAAAATTTCGTTCTAGGACATTTGGTTTGAGCGCAATCTTTAAACTTAGGTCAAAAAAGCCATTTAAGCCTTTTCACAGTGAGATCTATGCGATATGGCCGAGAAATGTAATTTTGATGTTAACTCCCAAACCGCTGCGCAGAAGTCAACCAAACTTCACCCAATAGTGTATTGTATCACATTCTAGTAGTTACATTTGAAAATTTCGTTCTAGGACATTTGGTTTGAGCGCAATTATTAAACTTAGGTCAAAAAAGCCATTTATGCCTTTTCACAGTGAGATCTATGCGATATGGCCGAGAAATGTAATTTTGATGTTAACTCCCAAACCGCTGCGCAGAAGTAAACCAAACTTCACCCATTAGTGTATTGTATCACAATCTAGTAGTTACATGTGGAAATTTGGTTCTAGGACATTTGATTTGAGCGCAATCCTCAAACTTAGGTCAAAAAAGCCATTTAAGCCTTTTCACAGTGAGATCTATGCGATATGGCCGAGAAATGTAATTTTGATGTTAACTCCCAAACCGCTGCGCAGAAGTCAACCAAACTTCACCCAATAGTGTATTGTATCACAATCTAGTAGTTACATTTGAAAATTTTGTTCTAGGAAATTTTGTTTGAGCGCAATCATCAAACTTAATTAAAAAAGTCATTTAAGCCTTTTCACAGTGAGATCTATGCGATATGGCCGAGAAATGTAATTTTGATGTTAACTCCCAAACCGCTGCGCAGAAGTCAACCAAACTTCACCCATTAGTGTATTGTATCACAATCTAGTAGTTACATGTGGAAATTTGGTTCTAGGACATTTGATTTGAGCGCAATCCTCAAACTTAGGTCAAAAAAGCCATTTAAGCCTTTTCACAGTGAGATCTATGCGATATGGCCGAGAAATGTAATTTTGATGTTAACTCCCAAACCGCTGCGCAGAAGTCAACCAAACTTCACCCAATAGTGTATTGTATCACATTCTAGTAGTTACATTTTAAAATTTCGTTCTAGGACATTTGGTTTGAGCGCAATTATTAAACTTAGGTCAAAAAAGCCATTTAAGCCTTTTCACAGTGAGATCTATGCGATATGGCCGAGAAATGTAATTTTGATGTTAACTCCCAAACCGCTGCGCAGAAGTAAACCAAACTTCACCCATTAGTGTATTGTATCACAATCTAGTAGTTACATGTGGAAATTTGGTTCTAGGACATTTGATTTGAGCGCAATCCTCAAACTTAGGTCAAAAAAGCCATTTAAGCCTTTTCACAGTGAGATCTATGCGATATGGCCGAGAAATGTAATTTTGATGTTAACTCCCAAACCGCTGCGCAGAAGTCAACCAAACTTCACCCAATAGTGTATTGTATCACAATCTAGTAGTTACATTTGAAAATTTTGTTCTAGGACATTTTGTTTGAATGCAATCATCAAACTTAATTAAAAAAGTCATTTAAGCCTTTTCACAGTGAGATCTATGCGATATGGCCGAGAAATGTAATTTTGATGTTAACTCCCAAACCGCTGCGCAGAAGTCAACCAAACTTCACCCATTAGTGTATTGTATCACAATCTAGTAGTTACATGTGGAAATTTGGTTATAGGACATTTGATTTGAGCGCAATCCTCAAACTTAGGTCAAAAAAGCCATTTAAGCCTTTTCACAGTGAGATCTATGCGATATGGCCGAGAAATGTAATTTTGATGTTAACTCCCAAACCGCTGCGCAGAAGTCACATAAACTTCACCCAATAGTGTATTTTATCACAATCTAGTAGTTACATTTGGAAATTTAGTTCTAGGACATTTGATTTGAGCGCAATCTTCAAACTTAATTAAAAAAAGTCATTTAAGCCTTTTCACAGTGAGATCTATGCGATATGGCCGAGAAATGTAATTTTGATGTTCACTCCCAAACCGCTGCGCAGAAGTCAACCAAACTTCACCCATTAGTGTATTGTATCACAATCTAGTAGTTACATGTGGAAATTTGGTTATAGGACATTTGATTTGAGCGCAATCCTCCAACTTAGGTCAAAAAAGCCATTTAAGCCTTTTCACAGTGAGATCTATGCGATATGGCCGAGAAATGTAATTTTGATGTTAACTCCCAAACCGCTGCGCAGAAGTCAACCAAACTTCACCCAATAGTGTATTGTATCACAATCTAGTAGTTACATTTGAAAATTTTGTTCTAGGAAATTTTGTTTGAGCGCAATCATCAAACTTAATTAAAAAAGTCATTTAAGCCTTTTCACAGTGAGATCTATGCGATATGGCCGAGAAATGTAATTTTGATGTTAACTCCCAAACCGCTGCGCAGAAGTCAACCAAACTTCACCCATTAGTGTATTTTATCACAATCTAGTAGTTACATGTGGAAATTTGGTTCTAGGACATTTGATTTGAGCGCAATCCTCAAACTTAGGTCAAAAAAGCCATTTAAGCCTTTTCACAGTGAGATCTATGCGATATGGCCGAGAAATGTAATTTTGATGTTCACTCCCAAACCGCTGCGCAGAAGTCAACCAAACTTCACCCATTAGTGTATTGTATCACAATCTAGTAGTTACATGTGGAAATTTGGTTATAGGACATTTGATTTGAGCGCAATCCTCAAACTTAGGTCAAAAAAGCCATTTAAGCCTTTTCACAGTGAGATCTATGCGATATGGCCGAGAAATGTAATTTTGATGTTAACTCCCAAACCGCTGCGCAGAAGTCAACCAAACTTCACCCATTAGTGTATTTTATCACAATCTAGTAGTTACATGTGGAAATTTGGTTCTAGGACATTTGATTTGAGCGCAATCCTCAAACTTAGGTCAAAAAAGCCATTTAAGCCTTTTCACAGTGAGATCTATGCGATATGGCCGAGAAATGTAATTTTGATGTTAACTCCCAAACCGCTGCGCAGAAGTCAACCAAACTTCACCCAATAGTGTATTGTATCACAATCTAGTAGTTACATTTAAAAATTTTGTTCTAGGACATTTTGTTTGAACGCAATCATCAAACTTAATTAAAAAAGTCATTTAAGCCTTTTCACAGTGAGATCTATGCGATATGGCCGAGAAATGTAATTTTGATGTTAACTCCCAAACCGCTGCGCAGAAGTCAACCAAACTTCACCCATTAGTGTATTGTATCACAATCTAGTAGTTACATGTGGAAATTTGGTTATAGGACATTTGATTTGAGCGCAATCCTCAAACTTAGGTCAAAAAAGCCATTTAAGCCTTTTCACAGTGAGATCTATGCGATATGGCCGAGAAATGTAATTTTGATGTTAACTCCCAAACCGCTGCGCAGAAGTCAACCAAACTTCACCCAATAGTGTATTGTATCACAATCTAGTAGTTACATTTGAAAATTTTGTTCTAGGAAATTTTGTTTGAGCGCAATCATCAAACTTAATTAAAAAAGTCATTTAAGCCTTTTCACAGTGAGATCTATGCGATATGGCCGAGAAATGTAATTTTGATGTTAACTCCCAAACCGCTGCGCAGAAGTCAACCAAACTTCACCCATTAGTGTATTTTATCACAATCTAGTAGTTACATGTGGAAATTTGGTTCTAGGACATTTGATTTGAGCGCAATCCTCAAACTTAGGTCAAAAAAGCCATTTAAGCCTTTTCACAGTGAGATCTATGCGATATGGCCGAGAAATGTAATTTTGATGTTAACTCCCAAACCGCTGCGCAGAAGTCAACCAAACTTCACCCAATAGTGTATTGTATCACATTCTAGTAGTTAGATTTGAAAATTTCGTTCTAGGACATTTGGTTTGAGCGCAATCCTCAAACTTAGGTCAAAAAAGCCATTTAAGCCTTTTCACAGTGAGATCTATGCGATATGGCCGAGAAATGTAATTTTGATGTTAACTCCCAAACCGCTGCGCAGAAGTCAACCAAACTTCACCCAATAGTGTATTGTATCACAATCTAGTAGTTACATTTGAAAATTTTGTTCTAGGACATTTTGTTTGAACGCAATCATCAAACTTAATTAAAAAAGTCATTTAAGCCTTTTCACAGTGAGATCTATGCGATATGGCCGAGAAATGTAATTTTGATGTTAACTCCCAAACCGCTGCGCAGAAGTCAACCAAACTTCACCCATTAGTGTATTGTATCACAATCTAGTAGTTACATGTGGAAATTTGGTTATAGGACATTTGATTTGAGCGCAATCCTCAAACTTAGGTCAAAAAAGCCATTTAAGCCTTTTCACAGTGAGATCTATGCGATATGGCCGAGAAATGTAATTTTGATGTTAACTCCCAAACCGCTGCGCAGAAGTCAACCAAACTTCACCCAATAGTGTATTGTATCACATTCTAGTAGTTACATTTGAAAATTTTGTTCTAGGACATTTTGTTTGAACGCAATCATCAAACTTAATTAAAAAAGTCATTTAAGCCTTTTCACAGTGAGATCTATGCGATATGGCCGAGAAATGTAATTTTGATGTTAACTCCCAAACCGCTGCGCAGAAGTCAACCAAACTTCACCCAATAGTGTATTGTATCACAATCTAGTAGTTACATTTGAAAATTTTGTTCTAGGAAATTTTGTTTGAGCGCAATCATCAAACTTAATTAAAAAAGTCATTTAAGCCTTTTCACAGTGAGATCTTTGCGATATGGCCGAGAAATGTAATTTTGATGTTAACTCCCAAACCGCTGCGCAGAAGTCAACCAAACTTCACCCATTAGTGTATTTTATCACAATCTAGTAGTTACATGTGGAAATTTGGTTCTAGGACATTTGATTTGAGCGCAATCCTCAAACTTAGGTCAAAAAAGCCATTTAAGCCTTTTCACAGTGAGATCTATGCGATATGGCCGAGAAATGTAATTTTGATGTTAACTCCCAAACCGCTGCGCAGAAGTCAACCAAACTTCACCCAATAGTGTATTGTATCACAATCTAGTAGTTACATTTAAAAATTTTGTTCTAAGACATTTTGTTTGAACGCAATCATCAAACTTAATTAAAAAAGTCATTTAAGCCTTTTCAGAGTGAGATCTATGCGATATGGCCGAGAAATGTAATTTTGATGTTAACTCCCAAACCGCTGCGCAGAAGTCAACCAAACTTCACCCATTAGTGTATTGTATCACAATCTAGTAGTTACATGTGGAAATTTGGTTATAGGACATTTGATTTGAGCGCAATCCTCAAACTTAGGTCAAAAAAGCCATTTAAGCCTTTTCACAGTGAGATCTATGCGATATGGCCGAGAAATGTAATTTTGATGTTAACTCCCAAACCGCTGCGCAGAAGTCAACCAAACTTCACCCAATAGTGTATTGTATCACAATCTAGTAGTTACATTTGAAAATTTTGTTCTAGGAAATTTTGTTTGAGCGCAATCATCAAACTTAATTAAAAAAGTCATTTAAGCCTTTTCACAGTGAGATCTATGCGATATGGCCGAGAAATGTAATTTTGATGTTAACTCCCAAACCGCTGCGCAGAAGTCAACCAAACTTCACCCATTAGTGTATTTTATCACAATCTAGTAGTTACATGTGGAAATTTGGTTCTAGGACATTTGATTTGAGCGCAATCCTCAAACTTAGGTCAAAAAAGCCATTTAAGCCTTTTCACAGTGAGATCTATGCGATATGGCCGAGAAATGTAATTTTGATGTTAACTCCCAAACCGCTGCGCAGAAGTCAACCAAACTTCACCCAATAGTGTATTGTATCACATTCTAGTAGTTACATTTGAAAATTTCGTTCTAGGACATTTGGTTTGAGCGCAATCCTCAAACTTAGGTCAAAAAAGCCATTTAAGCCTTTTCACAGTGAGATCTATGCGATATGGCCGAGAAATGTAATTTTGATGTTAACTCCCAAACCGCTGCGCAGAAGTCAACCAAACTTCACCCAATAGTGTATTGTATCACAATCTAGTAGTTACATTTGAAAATTTTGTTCTAGGACATTTTGTTTGAACGCAATCATCAAACTTAATTAAAAAAGTCATTTAAGCCTTTTCACAGTGAGATCTATGCGATATGGCCGAGAAATGTAATTTTGATGTTAACTCCCAAACCGCTGCGCAGAAGTCAACCAAACTTCACCCAATAGTGTATTGTATCACAATCTAGTAGTTACATTTGAAAATTTTGTTCTAGGACATTTTGTTTGAGCGCAATCCTCAAACTTAGGTCAAAAAAGCCATTTAAGCCTTTTCACAGTGAGATCTATGCGATATGGCCGAGAAATGTAATTTTGATGTTAACTCCCAAACCGCTGCGCAGAAGTCAACCAAACTTCACCCAATAGTGTATTGTATCACATTCTAGTAGTTACATTTTAAAATTTCGTTCAAGGACATTTGGTTTGAGCGCAATTATTAAACTTAGGTCAAAAAAGCCATTTAAGCCTTTTCACAGTGAGATCTATGCGATATGGCCGAGAAATGTAATTTTGATGTTAACTCCCAAACCGCTGCGCAGAAGTAAACCAAACTTCACCCATTAGTGTATTGTATCACAATCTAGTAGTTACATGTGGAAATTTGGTTCTAGGACATTTGATTTGAGCGCAATCCTCAAACTTAGGTCAAAAAAGCCATTTAAGCCTTTTCACAGTGAGATCTATGCGATATGGCCGAGAAATGTAATTTTGATGTTAACTCCCAAACCGCTGCGCAGAAGTCAACCAAATTTCACCCAATAGTGTATTGTATCACATTCTAGTAGTTACATTTGAAAATTTCGTTCAAGGACATTTGGTTTGAGCGCAATTATTAAACTTAGGTCAAAAAAGCCATTTAAGCCTTTTCACAGTGAGATCTATGCGATATGGCCGAGAAATGTAATTTTGATGTTAACTCCCAAACCGCTGCGCAGAAGTAAACCAAACTTCACCCATTAGTGTATTGTATCACAATCTAGTAGTTACATGTGGAAATTTGGTTCTAGGACATTTGATTTTAGCGCAATCCTCAAACTTAGGTCAAAAAAGCCATTTAAGCCTTTTCACAGTGAGATCTATGCGATATGGCCGAGAAATGTAATTTTGATGTTAACTCCCAAACCGCTGCGCAGAAGTCAACCAAACTTCACCCAATAGTGTATTGTATCACAATCTAGTAGTTACATTTGAAAATTTTGTTCTAGGAAATTTTGTTTGAGCGCAATCATCAAACTTAATTAAAAAAGTCATTTAAGCCTTTTCACAGTGAGATCTATGCGATATGGCCGAGAAATGTAATTTTGATGTTAACTCCCAAACCGCTGCGCAGAAGTCAACCAAACTTCACCCATTAGTGTATTGTATCACAATCTAGTAGTTACATGTGGAAATTTGGTTCTAGGACATTTGATTTGAGCGCAATCCTCAAACTTAGGTCAAAAAAGCCATTTAAGCCTTTTCACAGTGAGATCTATGCGATATGGCCGAGAAATGTAATTTTGATGTTAACTCCCAAACCGCTGCGCAGAAGTCAACCAAACTTCACCCAATAGTGTATTGTATCACATTCTAGTAGTTACATTTTAAAATTTCGTTCTAGGACATTTGGTTTGAGCGCAATTATTAAACTTAGGTCAAAAAAGCCATTTAAGCCTTTTCACAGTGAGATCTATGCGATATGGCCGAGAAATGTAATTTTGATGTTAACTCCCAAACCGCTGCGCAGAAGTCAACCAAACTTCACCCATTAGTGTATTGTATCACAATCTAGTAGTTACATGTGGAAATTTGGTTCTAGGACATTTGATTTGAGCGCAATCCTCAAACTTAGGTCAAAAAAGCCATTTAAGCCTTTTCACAGTGAGATCTATGCGATATGGCCGAGAAATGTAATTTTGATGTTAACTCCCAAACCGCTGCGCAGAAGTCAACCAAACTTCACCCAATAGTGTATTGTATCACAATCTAGTAGTTACATTTGAAAATTTTGTTCTAGGACATTTTGTTTGAATGCAATCATCAAACTTAGGTCAAAAAAGCCATTTAAGCCTTTTCACAGTGAGATCTATGCGATATGGCCGAGAAATGTAATTTTGATGTTAACTCCCAAACCGCTGCGCAGAAGTCAACCAAACTTCACCCAATAGTGTATTGTATCACAATCTAGTAGTTACATTTGAAAATTTCGTTCTAGGACATTTGGTTTGAGCGCAATCTTTAAACTTAGGTCAAAAAAGCCATTTAAGCCTTTTCACAGTGAGATCTATGCGATATGGCCGAGAAATGTAATTTTGATGTTAACTCCCAAACCGCTGCGCAGAAGTCAACCAAACTTCACCCAATAGTGTATTGTATCACATTCTAGTAGTTACATTTGAAAATTTCGTTCTAGGACATTTGGTTTGAGCGCAATTATTAAACTTAGGTCAAAAAAGCCATTTATGCCTTTTCACAGTGAGATCTATGCGATATGGCCGAGAAATGTAATTTTGATGTTAACTCCCAAACCGCTGCGCAGAAGTAAACCAAACTTCACCCATTAGTGTATTGTATCACAATCTAGTAGTTACATGTGGAAATTTGGTTCTAGGACATTTGATTTGAGCGCAATCCTCAAACTTAGGTCAAAAAAGCCATTTAAGCCTTTTCACAGTGAGATCTATGCGATATGGCCGAGAAATGTAATTTTGATGTTAACTCCCAAACCGCTGCGCAGAAGTCAACCAAACTTCACCCAATAGTGTATTGTATCACAATCTAGTAGTTACATTTGAAAATTTTGTTCTAGGAAATTTTGTTTGAGCGCAATCATCAAACTTAATTAAAAAAGTCATTTAAGCCTTTTCACAGTGAGATCTATGCGATATGGCCGAGAAATGTAATTTTGATGTTAACTCCCAAACCGCTGCGCAGAAGTCAACCAAACTTCACCCATTAGTGTATTGTATCACAATCTAGTAGTTACATGTGGAAATTTGGTTCTAGGACATTTGATTTGAGCGCAATCCTCAAACTTAGGTCAAAAAAGCCATTTAAGCCTTTTCACAGTGAGATCTATGCGATATGGCCGAGAAATGTAATTTTGATGTTAACTCCCAAACCGCTGCGCAGAAGTCAACCAAACTTCACCCAATAGTGTATTGTATCACATTCTAGTAGTTACATTTTAAAATTTCGTTCTAGGACATTTGGTTTGAGCGCAATTATTAAACTTAGGTCAAAAAAGCCATTTAAGCCTTTTCACAGTGAGATCTATGCGATATGGCCGAGAAATGTAATTTTGATGTTAACTCCCAAACCGCTGCGCAGAAGTAAACCAAACTTCACCCATTAGTGTATTGTATCACAATCTAGTAGTTACATGTGGAAATTTGGTTCTAGGACATTTGATTTGAGCGCAATCCTCAAACTTAGGTCAAAAAAGCCATTTAAGCCTTTTCACAGTGAGATCTATGCGATATGGCCGAGAAATGTAATTTTGATGTTAACTCCCAAACCGCTGCGCAGAAGTCAACCAAACTTCACCCAATAGTGTATTGTATCACAATCTAGTAGTTACATTTGAAAATTTTGTTCTAGGACATTTTGTTTGAATGCAATCATCAAACTTAATTAAAAAAGTCATTTAAGCCTTTTCACAGTGAGATCTATGCGATATGGCCGAGAAATGTAATTTTGATGTTAACTCCCAAACCGCTGCGCAGAAGTCAACCAAACTTCACCCATTAGTGTATTGTATCACAATCTAGTAGTTACATGTGGAAATTTGGTTATAGGACATTTGATTTGAGCGCAATCCTCAAACTTAGGTCAAAAAAGCCATTTAAGCCTTTTCACAGTGAGATCTATGCGATATGGCCGAGAAATGTAATTTTGATGTTAACTCCCAAACCGCTGCGCAGAAGTCACATAAACTTCACCCAATAGTGTATTTTATCACAATCTAGTAGTTACATTTGGAAATTTAGTTCTAGGACATTTGATTTGAGCGCAATCTTCAAACTTAATTAAAAAAAGTCATTTAAGCCTTTTCACAGTGAGATCTATGCGATATGGCCGAGAAATGTAATTTTGATGTTCACTCCCAAACCGCTGCGCAGAAGTCAACCAAACTTCACCCATTAGTGTATTGTATCACAATCTAGTAGTTACATGTGGAAATTTGGTTATAGGACATTTGATTTGAGCGCAATCCTCCAACTTAGGTCAAAAAAGCCATTTAAGCCTTTTCACAGTGAGATCTATGCGATATGGCCGAGAAATGTAATTTTGATGTTAACTCCCAAACCGCTGCGCAGAAGTCAACCAAACTTCACCCATTAGTGTATTGTATCACAATCTAGTAGTTACATTTGAAAATTTCGTTCTAGGACATTTGGTTTGAGCGCAATCTTTAAACTTAGGTCAAAAAAGCCATTTAAGCCTTTTCACAGTGAGATCTATGCGATATGGCCGAGAAATGTAATTTTGATGTTAACTCCCAAACCGCTGCGCAGAAGTCAACCAAACTTCACCCAATAGTGTATTGTATCACAATCTAGTAGTTACGTTTGAAAATTTTGTTCTAGGACATTTTGTTTGAACGCAATCATCAAACTTAATTAAAAAAGTCATTTAAGCCTTTTCACAGTGAGATCTATGCGATATGGCCGAGAAATGAAATTTTGATGTTAACTCCCAAACCGCTGCGCAGAAGTCAACCAAACTTCACCCAATAGTGTATTGTATCACAATCTAGTAGTTACATTTGAAAATTTTGTTCTAGGAAATTTTGTTTGATCGCAATCATCAAACTTAATTAAAAAAGTCATTTAAGCCTTTTCACAGTGAGATCTATGCGATATGGCCGAGAAATGTAATTTTGATGTTAACTCCCAAACCGCTGCGCAGAAGTCAACCAAACTTCACCCATTAGTGTATTGCATCACAATCTAGTAGTTACATGTGGAAATTTGGTTATAGGACATTTGATTTGAGCGCAATCCTCAAACTTAGGTCAAAAAAGCCATTTAAGCCTTTTCACAGTGAGATCTATGCGATATGGCCGAGAAATGTAATTTTGATGTTAACTCCCAAACCGCTGCGCAGAAGTCAACCAAACTTCACCCAATAGTGTATTGTATCACAATCTAGTAGTTACATTTGAAAATTTTGTTCTAGGAAATTTTGTTTGAGCGCAATCATCAAACTTAATTAAAAAAGTCATTTAAGCCTTTTCACAGTGAGATCTATGCGATATGGCCGAGAAATGTAATTTTTATGTTAACTCCCAAACCGCTGCGCAGAAGTAAACCAAACTTCACCCATTAGTGTATTGTATCACAATCTAGTAGTTACATGTGGAAATTTGGTTCTAGGACATTTGATTTGAGCGCAATCCTCAAACTTAGGTCAAAAAAGCCATTTAAGCCTTTTCACAGTGAGATCTATGCGATATGGCCGAGAAATGTAATTTTGATGTTAACTCCCAAACCGCTGCGCAGAAGTCAACCAAACTTCACCCAATAGTGTATTGTATCACATTCTAGTAGTTACATTTGAAAATTTCGTTCTAGGACATTTGGTTTGAGCGCAATCCTCAATCTTAGGTCAAAAAAGCCATTTAAGCCTTTTCACAGTGAGATCTATGCGATATGGCCGAGAAATGTAATTTTGATGTTAACTCCCAAACCGCTGCGCAGAAGTCAACCAAACTTCACCCAATAGTGTATTGTATCACAATCTAGTAGTTACATTTGAAAATTTTGTTCTAGGACATTTTGTTTGAACGCAATCATCAAACTTAATTAAAAAAGTCATTTAAGCCTTTTCACAGTGAGATCTATGCGATATGGCCGAGAAATGTAATTTTGATGTTAACTCCCAAACCGCTGCGCAGAAGTCAACCAAACTTCACCCAATAGTGTATTGTATCACAATCTAGTAGTTACATTTGAACATTTTGTTCTAGGACATTTTGTTTGAGCGCAATCCTCAAACTTAGGTCAAAAAAGCCATTTAAGCCTTTTCACAGTGAGATCTATGCGATATGGCCGAGAAATGTAATTTTGATGTTAACTCCCAAACCGCTGCGCAGAAGTCAACCAAACTTCACCCAATAGTGTATTGTATCACAATCTAGTAGTTACATTTGAAAATTTTGTTCTAGGACATTTTGTTTGAATGCAATCATCAAACTTAATTAAAAAAGTCATTTAAGCCTTTTCACAGTGAGATCTATGCGATATGGCCGAGAAATGTAATTTTGATGTTAACTCCCAAACCGCTGCGCAGAAGTCAACCAAACTTCACCCAATAGTGTATTGTATCACAATCTAGTAGTTACATTTGAAAATTTTGTTCTAGGACATTTTGTTTGAACGCAATCATCAAACTTAATTAAAAAAGTCATTTAAGCCTTTTCACAGTGAGATCTATGCGATATGGCCGAGAAATGTAATTTTGATGTTAACTCCCAAACCGCTGCGCAGAAGTCAACCAAACTTCACCCAATAGTGTATTGTATCACAATCTAGTAGTTACATTTGAAAATTTTGTTCTAGGACATTTTGTTTGAGCGCAATCCTGAAACTTAGGTCAAAAAAGCCATTTAAGCCTTTTCACAGTGAGATCTATGCGATATGGCCGAGAAATGTAATTTTGATGTTAACTCCCAAACCGCTGCGCAGAAGTCAACCAAACTTCACCCATTAGTGTATTGTATCACAATCTAGTAGTTACATGTGGAAATTTGGTTATAGGACATTTGATTTGAGCGCAATCCTCAAACTTAGGTCAAAAAAGCCATTTAAGCCTTTTCACAGTGAGATCTATGCGATATGGCCGAGAAATGTAATTTTGATGTTAACTCCCAAACCGCTGCGCAGAAGTCAACCAAATTTCACCCAATAGTGTATTGTATCACATTCTAGTAGTTACATTTGAAAATTTTGTTCTAGGAAATTTTGTTTGAGCGCAATCATCAAACTTAATTAAAAAAGTCATTTAAGCCTTTTCACAGTGAGATCTATGCGATATGGCCGAGAAATGTAATTTTGATGTTAACTCCCAAACCGCTGCGCAGAAGTCAACCAAACTTCACCCATTAGTGTATTGTATCACAATCTAGTAGTTACATGTGGAAATTTGGTTCTAGGACATTTGATTTGAGCGCAATCCTCAAACTCAGGTCAAAAAAGCCATTTAAGCCTTTTCACAGTGAGATCTATGCGATATGGCCGAGAAATGTAATTTTGATGTTAACTCCCAAACCGCTGCGCAGAAGTCAACCAAACTTCACCCAATAGTGTATTGTATCACATTCTAGTAGTTACATGTGGAAATTTGGTTCTAGGACATTTGATTTGAGCGCAATCCTCAAACTTAGGTCAAAAAAGCCATTTAAGCCTTTTCACAGTGAGATCTATGCGATATGGCCGAGAAATGTAATTTTGATGTTAACTCCCAAACCGCTGCGCAGAAGTCAACCAAACTTCACCCAATAGTGTATTGTATCACATTCTAGTAGTTACATTTGAAAATTTCGTTCTAGGACATTTGGTTTGAGCGCAATCCTCAAACTTAGGTCAAAAAAGCCATTTAAGCCTTTTCACAGTGAGATCTATGCGATATGGCCGAGAAATGTAATTTTGATGTTAACTCCCAAACCGCTGCGCAGAAGTCAACCAAACTTCACCCAATAGTGTATTGTATCACAATCTAGTAGTTACATTTGAAAATTTTGTTCTAGGACATTTTGTTTGAACGCAATCATCAAACTTAATTAAAAAAGTCATTTAAGCCTTTTCACAGTGAGATCTATGCGATATGGCCGAGAAATGTAATTTTGATGTTAACTCCCAAACCGCTGCGCAGAAGTCAACCAAACTTCACCCAATAGTGTATTGTATCACAATCTAGTAGTTACATTTGAAAATTTTGTTCTAGGACATTTTGTTTGAATGCAATCATCAAACTTAATTAAAAAAGTCATTTAAGCCTTTTCACAGTGAGATCTATGCGATATGGCCGAGAAATGTAATTTTGATGTTAACTCCCAAACCGCTGCGCAGAAGTCAACCAAACTTCACCCAATAGTGTATTGTATCACAATCTAGTAGTTACATTTGAAAATTTTGTTCTAGGACATTTTGTTTGAACGCAATCATCAAACTTAATTAAAAAAGTCATTTAAGCCTTTTCACAGTGAGATCTATGCGATATGGCCGAGAAATGTAATTTTGATGTTAACTCCCAAACCGCTGCGCAGAAGTCAACCAAACTTCACCCAATAGTGTATTGTATCACAATCTAGTAGTTACATTTGAAAATTTTGTTCTAGGACATTTTGTTTGAGCGCAATCCTGAAACTTAGGTCAAAAAAGCCATTTAAGCCTTTTCACAGTGAGATCTATGCGATATGGCCGAGAAATGTAATTTTGATGTTAACTCCCAAACCGCTGCGCAGAAGTCAACCAAACTTCACCCATTAGTGTATTGTATCACAATCTAGTAGTTACATGTGGAAATTTGGTTATAGGACATTTGATTTGAGCGCAATCCTCAAACTTAGGTCAAAAAAGCCATTTAAGCCTTTTCACAGTGAGATCTATGCGATATGGCCGAGAAATGTAATTTTGATGTTAACTCCCAAACCGCTGCGCAGAAGTCAACCAAATTTCACCCAATAGTGTATTGTATCACATTCTAGTAGTTACATTTGAAAATTTTGTTCTAGGAAATTTTGTTTGAGCGCAATCATCAAACTTAATTAAAAAAGTCATTTAAGCCTTTTCACAGTGAGATCTATGCGATATGGCCGAGAAATGTAATTTTGATGTTAACTCCCAAACCGCTGCGCAGAAGTCAACCAAACTTCACCCATTAGTGTATTGTATCACAATCTAGTAGTTACATGTGGAAATTTGGTTCTAGGACATTTGATTTGAGCGCAATCCTCAAACTCAGGTCAAAAAAGCCATTTAAGCCTTTTCACAGTGAGATCAATGCGATATGGCCGAGAAATGTAATTTTGATGTTAACTCCCAAACCGCTGCGCAGAAGTCAACCAAACTTCACCCAATAGTGTATTGTATCACATTCTAGTAGTTACATTTTAAAATTTCGTTCAAGGACATTTGGTTTGAGCGCAATTATTAAACTTGGGTCAAAAAAGCCATTTAAGCCTTTTCACAGTGAGATCTATGCGATATGGCCGAGAAATGTAATTTTGATGTTAACTCCCAAACCGCTGCGCAGAAGTAAACCAAACTTCACCCATTAGTGTATTGTATCACAATCTAGTAGTTACATGTGGAAATTTGGTTCTAGGACATTTGATTTGAGCGCAATCCTCAAACTCAGGTCAAAAAAGCCATTTAAGCCTTTTCACAGTGAGATCTATGCGATATGGCCGAGAAATGTAATTTTGATGTTAACTCCCAAACCGCTGCGCAGAAGTCAACCAAACTTCACCCAATAGTGTATTGTATCACAATCTAGTAGTTATATTTGAAAATTTTGTTCTAGGACATTTTGTTTGAACGCAATCATCAAACTTAATTAAAAAAGTCATTTAAGCCTTTTCACAGTGAGATCTATGCGATATGGCCGAGAAATGTAATTTTGATGTTAACTCCCAAACCGCTGCGCAGAAGTCAACCAAACTTCACCCAATAGTGTATTGTATCATAATCTAGTAGTTACATTTGAAAATTTTGTTCTAGGACATTTTGTTTGAGCGCAATCCTCAAACTTAGGTCAAAAAAGCCATTTAAGCCTTTTCACAATGAGATCTATGCGATATGGCCGAGAAATGTAATTTTGATGTTAACTCCCAAACCGCTGCGCAGAAGTCAACCAAACTTCACCCAATAGTGTATTGTATCACATTCTAGTAGTTACATTTGAAAATTTCGTTCTAGGACATTTGGTTTGAGCGCAATCATTAAACTTAGGTCAAAAAAGCCATTTAAGCCTTTTCACAGTGAGATCTATGCGATATGGCCGAGAAATGTAATTTTGATGTTAACTCCCAAACCGCTGCGCAGAAGTAAACCAAACTTCACCCATTAGTGTATTGTATCACAATCTAGTAGTTACATGTGGAAATTTGGTTCTAGGACATTTGATTTGAGCGCAATCCTCAAACTTAGGTCAAAAAAGCCATTTAAGCCTTTTCACAGTGAGATCTATGCGATATGGCCGAGAAATGTAATTTTGATGTTAACTCCCAAACCGCTGCGCAGAAGTCAACCAAACTTCACCCAATAGTGTATTGTATCACAATCTAGTAGTTACATTTGGAAAATTAGTTCTAGGACATTTTGTTTGAACGCAATCATCAAACTTAATTAAAAAAGTCATTTAAGCCTTTTCACAGTGAGATCTATGCGATATGGCCGAGAAATGTAATTTTTATGTTAACTCCCAAACCGCTGCGCAGAAGTAAACCAAACTTCACCCATTAGTGTATTGTATCACAATCTAGTAGTTACATGTGGAAATTTGGTTCTAGGACATTTGATTTGAGCGCAATCCTCAAACTTAGGTCAAAAAAGCCATTTAAGCCTTTTCACAGTGAGATCTATGCGATATGGCCGAGAAATGTAATTTTGATGTTAACTCCCAAACCGCTGCGCAGAAGTCAACCAAACTTCACCCAATAGTGTATTGTATCACATTCTAGTAGTTACATTTGAAAATTTCGTTCTAGGACATTTGGTTTGAGCGCAATCCTCAAACTTAGGTCAAAAAAGCCATTTAAGCCTTTTCACAGTGAGATCTATGCGATATGGCCGAGAAATGTAATTTTGATGTTAACTCCCAAACCGCTGCGCAGAAGTCAACCAAACTTCACCCAATAGTGTATTGTATCACAATCTAGTAGTTACATTTGAAAATTTTGTTCTAGGACATTTTGTTTGAACGCAATCATCAAACTTAATTAAAAAAGTCATTTAAGCCTTTTCACAGTGAGATCTATGCGATATGGCCGAGAAATGTAATTTTGATGTTAACTCCCAAACCGCTGCGCAGAAGTCAACCAAACTTCACCCAATAGTGTATTGTATCACAATCTAGTAGTTACATTTGAACATTTTGTTCTAGGACATTTTGTTTGAGCGCAATCCTCAAACTTAGGTCAAAAAAGCCATTTAAGCCTTTTCACAGTGAGATCTATGCGATATGGCCGAGAAATGTAATTTTGATGTTAACTCCCAAACCGCTGCGCAGAAGTCAACCAAACTTCACCCAATAGTGTATTGTATCACAATCTAGTAGTTACATTTGAAAATTTTGTTCTAGGACATTTTGTTTGAATGCAATCATCAAACTTAATTAAAAAAGTCATTTAAGCCTTTTCACAGTGAGATCTATGCGATATGGCCGAGAAATGTAATTTTGATGTTAACTCCCAAACCGCTGCGCAGAAGTCAACCAAACTTCACCCAATAGTGTATTGTATCACAATCTAGTAGTTACATTTGAAAATTTTGTTCTAGGACATTTTGTTTGAACGCAATCATCAAACTTAATTAAAAAAGTCATTTAAGCCTTTTCACAGTGAGATCTATGCGATATGGCCGAGAAATGTAATTTTGATGTTAACTCCCAAACCGCTGCGCAGAAGTCAACCAAACTTCACCCAATAGTGTATTGTATCACAATCTAGTAGTTACATTTGAAAATTTTGTTCTAGGACATTTTGTTTGAGCGCAATCCTGAAACTTAGGTCAAAAAAGCCATTTAAGCCTTTTCACAGTGAGATCTATGCGATATGGCCGAGAAATGTAATTTTGATGTTAACTCCCAAACCGCTGCGCAGAAGTCAACCAAACTTCACCCAATAGTGTATTGTATCACAATCTAGTAGTTACATTTGAAAATTTTGTTCTAGGACATTTTGTTTGAACGCAATCATCAAACTTAATTAAAAAAGTCATTTAAGCCTTTTCACAGTGAGATCTATGCGATATGGCCGAGAAATGTAATTTTGATGTTAACTCCCAAACCGCTGCGCAGAAGTCAACCAAACTTCACCCAATAGTGTATTGTATCACAATCTAGTAGTTACATTTGAACATTTTGTTCTAGGACATTTTGTTTGAGCGCAATCCTCAAACTTAGGTCAAAAAAGCCATTTAAGCCTTTTCACAGTGAGATCTATGCGATATGGCCGAGAAATGTAATTTTGATGTTAACTCCCAAACCGCTGCGCAGAAGTCAACCAAACTTCACCCAATAGTGTATTGTATCACAATCTAGTAGTTACATTTGAAAATTTTGTTCTAGGACATTTTGTTTGAATGCAATCATCAAACTTAATTAAAAAAGTCATTTAAGCCTTTTCACAGTGAGATCTATGCGATATGGCCGAGAAATGTAATTTTGATGTTAACTCCCAAACCGCTGCGCAGAAGTCAACCAAACTTCACCCAATAGTGTATTGTATCACAATCTAGTAGTTACATTTGAAAATTTTGTTCTAGGACATTTTGTTTGAACGCAATCATCAAACTTAATTAAAAAAGTCATTTAAGCCTTTTCACAGTGAGATCTATGCGATATGGCCGAGAAATGTAATTTTGATGTTAACTCCCAAACCGCTGCGCAGAAGTCAACCAAACTTCACCCAATAGTGTATTGTATCACAATCTAGTAGTTACATTTGAAAATTTTGTTCTAGGACATTTTGTTTGAGCGCAATCCTGAAACTTAGGTCAAAAAAGCCATTTAAGCCTTTTCACAGTGAGATCTATGCGATATGGCCGAGAAATGTAATTTTGATGTTAACTCCCAAACCGCTGCGCAGAAGTCAACCAAACTTCACCCATTAGTGTATTGTATCACAATCTAGTAGTTACATGTGGAAATTTGGTTATAGGACATTTGATTTGAGCGCAATCCTCAAACTTAGGTCAAAAAAGCCATTTAAGCCTTTTCACAGTGAGATCTATGCGATATGGCCGAGAAATGTAATTTTGATGTTAACTCCCAAACCGCTGCGCAGAAGTCAACTAAACTTCACCCAATAGTGTATTGTATCACATTCTAGTAGTTACATTTTAAAATTTCGTTCAAGGACATTTGGTTTGAGCGCAATTATTAAACTTAGGTCAAAAAAGCCATTTAAGCCTTTTCACAGTGAGATCTATGCGATATGGCCGAGAAATGTAATTTTGATGTTAACTCCCAAACCGCTGCGCAGAAGTAAACCAAACTTCACCCATTAGTGTATTGTATCACAATCTAGTAGTTACATGTGGAAATTTGGTTCTAGGACATTTGATTTGAGCGCAATCCTCAAACTTAGGTCAAAAAAGCCATTTAAGCCTTTTCACAGTGAGATCTATGCGATATGGCCGAGAAATGTAATTTTGATGTTAACTCCCAAACCGCTGCGCAGAAGTCAACCAAATTTCACCCAATAGTGTATTGTATCACATTCTAGTAGTTACATTTGCAAATTTCGTTCTAGGACATTTGGTTTGAGCGCAATTATTAAACTTAGGTCAAAAAAGCCATTTAAGCCTTTTCACAGTGAGATCTATGCGATATGGCCGAGAAATGTAATTTTGATGTTAACTCCCAAACCGCTGCGCAGAAGTAAACCAAACTTCACCCATTAGTGTATTGTATCACAATCTAGTAGTTACATGTGGAAATTTGGTTCTAGGACATTTGATTTTAGCGCAATCCTCAAACTTAGGTCAAAAAAGCCATTTAAGCCTTTTCACAGTGAGATCTATGCGATATGGCCGAGAAATGTAATTTTGATGTTAACTCCCAAACCGCTGCGCAGAAGTCAACCAAACTTCACCCAATAGTGTATTGTATCACAATCTAGTAGTTACATTTGAAAATTTTGTTCTAGGAAATTTTGTTTGAGCGCAATCATCAAACTTAATTAAAAAAGTCATTTAAGCCTTTTCACAGTGAGATCTATGCGATATGGCCGAGAAATGTAATTTTGATGTTAACTCCCAAACCGCTGCGCAGAAGTCAACCAAACTTCACCCATTAGTGTATTGTATCACAATCTAGTAGTTACATGTGGAAATTTGGTTCTAGGACATTTGATTTGAGCGCAATCCTCAAACTTAGGTCAAAAAAGCCATTTAAGCCTTTTCACAGTGAGATCTATGCGATATGGCCGAGAAATGTAATTTTGATGTTAACTCCCAAACCGCTGCGCAGAAGTCAACCAAACTTCACCCAATAGTGTATTGTATCACATTCTAGTAGTTACATTTTAAAATTTCGTTCTAGGACATTTGGTTTGAGCGCAATTATTAAACTTAGGTCAAAAAAGCCATTTAAGCCTTTTCACAGTGAGATCTATGCGATATGGCCGAGAAATGTAATTTTGATGTTAACTCCCAAACCGCTGCGCAGAAGTCAACCAAACTTCACCCATTAGTGTATTGTATCACAATCTAGTAGTTACATGTGGAAATTTGGTTCTAGGACATTTGATTTGAGCGCAATCCTCAAACTTAGGTCAAAAAAGCCATTTAAGCCTTTTCACAGTGAGATCTATGCGATATGGCCGAGAAATGTAATTTTGATGTTAACTCCCAAACCGCTGCGCAGAAGTCAACCAAACTTCACCCAATAGTGTATTGTATCACAATCTAGTAGTTACATTTGAAAATTTTGTTCTAGGACATTTTGTTTGAATGCAATCATCAAACTTAATTAAAAAAGTCATTTAAGCCTTTTCACAGTGAGATCTATGCGATATGGCCGAGAAATGTAATTTTGATGTTAACTCCCAAACCGCTGCGCAGAAGTCAACCAAACTTCACCCTTAGTGTATTGTATCACAATCTAGTAGTTACATGTGGAAATTTGGTTCTAGGACATTTGATTTGAGCGCAATCCTCAAACTTAGGTCAAAAAAGCCATTTAAGCCTTTTCACAGTGAGATCTATGCGATATGGCCGAGAAATGTAATTTTGATGTTAACTCCCAAACCGCTGCGCAGAAGTCACATAAACTTCACCCAATAGTGTATTTTATCACAATCTAGTAGTTACATTTGGAAATTTAGTTCTAGGACATTTGATTTGAGCGCAATCTTCAAACTTAATTAAAAAAAGTCATTTAAGCCTTTTCACAGTGAGATCTATGCGATATGGCCGAGAAATGTAATTTTGATGTTAACTCCCAAACCGCTGCGCAGAAGTCAACCAAACTTCACCCATTAGTGTATTGTATCACAATCTAGTAGTTACATGTGGAAATTTGGTTCTAGGACATTTGATTTGAGCGCAATCCTCAAACTTAGGTCAAAAAAGCCATTTAAGCCTTTTCACAGTGAGATCTATGCGATATGGCCGAGAAATGTAATTTTGATGTTAACTCCCAAACCGCTGCGCAGAAGTCAACCAAACTTCACCCAATAGTGTATTGTATCACATTCTAGTAGTTACATTTTAAAATTTCGTTCTAGGACATTTGGTTTGAGCGCAATTATTAAACTTAGGTCAAAAAAGCCATTTAAGCCTTTTCACAGTGAGATCTATGCGATATGGCCGAGAAATGTAATTTTGATGTTAACTCCCAAACCTCTGCGCAGAAGTCAACCAAACTTCACCCATTAGTGTATTGTATCACAATCTAGTAGTTACATGTGGAAATTTGGTTATAGGACATTTGATTTGAGCGCAATCCTCAAACTTAGGTCAAAAAAGCCATTTAAGCCTTTTCACAGTGAGATCTATGCGATATGGCCGAGAAATGTAATTTTGATGTTAACTCCCAAACCGCTGCGCAGAAGTCAACCAAACTTCACCCAATAGTGTATTGTATCACAATCTAGTAGTTACATTTGAAAATTTTGTTCTAGGACATTTTGTTTGAATGCAATCATCAAACTTAATTAAAAAAGTCATTTAAGCCTTTTCACAGTGAGATCTATGCGATATGGCCGAGAAATGTAATTTTGATGTTAACTCCCAAACCGCTGCGCAGAAGTCAACCAAACTTCACCCATTAGTGTATTGTATCACAATCTAGTAGTTACATGTGGAAATTTGGTTATAGGACATTTGATTTGAGCGCAATCCTCAAACTTAGGTCAAAAAAGCCATTTAAGCCTTTTCACAGTGAGATCTATGCGATATGGCCGAGAAATGTAATTTTGATGTTAACTCCCAAACCGCTGCGCAGAAGTCACATAAACTTCACCCAATAGTGTATTTTATCACAATCTAGTAGTTACATTTGGAAATTTAGTTCTAGGACATTTGATTTGAGCGCAATCTTCAAACTTAATTAAAAAAAGTCATTTAAGCATTTTCACAGTGAGATCTATGCGATATGGCCGAGAAATGTAATTTTGATGTTCACTCCCAAACCGCTGCGCAGAAGTCAACCAAACTTCACCCATTAGTGTATTGTATCACAATGTAGTAGTTACATGTGGAAATTTGGTTATAGGACATTTGATTTGAGCGCAATCCTCAAACTTAGGTCAAAAAAGCCATTTAAGCCTTTTCACAGTGAGATCTATGCGATATGGCCGAGAAATGTAATTTTGATGTTAACTCCCAAACCGCTGCGCAGAAGTCAACCAAACTTCACCCATTAGTGTATTTTATCACAATCTAGTAGTTACATGTGGAAATTTGGTTCTAGGACATTTGATTTGAGCGCAATCCTCAAACTTAGGTCAAAAAAGCCATTTAAGCCTTTTCACAGTGAGATCTATGCGATATGGCCGAGAAATGTAATTTTGATGTTAACTCCCAAACCGCTGCGCAGAAGTCAACCAAACTTCACCCAATAGTGTATTGTATCACATTCTAGTAGTTACATTTGAAAATTTCGTTCTAGGACATTTGGTTTGAGCGCAATCCTCAAACTTAGGTCAAAAAAGTCATTTAAGCCTTTTCACAGTGAGATCTATGCGATATGGCCGAGAAATGTAATTTTGATGTTAACTCCCAAACCGCTGCGCAGAAGTCAACCAAACTTCACCCAATAGTGTATTGTATCACAATCTAGTAGTTACATTTGAAAATTTTGTTCTAGGACATTTTGTTTGAACGCAATCATCAAACTTAATTAAAAAAAAGTCATTTAAGCCTTTTCACAGTGAGATCTATGCGATATGGCCGAGAAATGTAATTTTGATGTTAACTCCCAAACCGCTGCGCAGAAGTCAACCAATCTTCACCCAATAGTGTATTGTATCACAATCTAGTAGTTACATTTGAAAATTTTGTTCTAGGACATTTTGTTTGAGCGCAATCCTCAAACTTAGGTCAAAAAAGCCATTTAAGCCTTTTCACAGTGAGATCTATGCGATATGGCCGAGAAATGTAATTTTGATGTTAACTCCCAAACCGCTGCGCAGAAGTCAACCAAACTTCACCCATTAGTGTATTGTATCACAATCTAGTAGTTACATGTGGAAATTTGGTTATAGGACATTTGATTTGAGCGCAATCCTCAAACTTAGGTCAAAAAAGCCATTTAAGCCTTTTCACAGTGAGATCTATGCGATATGGCCGAGAAATGTAATTTTGATGTTAACTCCCAAACCGCTGCGCAGAAGTCAACCAAACTTCACCCAATAGTGTATTGTATCACATTCTAGTAGTTACATTTTAAAATTTCGTTCAAGGACATTTGGTTTGAGCGCAATTATTAAACTTAGGTCAAAAAAGCCATTTAAGCCTTTTCACAGTGAGATCTATGCGATATGGCCGAGAAATGTAATTTTGATGTTAACTCCCAAACCGCTGCGCAGAAGTAAACCAAACTTCACCCATTAGAGTATTGTATCACAATCTAGTAGTTACATGTGGAAATTTGGTTCTAGGACATTTGATTTGAGCGCAATCCTCAAACTTAGGTCAAAAAAGCCATTTAAGCCTTTTCACAGTGAGATCTATGCGATATGGCCGAGAAATGTAATTTTGATGTTAACTCCCAAACCGCTGCGCAGAAGTAAACCAAACTTCACCCATTAGTGTATTGTATCACAATCTAGTAGTTACATGTGGAAATTTGGTTCTAGGACATTTGATTTTAGCGCAATCCTCAAACTTAGGTCAAAAAAGCCATTTAAGCCTTTTCACAGTGAGATCTATGCGATATGGCCGAGAAATGTAATTTTGATGTTAACTCCCAAACCGCTGCGCAGAAGTAAACCAAACTTCACCCATTAGTGTATTGTATCACAATCTAGTAGTTACATGTGGAAATTTGGTTCTAGGACATTTGATTTGAGCGCAATCCTCAAACTTAGGTCAAAAAAGCCATTTAAGCCTTTTCACAGTGAGATCTATGCGATATGGCCGAGAAATGTAATTTTGATGTTAACTCCCAAACCGCTGCGCAGAAGTCAACCAAACTTCACCCAATAGTGTATTGTATCACATTCTAGTAGTTACATTTGAAAATTTCGTTCTAGGACATTTGGTTTGAGCGCAATTATTAAACTTAGGTCAAAAAAGCCATTTATGCCTTTTCACAGTGAGATCTATGCGATATGGCCGAGAAATGTAATTTTGATGTTAACTCCCAAACCGCTGCGCAGAAGTAAACCAAACTTCACCCATTAGTGTATTGTATCACAATCTAGTAGTTACATGTGGAAATTTGGTTCTAGGACATTTGATTTTAGCGCAATCCTCAAACTTAGGTCAAAAAAGCCATTTAAGCCTTTTCACAGTGAGATCTATGCGATATGGCCGAGAAATGTAATTTTGATGTTAACTCCCAAACCGCTGCGCAGAAGTCAACCAAACTTCACCCAATAGTGTATTGTATCACATTCTAGTAGTTACATTTTAAAATTTCGTTCAAGGACATTTGGTTTGAGCGCAATTATTAAACTTAGGTCAAAAAAGCCATTTAAGCCTTTTCACAGTGAGATCTATGCGATATGGCCGAGAAATGTAATTTTGATGTTAACTCCCAAACCGCTGCGCAGAAGTAAACCAAACTTCACCCATTAGAGTATTGTATCACAATCTAGTAGTTACATGTGGAAATTTGGTTCTAGGACATTTGATTTGAGCGCAATCCTCAAACTTAGGTCAAAAAAGCCATTTAAGCCTTTTCACAGTGAGATCTATGCGATATGGCCGAGAAATGTAATTTTGATGTTAACTCCCAAACCGCTGCGCAGAAGTAAACCAAACTTCACCCATTAGTGTATTGTATCACAATCTAGTAGTTACATGTGGAAATTTGGTTCTAGGACATTTGATTTTAGCGCAATCCTCAAACTTAGGTCAAAAAAGCCATTTAAGCCTTTTCACAGTGAGATCTATGCGATATGGCCGAGAAATGTAATTTTGATGTTAACTCCCAAACCGCTGCGCAGAAGTAAACCAAACTTCACCCATTAGTGTATTGTATCACAATCTAGTAGTTACATGTGGAAATTTGGTTCTAGGACATTTGATTTGAGCGCAATCCTCAAACTTAGGTCAAAAAAGCCATTTAAGCCTTTTCACAGTGAGATCTATGCGATATGGCCGAGAAATGTAATTTTGATGTTAACTCCCAAACCGCTGCGCAGAAGTCAACCAAACTTCACCCAATAGTGTATTGTATCACATTCTAGTAGTTACATTTGAAAATTTCGTTCTAGGACATTTGGTTTGAGCGCAATTATTAAACTTAGGTCAAAAAAGCCATTTATGCCTTTTCACAGTGAGATCTATGCGATATGGCCGAGAAATGTAATTTTGATGTTAACTCCCAAACCGCTGCGCAGAAGTAAACCAAACTTCACCCATTAGTGTATTGTATCACAATCTAGTAGTTACATGTGGAAATTTGGTTCTAGGACATTTGATTTTAGCGCAATCCTCAAACTTAGGTCAAAAAAGCCATTTAAGCCTTTTCACAGTGAGATCTATGCGATATGGCCGAGAAATGTAATTTTGATGTTAACTCCCAAACCGCTGCGCAGAAGTCAACCAAACTTCACCCATTAGTGTATTGTATCACAATCTAGTAGTTACATGTGGAAATTTGGTTCTAGGACATTTGATTTGAGCGCAATCCTCAAACTTAGGTCAAAAAAGCCATTTAAGCCTTTTCACAGTGAGATCTATGCGATATGGCCGAGAAATGTAATTTTGATGTTAACTCCCAAACCGCTGCGCAGAAGTCAACCAAATTTCACCCAATAGTGTATTGTATCACATTCTAGTAGTTACATTTGAAAATTTCGTTCTAGGACATTTGGTTTGAGCGCAATTATTAAACTTAGGTCAAAAAAGCCATTTAAGCCTTTTCACAGTGAGATCTATGCGATATGGCCGAGAAATGTAATTTTGATGTTAACTCCCAAACCGCTGCGCAGAAGTAAACCAAACTTCACCCATTAGTGTATTGTATCACAATCTAGTAGTTACATGTGGAAATTTGGTTCTAGGACATTTGATTTGAGCGCAATCCTCAAACTTAGGTCAAAAAAGCCATTTAAGCCTTTTCACAGTGAGATCTATGCGATATGGCCGAGAAATGTAATTTTGATGTTAACTCCCAAACCGCTGCGCAGAAGTCAACCAAACTTCACCCAATAGTGTATTGTATCACATTCTAGTAGTTACATTTGAAAATTTCGTTCTAGGACATTTGGTTTGAGCGCAATTATTAAACTTAGGTCAAAAAAGCCATTTATGCCTTTTCACAGTGAGATCTATGCGATATGGCCGAGAAATGTAATTTTGATGTTAACTCCCAAACCGCTGCGCAGAAGTAAACCAAACTTCACCCATTAGTGTATTGTATCACAATCTAGTAGTTACATGTGGAAATTTGGTTCTAGGACATTTGATTTTAGCGCAATCCTCAAACTTAGGTCAAAAAAGCCATTTAAGCCTTTTCACAGTGAGATCTATGCGATATGGCCGAGAAATGTAATTTTGATGTTAACTCCCAAACCGCTGCGCAGAAGTCAACCAAACTTCACCCAATAGTGTATTGTATCACAGTCTAGTAGTTACATTTGAAAATTTTGTTCTAGGAAATTTTGTTTGAGCGCAATCATCAAACTTAATTAAAAAAGTCATTTAAGCCTTTTCACAGTGAGATCTATGCGATATGGCCGAGAAATGTAATTTTTATGTTAACTCCCAAACCGCTGCGCAGAAGTCAACCAAACTTCACCCATTAGTGTATTGTATCACAATCTAGTAGTTACATGTGGAAATTTGGTTCTAGGACATTTGATTTGAGCGCAATCCTCAAACTTAGGTCAAAAAAGCCATTTAAGCCTTTTCACAGTGAGATCTATGCGATATGGCCGAGAAATGTAATTTTGATGTTAACTCCCAAACCGCTGCGCAGAAGTCAACCAAACTTCACCCAATAGTGTATTGTATCACATTCTAGTAGTTACATTTTAAAATTTCGTTCTAGGACATTTGGTTTGAGCGCAATTATTAAACTTAGGTCAAAAAAGCCATTTAAGCCTTTTCACAGTGAGATCTATGCGATATGGCCGAGAAATGTAATTTTGATGTTAACTCCCAAACCGCTGCGCAGAAGTAAACCAAACTTCACCCATTAGTGTATTGTATCACAATCTAGTAGTTACATGTGGAAATTTGGTTCTAGGACATTTGATTTGAGCGCAATCCTCAAACTTAGGTCAAAAAAGCCATTTAAGCCTTTTCACAGTGAGATCTATGCGATATGGCCGAGAAATGTAATTTTGATGTTAACTCCCAAACCGCTGCGCAGAAGTCAACCAAACTTCACCCAATAGTGTATTGTATCACAATCTAGTAGTTACATTTGAAAATTTTGTTCTAGGACATTTTGTTTGAATGCAATCATCAAACTTAATTAAAAAAGTCATTTAAGCCTTTTCACAGTGAGATCTATGCGATATGGCCGAGAAATGTAATTTTGATGTTAACTCCCAAACCGCTGCGCAGAAGTCAACCAAACTTCACCCATTAGTGTATTGTATCACAATCTAGTAGTTACATGTGGAAATTTGGTTATAGGACATTTGATTTGAGCGCAATCCTCAAACTTAGGTCAAAAAAGCCATTTAAGCCTTTTCACAGTGAGATCTATGCGATATGGCCGAGAAATGTAATTTTGATGTTAACTCCCAAACCGCTGCGCAGAAGTCACATAAACTTCACCCAATAGTGTATTTTATCACAATCTAGTAGTTACATTTGGAAATTTAGTTCTAGGACATTTGATTTGAGCGCAATCTTCAAACTTAATTAAAAAAGTCATTTAAGCCTTTTCACAGTGAGATCTATGCGATATGGCCGAGAAATGTAATTTTGATGTTCACTCCCAAACCGCTGCGCAGAAGTCAACCAAACTTCACCCATTAGTGTATTGTATCACAATCTAGTAGTTACATGTGGAAATTTGGTTATAGGACATTTGATTTGAGCGCAATCCTCCAACTTAGGTCAAAAAAGCCATTTAAGCCTTTTCACAGTGAGATCTATGCGATATGGCCGAGAAATGTAATTTTGATGTTAACTCCCAAACCGCTGCGCAGAAGTCAACCAAACTTCACCCATTAGTGTATTGTATCACAATCTAGTAGTTACATTTGAAAATTTCGTTCTAGGACATTTGGTTTGAGCGCAATCTTTAAACTTAGGTCAAAAAAGCCATTTAAGCCTTTTCACAGTGAGATCTATGCGATATGGCCGAGAAATGTAATTTTGATGTTAACTCCCAAACCGCTGCGCAGAAGTCAACCAAACTTCACCCAATAGTGTATTGTGTCACAATCTAGTAGTTACGTTTGAAAATTTTGTTCTAGGACATTTTGTTTGAACGCAATCATCAAACTTAATTAAAAAAGTCATTTAAGCCTTTTCACAGTGAGATCTATGCGATATGGCCGAGAAATGTAATTTTGATGTTAACTCCCAAACCGCTGCGCAGAAGTCAACCAAACTTCACCCAATAGTGTATTGTATCACAATCTAGTAGTTACATTTGAAAATTTTGTTCTAGGAAATTTTGTTTGAGCGCAATCATCAAACTTAATTAAAAAAGTCATTTAAGCCTTTTCACAGTGAGATCTATGCGATATGGCCGAGAAATGTAATTTTGATGTTAACTCCCAAACCGCTGCGCAGAAGTCAACTAAACTTCACCCATTAGTGTATTTTATCACAATCTAGTAGTTACATGTGGTAATTTGGTTCTAGGACATTTGATTTGAGCGCAATCCTCAAACTTAGGTCAAAAAAGCCATTTAAGCCTTTTCACAGTGAGATCTATGCGATATGGCCGAGAAATGTAATTTTGATGTTAACTCCCAAACCGCTGCGCAGAAGTCAACCAAACTTCACCCAATAGTGTATTGTATCACAATCTAGTAGTTACATTTGAAAATTTTGTTCTAGGACATTTTGTTTGAACGCAATCATCAAACTTAATTAAAAAAGTCATTTAAGCCTTTTCACAGTGAGATCTATGCGATATGGCCGAGAAATGTAATTTTGATGTTAACTCCCAAACCGCTGCGCAGAAGTCAACCAAACTTCACCCATTAGTGTATTGTATCACAATCTAGTAGTTACATGTCGAAATTTGGTTATAGGACATTTGATTTGAGCGCAATCCTCAAACTTAGGTCAAAAAAGCCATTTAAGCCTTTTCTCAGTGAGATCTATGCGATATGGCCGAGAAATGTAATTTTGATGTTAACTCCCAAACCGCTGCGCAGAAGTCAACCAAACTTCACCCAATAGTGTATTGTATCACAATCTAGTAGTTACATTTGAAAATTTTGTTCTAGGAAATTTTGTTTGAGCGCAATCATCAAACTTAATTAAAAAAGTCATTTAAGCCTTTTCACAGTGAGATCTATGCGATATGGCCGAGAAATGTAATTTTGATGTTAACTCCCAAACCGCTGCGCAGAAGTCAACCAAACTTCACCCATTAGTGTATTTTATCACAATCTAGTAGTTACATGTGGAAATTTGGTTCTAGGACATTTGATTTGAGCGCAATCCTCAAACTTAGGTCAAAAAAGCCATTTAAGCCTTTTCACAGTGAGATCTGTGCGATATGGCCGAGAAATGTAATTTTGATGTTCACTCCCAAACCGCTGCGCAGAAGTCAACCAAACTTCACCCATTAGTGTATTGTATCACAATCTAGTAGTTACATGTGGAAATTTGGTTATAGGACATTTGATTTGAGCGCAATCCTCAAACTTAGGTCAAAAAAGCCATTTAAGCCTTTTCACAGTGAGATCTATGCGATATGGCCGAGAAATGTAATTTTGATGTTAACTCCCAAACCGCTGCGCAGAAGTCAACCAAACTTCACCCATTAGTGTATTGTATCACAATCTAGTAGTTACATTTGAAAATTTCGTTCTAGGACATTTGGTTTGAGCGCAATCTTTAAACTTAGGTCAAAAAAGCCATTTAAGCCTTTTCACAGTGAGATCTATGCGATATGGCCGAGAAATGTAATTTTGATGTTAACTCCCAAACCGCTGCGCAGAAGTCAAACAAACTTCACCCAATAGTGTATTGTATCACAATCTAGTAGTTACATGTGGAAATTTGGTTCTAGGACATTTGATTTGAGCGCAATCCTCAAACTTAGGTCAAAAAAGCCATTTAAGCCTTTTCACAGTGAGATCTATGCGATATGGCCGAGAAATGTAATTTTGATGTTAACTCCCAAACCGCTGCGCAGAAGTCAACCAAACTTCACCCAATAGTGTATTGTATCACATTCTAGTAGTTACATTTTAAAATTTCGTTCTAGGACATTTGGTTTGAGCGCAATTATTAAACTTAGGTCAAAAAAGCCATTTAAGCCTTTTCACAGTGAGATCTATGCGATATGGCCGAGAAATGTAATTTTGATGTTAACTCCCAAACCGCTGCGCAGAAGTCAACCAAACTTCACCCAATAGTGTATTGTATCACAATCTAGTAGTTACATTTGAAAATTTTGTTCTAGGAAATTTTGTTTGAGCGCAATCATCAAACTTAATTAAAAAAGTCATTTAAGCCTTTTCACAGTGAGATCTATGCGATATGGCCGAGAAATGTAATTTTGATGTTAACTCCCAAACCGCTGCGCAGAAGTCAACTAAACTTCACCCATTAGTGTATTTTATCACAATCTAGTAGTTACATGTGGTAATTTGGTTCTAGGACATTTGATTTGAGCGCAATCCTCAAACTTAGGTCAAAAAAGCCATTTAAGCCTTTTCACAGTGAGATCTATGCGATATGGCCGAGAAATGTAATTTTGATGTTAACTCCCAAACCGCTGCGCAGAAGTCAACCAAACTTCACCCAATAGTGTATTGTATCACAATCTAGTAGTTACATTTGAAAATTTTGTTCTAGGACATTTTGTTTGAACGCAATCATCAAACTTAATTAAAAAAGTCATTTAAGCCTTTTCACAGTGAGATCTATGCGATATGGCCGAGAAATGTAATTTTGATGTTAACTCCCAAACCGCTGCGCAGAAGTCAACCAAACTTCACCCATTAGTGTATTGTATCACAATCTAGTAGTTACATGTCGAAATTTGGTTATAGGACATTTGATTTGAGCGCAATCCTCAAACTTAGGTCAAAAAAGCCATTTAAGCCTTTTCTCAGTGAGATCTATGCGATATGGCCGAGAAATGTAATTTTGATGTTAACTCCCAAACCGCTGCGCAGAAGTCAACCAAACTTCACCCAATAGTGTATTGTATCACAATCTAGTAGTTACATTTGAAAATTTTGTTCTAGGAAATTTTGTTTGAGCGCAATCATCAAACTTAATTAAAAAAGTCATTTAAGCCTTTTCACAGTGAGATCTATGCGATATGGCCGAGAAATGTAATTTTGATGTTAACTCCCAAACCGCTGCGCAGAAGTCAACCAAACTTCACCCATTAGTGTATTTTATCACAATCTAGTAGTTACATGTGGAAATTTGGTTCTAGGACATTTGATTTGAGCGCAATCCTCAAACTTAGGTCAAAAAAGCCATTTAAGCCTTTTCACAGTGAGATCTGTGCGATATGGCCGAGAAATGTAATTTTGATGTTCACTCCCAAACCGCTGCGCAGAAGTCAACCAAACTTCACCCATTAGTGTATTGTATCACAATCTAGTAGTTACATGTGGAAATTTGGTTATAGGACATTTGATTTGAGCGCAATCCTCAAACTTAGGTCAAAAAAGCCATTTAAGCCTTTTCACAGTGAGATCTATGCGATATGGCCGAGAAATGTAATTTTGATGTTAACTCCCAAACCGCTGCGCAGAAGTCAACCAAACTTCACCCATTAGTGTATTGTATCACAATCTAGTAGTTACATTTGAAAATTTCGTTCTAGGACATTTGGTTTGAGCGCAATCTTTAAACTTAGGTCAAAAAAGCCATTTAAGCCTTTTCACAGTGAGATCTATGCGATATGGCCGAGAAATGTAATTTTGATGTTAACTCCCAAACCGCTGCGCAGAAGTCAAACAAACTTCACCCAATAGTGTATTGTATCACAATCTAGTAGTTACATGTGGAAATTTGGTTCTAGGACATTTGATTTGAGCGCAATCCTCAAACTTAGGTCAAAAAAGCCATTTAAGCCTTTTCACAGTGAGATCTATGCGATATGGCCGAGAAATGTAATTTTGATGTTAACTCCCAAACCGCTGCGCAGAAGTCAACCAAACTTCACCCAATAGTGTATTGTATCACATTCTAGTAGTTACATTTTAAAATTTCGTTCTAGGACATTTGGTTTGAGCGCAATTATTAAACTTAGGTCAAAAAAGCCATTTAAGCCTTTTCACAGTGAGATCTATGCGATATGGCCGAGAAATGTAATTTTGATGTTAACTCCCAAACCGCTGCGCAGAAGTCAACCAAACTTCACCCAATAGTGTATTGTATCACAATCTAGTAGTTACATTTGAAAATTTTGTTCTAGGAAATTTTGTTTGAGCGCAATCATCAAACTTAATTAAAAAAGTCATTTAAACCTTTTCACAGTGAGATCTATGCGATATGGCCGAGAAATGTAATTTTGATGTTAACTCCCAAACCGCTGCGCAGAAGTCAACCAAACTTCACCCATTAGTGTATTTTATCACAATCTAGTAGTTACATGTGGAAATTTGGTTCTAGGACATTTGATTTGAGCGCAATCCTCAAACTTAGGTCAAAAAAGCCATTTAAGCCTTTTCACAGTGAGATCTATGCGATATGGCCGAGAAATGTAATTTTGATGTTCACTCCCAAACCGCTGCGCAGAAGTCAACCAAACTTCACCCATTAGTGTATTGTATCACAATCTAGTAGTTACATGTGGAAATTTGGTTATAGGACATTTGATTTGAGCGCAATCCTCAAACTTAGGTCAAAAAAGCCATTTAAGCCTTTTCACAGTGAGATCTATGCGATATGGCCGAGAAATGTAATTTTGATGTTAACTCCCAAACCGCTGCGCAGAAGTCAACCAAACTTCACCCATTAGTGTATTGTATCACAATCTAGTAGTTACATTTGAAAATTTCGTTCTAGGACATTTGGTTTGAGCGCAATCTTTAAACTTAGGTCAAAAAATGCCATTTAAGCCTTTTCACAGTGAAATCAATGCGATATGGCCGAGAAATGTAATTTTGATGTTAACTCCCAAACCGCTGCGCAGAAGTCAACCAAACTTCACCCAATAGTGTATTGTATCACAATCTAGTAGTTACATTTGAAAATTTTGTTCTAGGACATTTTGTTTGAACGCAATAATCAAACTTAATTAAAAAAGTCATTTAAGCCTTTTCACAGTGAGATCTATGCGATATGGCCGAGAAATGTAATTTTGATGTTAACTCCCAAACCGCTGCGCAGAAGTCAACCAAACTTCACCCAATAGTGTATTGTATCACAATCTAGTAGTTACATTTGAAAATTTTGTTCTAGGAAATTTTGTTTGAGCGCAATCATCAAACTTAATTAAAAAAGTCATTTAAGCCTTTTCACAGTGAGATCTATGCGATATGGCCGAGAAATGTAATTTTGATGTTAACTCCCAAACCGCTGCGCAGAAGTCAACCAAACTTCACCCATTAGTGTATTTTATCACAATCTAGTAGTTACATGTGGAAATTTGGTTCTAGGACATTTGATTTGAGCGCAATCCTCAAACTTAGGTCAAAAAAGCCATTTAAGCCTTTTCACAGTGAGATCTATGCGATATGGCCGAGAAATGTAATTTTGATGTTAACTCCCAAACCGCTGCGCAGAAGTCAACCAAACTTCACCCAATAGTGTATTGTATCACAATCTAGTAGTTACATTTAAAAATTTTGTTCTAGGACATTTTGTTTGAACGCAATCATCAAACTTAATTAAAAAAGTCATTTAAGCCTTTTCACAGTGAGATCTATGCGATATGGCCGAGAAATGTAATTTTGATGTTAACTCCCAAACCGCTGCGCAGAAGTCAACCAAACTTCACCCATTAGTGTATTGTATCACAATCTAGTAGTTACATGTGGAAATTTGGTTATAGGACATTTGATTTGAGCGCAATCCTCAAACTTAGGTCAAAAAAGCCATTTAAGCCTTTTCACAGTGAGATCTATGCGATATGGCCGAGAAATGTAATTTTGATGTTAACTCCCAAACCGCTGCGCAGAAGTCAACCAAACTTCACCCAATAGTGTATTGTATCACATTCTAGTAGTTACATTTTAAAATTTCGTTCAAGGACATTTGGTTTGAGCGCAATTATTAAACTTAGGTCAAAAAAGCCATTTAAGCCTTTTCACAGTGAGATCTATGCGATATGGCCGAGAAATGTAATTTTGATGTTAACTCCCAAACCGCTGCGCAGAAGTAAACCAAACTTCACCCATTAGTGTATTGTATCACAATCTAGTAGTTACATGTGGAAATTTGGTTCTAGGACATTTGATTTGAGCGCAATCCTCAAACTTAGGTCAAAAAAGCCATTTAAGCCTTTTCACAGTGAGATCTATGCGATATGGCCGAGAAATGTAATTTTGATGTTAACTCCCAAACCGCTGCGCAGAAGTCAACCAAACTTCACCCAATAGTGTATTGTATCACATTCTAGTAGTTACATTTGAAAATTTCGTTCTAGGACATTTGGTTTGAGCGCAATCTTTAAACTTAGGTCAAAAAAGCCATTTAAGCCTTTTCACAGTGAGATCTATGCGATATGGCCGAGAAATGTAATTTTGATGTTAACTCCCAAACCGCTGCGCAGAAGTCAACCAAACTTCACCCAATAGTGTATTGTATCACAATCTAGTAGTTACATGTGGAAATTTGGTTCTAGGACATTTGATTTGAGCGCAATCCTCAAACTTAGGTCAAAAAAGCCATTTAAGCCTTTTCACAGTGAGATCTATGCGATATGGCCGAGAAATGTAATTTTGATGTTAACTCCCAAACCGCTGCGCAGAAGTCAACCAAACTTCACCCAATAGTGTATTGTATCACATTCTAGTAGTTACATTTTAAAATTTCGTTCTAGGACATTTGGTTTGAGCGCAATTATTAAACTTAGGTCAAAAAAGCCATTTAAGCCTTTTCACAGTGAGATCTATGCGATATGGCCGAGAAATGTAATTTTGATGTTAACTCCCAAACCGCTGCGCAGAAGTCAACCAAACTTCACCCAATAGTGTATTGTATCACAATCTAGTAGTTACATTTGAAAATTTTGTTCTAGGAAATTTTGTTTGAGCGCAATCATCAAACTTAATTAAAAAAGTCATTTAAACCTTTTCACAGTGAGATCTATGCGATATGGCCGAGAAATGTAATTTTGATGTTAACTCCCAAACCGCTGCGCAGAAGTCAACCAAACTTCACCCATTAGTGTATTTTATCACAATCTAGTAGTTACATGTGGAAATTTGGTTCTAGGACATTTGATTTGAGCGCAATCCTCAAACTTAGGTCAAAAAAGCCATTTAAGCCTTTTCACAGTGAGATCTATGCGATATGGCCGAGAAATGTAATTTTGATGTTAACTCCCAAACCGCTGCGCAGAAGTCAACCAAACTTCACCCAATAGTGTATTGTATCACAATCTAGTAGTTACATTTGAAAATTTTGTTCTAGGAAATTTTGTTTGAGCGCAATCATCAAACTTAATTAAAAAAGTCATTTAAGCCTTTTCACAGTGAGATCTATGCGATATGGCCGAGAAATGTAATTTTTATGTTAACTCCCAAACCGCTGCGCAGAAGTCAACCAAACTTCACCCATTAGTGTATTGTATCACAATCTAGTAGTTACATGTGGAAATTTAGTTCTAGGACATTTGATTTGAGCGCAATCTTCAAACTTAATTAAAAAAAGTCATTTAAGCCTTTTCACAGTGAGATCTATGCGATATGGCCGAGAAATGTAATTTTGATGTTCACTCCCAAACCGCTGCGCAGAAGTCAACCAAACTTCACCCATTAGTGTATTGTATCACAATCTAGTAGTTACATGTGGAAATTTGGTTATAGGACATTTGATTTGAGCGCAATCCTCCAACTTAGGTCAAAAAAGCCATTTAAGCCTTTTCACAGTGAGATCTATGCGATATGGCCGAGAAATGTAATTTTGATGTTAACTCCCAAACCGCTGCGCAGAAGTCAACCAAACTTCACCCATTAGTGTATTGTATCATAATCTAGTAGTTACATTTGAAAATTTCGTTCTAGGACATTTGGTTTGAGCGCAATCTTTAAACTTAGGTCAAAAAAGCCATTTAAGCCTTTTCACAGTGAGATCTATGCGATATGGCCGAGAAATGTAATTTTGATGTTAACTCCCAAACCGCTGCGCAGAAGTCAACCAAACTTCACCCATTAGTGTATTGTATCACAATCTAGTAGTTACATGTCGAAATTTGGTTATAGGACATTTGATTTGAGCGCAATCCTCAAACTTAGGTCAAAAAAGCCATTTAAGCCTTTTCACAGTGAGATCTATGCGATATGGCCGAGAAATGTAATTTTGATGTTAACTCCCAAACCGCTGCGCAGAAGTCAACCAAACTTCACCCAATAGTGTATTGTATCACAATCTAGTAGTTACATTTGAAAATTTTGTTCTAGGAAATTTTGTTTGAGCGCAATCATCAAACTTAATTAAAAAAGTCATTTAAGCCTTTTCACAGTGAGATCTATGCGATATGGCCGAGAAATGTAATTTTGATGTTAACTCCCAAACCGCTGCGCAGAAGTCAACCAAACTTCACCCATTAGTGTATTTTATCACAATCTAGTAGTTACATGTGGAAATTTGGTTCTAGGACATTTGATTTGAGCGCAATCCTCAAACTTAGGTCAAAAAAGCCATTTAAGCCTTTTCACAGTGAGATCTATGCGATATGGCCGAGAAATGTAATTTTGATGTTCACTCCCAAACCGCTGCGCAGAAGTCAACCAAACTTCACCCATTAGTGTATTGTATCACAATCTAGTAGTTACATGTGGAAATTTGGTTATAGGACATTTGATTTGAGCGCAATCCTCAAACTTTGGTCAAAAAAGCCATTTAAGCCTTTTCACAGTGAGATCTATGCGATATGGCCGAGAAATGTAATTTTGATGTTAACTCCCAAACCGCTGCGCAGAAGTCAACCAAACTTCACCCATTAGTGTATTGTATCACAATCTAGTAGTTACATTTGAAAATTTCGTTCTAGGACATTTGGTTTGAGCGCAATCTTTAAACTTAGGTCAAAAAAGCCATTTAAGCCTTTTCACAGTGAGATCTATGCGATATGGCCGAGAAATGTAATTTTGATGTTAACTCCCAAACCGCTGCGCAGAAGTCAACCAAACTTCACCCAATAGTGTATTGTATCACAATCTAGTAGTTACATGTGGAAATTTGGTTCTAGGACATTTGATTTGAGCGCAATCCTCAAACTTAGGTCAAAAAAGCCATTTAAGCCTTTTCACAGTGAGATCTATGCGATATGGCCGAGAAATGTAATTTTGATGTTAACTCCCAAACCGCTGCGCAGAAGTCAACCAAACTTCACCCAATAGTGTATTGTATCACATTCTAGTAGTTACATTTGAAAATTTCGTTCTAGGACATTTGGTTTGAGCGCAATTATTAAACTTAGGTCAAAAAAGCCATTTAAGCCTTTTCACAGTGAGATCTATGCGATATGGCCGAGAAATGTAATTTTGATGTTAACTCCCAAACCGCTGCGCAGAAGTCAACCAAACTTCACCCAATAGTGTATTGTATCACAATCTAGTAGTTACATTTGAAAATTTTGTTCTAGGAAATTTTGTTTGAGCGCAATCATCAAACTTAATTAAAAAAGTCATTTAAACCTTTTCACAGTGAGATCTATGCGATATGGCCGAGAAATGTAATTTTGATGTTAACTCCCAAACCGCTGCGCAGAAGTCAACCAAACTTCACCCATTAGTGTATTTTATCACAATCTAGTAGTTACATGTGGAAATTTGGTTCTAGGACATTTGATTTGAGCGCAATCCTCAAACTTAGGTCAAAAAAGCCATTTAAGCCTTTTCACAGTGAGATCTATGCGATATGGCCGAGAAATGTAATTTTGATGTTCACTCCCAAACCGCTGCGCAGAAGTCAACCAAACTTCACCCATTAGTGTATTGTATCACAATCTAGTAGTTACATGTGGAAATTTTGTTCTAGGACATTTGATTTGAGCGCAATCCTCAAACTTAGGTCAAAAAAGCCATTTAAGCCTTTTCACAGTGAGATCTATGCGATATGGCCGAGAAATGTAATTTTGATGTTAACTCCCAAACCGCTGCGCAGAAGTCAACCAAACTTCACCCAATAGTGTATTGTATCACATTCTAGTAGTTACATTTGAAAATTTCGTTCTAGGACATTTGGTTTGAGCGCAATTATTAAACTTAGGTCAAAAAAGCCATTTATGCCTTTTCACAGTGAGATCTATGCGATATGGCCGAGAAATGTAATTTTGATGTTAACTCCCAAACCGCTGCGCAGAAGTAAACCAAACTTCACCCATTAGTGTATTGTATCACAATCTAGTAGTTACATGTGGAAATTTGGTTCTAGGACATTTGATTTTAGCGCAATCCTCAAACTTAGGTCAAAAAAGCCATTTAAGCCTTTTCACAGTGAGATCTATGCGATATGGCCGAGAAATGTAATTTTGATGTTAACTCCCAAACCGCTGCGCAGAAGTCAACCAAACTTCACCCAATAGTGTATTGTATCACTATCTAGTAGTTACATTTGAAAATTTTGTTCTAGGAAATTTTGTTTGAGCGCAATCATCAAACTTAATTAAAAAAGTCATTTAAGCCTTTTCACAGTGAGATCTATGCGATATGGCCGAGAAATGTAATTTTGATGTTAACTCCCAAACCGCTGCGCAGAAGTCAACCAAACTTCACCCATTAGTGTATTGTATCACAATCTAGTAGTTACATGTGGAAATTTGGTTATAGGACATTTGATTTGAGCGCAATCCTCAAACTTAGGTCAAAAAAGCCATTTAAGCCTTTTCACAGTGAGATCTATGCGATATGGCCGAGAAATGTAATTTTGATGTTAACTCCCAAACCGCTGCGCAGAAGTCACATAAACTTCACCCAATAGTGTATTTTATCACAATCTAGTAGTTACATTTGGAAATTTAGTTCTAGGACATTTGATTTGAGCGCAATCTTCAAACTTAATTAAAAAAAGTCATTTAAGCCTTTTCACAGTGAGATCTACGCAATATGGCCGAGAAATGTAATTTTGATGTTCACTCCCAAACCGCTGCGCAGAAGTCAACCAAACTTCACCCATTAGTGTATTGTATCACAATCTAGTAGTTACATGTGGAAATTTGGTTATAGGACATTTGATTTGAGCGCAATCCTCCAACTTAGGTCAAAAAAGCCATTTAAGCCTTTTCACAGTGAGATCTATGCGATATGGCCGAGAAATGTAATTTTGATGTTAACTCCCAAACCGCTGCGCAGAAGTCAACCAAACTTCACCCATTAGTGTATTGTATCACAATCTAGTAGTTACATTTGAAAATTTCGTTCTAGGACATTTGGTTTGAGCGCAATCTTTAAACTTAGGTCAAAAAAGCCATTTAAGCCTTTTCACAGTGAGATCTATGCGATATGGCCGAGAAATGTAATTTTGATGTTAACTCCCAAACCGCTGCGCAGAAGTCAACCAAACTTCACCCAATAGTGTATTGTATCACAATCTAGTAGTTACATTTGAAAATTTTGTTCTAGGAAATTTTGTTTGAGCGCAATCATCAAACTTAATTAAAAAAGCCATTTAAGCCTTTTCACAGTGAGATCTATGCGATATGGCCGAGAAATGTAATTTTGATGTTAACTCCCAAACCGCTGCGCAGAAGTCAACCAAACTTCACCCAATAGTGTATTGTATCACAATCTAGTAGTTACATTTGGAAATTTAGTTCTAGGACATTTTGTTTGAACGCAATCATCAAACTTAATTAAAAAAGTCATTTAAGCCTTTTCACAGTGAGATCTATGCGATATGGCCGAGAAATGTAATTTTGATGTTAACTCCCAAACCGCTGCGCAGAAGTCAACCAAACTTCACCCATTAGTGTATTGTATCACAATCTAGTAGTTACATGTGGAAATTTGGTTATAGGACATTTGATTTGAGCGCAATCCTCAAACTTAGGTCAAAAAAGCCATTTAAGCCTTTTCACAGTGAGATCTATGCGATATGGCCGAGAAATGTAATTTTGATGTTAACTCCCAAACCGCTGCGCAGAAGTCAACCAAACTTCACCCAATAGTGTATTGTATCACAATCTAGTAGTTACATTTGAAAATTTTGTTCTAGGAAATTTTGTTTGAGCGCAATCATCAAACTTAATTAAAAAAGTCATTTAAGCCTTTTCACAGTGAGATCTATGCGATATGGCCGAGAAATGTAATTTTGATGTTAACTCCCAAACCGCTGCGCAGAAGTCAACCAAACTTCACCCATTAGTGTATTTTATCACAATCTAGTAGTTACATGTGGAAATTTGGTTCTAGGACATTTGATTTGAGCGCAATCCTCAAACTTAGGTCAAAAAAGCCATTTAAGCCTTTTCACAGTGAGATCTATGCGATATGGCCGAGAAATGTAATTTTGATGTTCACTCCCAAACCGCTGCGCAGAAGTCAACCAAACTTCACCCATTAGTGTATTGTATCACAATCTAGTAGTTACATGTGGAAATTTGGTTATAGGACATTTGATTTGAGCGCAATCCTCAAACTTAGGTCAAAAAAGCCATTTAAGCCTTTTCACAGTGAGATCTATGCGATATGGCCGAGAAATGTAATTTTGATGTTAACTCCCAAACCGCTGCGCAGAAGTCAACCAAACTTCACCCATTATTGTATTGTAGCACAATCTAGTAGTTACATTTGAAAATTTCGTTCTAGGACATTTGGTTTGAGCGCAATCTTTAAACTTAGGTCAAAAAAGCCATTTAAGCCTTTTCACAGTGAGATCTATGCGATATGGCCGAGAAATGTAATTTTGATGTTAACTCCCAAACCGCTGCGCAGAAGTCAACCAAACTTCACCCAATAGTGTATTGTATCACAATCTAGTAGTTACATGTGGAAATTTGGTTCTAGGACATTTGATTTGAGCGCAATCCTCAAACTTAGGTCAAAAAAGCCATTTAAGCCTTTTCACAGTGAGATCTATGCGATATGGCCGAGAAATGTAATTTTGATGTTAACTCCCAAACCGCTGCGCAGAAGTCAACCAAACTTCACCCATTAGTGTATTGTATCACAATCTAGTAGTTACATTTGAAAATTTCGTTCTAGGACATTTGGTTTGAGCGCAATCTTTAAACTTAGGTCAAAAAAGCCATTTAAGCCTTTTCACAGTGAGATCTATGCGATATGGCCGAGAAATGTAATTTTGATGTTAACTCCCAAACCGCTGCGCAGAAGTCAACCAAACTTCACCCAATAGTGTATTGTATCACAATCTAGTAGTTACGTTTGAAAATTTTGTTCTAGGACATTTTGTTTGAACGCAATCATCAAACTTAATTAAAAAAGTCATTTAAGCCTTTTCACAGTGAGATCTATGCGATATGGCCGAGAAATGTAATTTTGATGTTAACTCCCAAACCGCTGCGCAGAAGTCAACCAAACTTCACCCAATAGTGTATTGTATCACAATCTAGTAGTTACATTTGAAAATTTTGTTCTAGGAAATTTTGTTTGAGCGCAATCATCAAACTTAATTAAAAAAGTCATTTAAGCCTTTTCACAGTGAGATCTATGCGATATGGCCGAGAAATGTAATTTTGATGTTAACTCCCAAACCGCTGCGCAGAAGTCAACCAAACTTCACCCATTAGTGTATTTTATCACAATCTAGTAGTTACATGTGGAAATTTGGTTCTAGGACATTTGATTTGAGCGCAATCCTCAAACTTAGGTCAAAAAAGCCATTTAAGCCTTTTCACAGTGAGATCTATGCGATATGGCCGAGAAATGTAATTTTGATGTTAACTCCCAAACCGCTGCGCAGAAGTCAACCAAACTTCACCCAATAGTGTATTGTATCACAATCTAGTAGTTACATTTAAAAATTTTGTTCTAGGACATTTTGTTTGAACGCAATCATCAAACTTAATTAAAAAAGTCATTTAAGCCTTTTCACAGTGAGATCTATGCGATATGGCCGAGAAATGTAATTTTGATGTTAACTCCCAAACCGCTGCGCAGAAGTCAACCAAACTTCACCCATTAGTGTATTGTATCACAATCTAGTAGTTACATGTGGAAATTTGGTTATAGGACATTTGATTTGAGCGCAATCCTCAAACTTAGGTCAAAAAAGCCATTTAAGCCTTTTCACAGTGAGATCTATGCGATATGGCCGAGAAATGTAATTTTGATGTTAACTCCCAAACCGCTGCGCAGAAGTCAACCAAACTTCACCCAATAGTGTATTGTATCACAATCTAGTAGTTACATTTGAAAATTTTGTTCTAGGAAATTTTGTTTGAGCGCAATCATCAAACTTAATTAAAAAAGTCATTTAAGCCTTTTCACAGTGAGATCTATGCGATATGGCCGAGAAATGTAATTTTGATGTTAACTCCCAAACCGCTGCGCAGAAGTCAACCAAACTTCACCCATTAGTGTATTGTATCACAATCTAGTAGTTACATGTGGAAATTTGGTTCTAGGACATTTGATTTGAGCGCAATCCTCAAACTCAGGTCAAAAAAGCCATTTAAGCCTTTTCACAGTGAGATCTATGCGATATGGCCGAGAAATGTAATTTTGATGTTAACTCCCAAACCGCTGCGCAGAAGTCAACCAAACTTCACCCAATAGTGTATTGTATCACATTCTAGTAGTTACATTTTAAAATTTCGTTCAAGGACATTTGGTTTGAGCGCAATTATTAAACTTGGGTCAAAAAAGCCATTTAAGCCTTTTCACAGTGAGATCTATGCGATATGGCCGAGAAATGTAATTTTGATGTTAACTCCCAAACCGCTGCGCAGAAGTAAACCAAACTTCACCCATTAGTGTATTGTATCACAATCTAGTAGTTACATGTGGAAATTTGGTTCTAGGACATTTGATTTGAGCGCAATCCTCAAACTCAGGTCAAAAAAGCCATTTAAGCCTTTTCACAGTGAGATCTATGCGATATGGCCGAGAAATGTAATTTTGATGTTAACTCCCAAACCGCTGCGCAGAAGTCAACCAAACTTCACCCAATAGTGTATTGTATCACAATCTAGTAGTTATATTTGAAAATTTTGTTCTAGGACATTTTGTTTGAACGCAATCATCAAACTTAATTAAAAAAGTCATTTAAGCCTTTTCACAGTGAGATCTATGCGATATGGCCGAGAAATGTAATTTTGATGTTAACTCCCAAACCGCTGCGCAGAAGTCAACCAAACTTCACCCAATAGTGTATTGTATCATAATCTAGTAGTTACATTTGAAAATTTTGTTCTAGGACATTTTGTTTGAGCGCAATCCTCAAACTTAGGTCAAAAAAGCCATTTAAGCCTTTTCACAATGAGATCTATGCGATATGGCCGAGAAATGTAATTTTGATGTTAACTCCCAAACCGCTGCGCAGAAGTCAACCAAACTTCACCCAATAGTGTATTGTATCACATTCTAGTAGTTACATTTGAAAATTTCGTTCTAGGACATTTGGTTTGAGCGCAATCATTAAACTTAGGTCAAAAAAGCCATTTAAGCCTTTTCACAGTGAGATCTATGCGATATGGCCGAGAAATGTAATTTTGATGTTAACTCCCAAACCGCTGCGCAGAAGTAAACCAAACTTCACCCATTAGTGTATTGTATCACAATCTAGTAGTTACATGTGGAAATTTGGTTCTAGGACATTTGATTTGAGCGCAATCCTCAAACTTAGGTCAAAAAAGCCATTTAAGCCTTTTCACAGTGAGATCTATGCGATATGGCCGAGAAATGTAATTTTGATGTTAACTCCCAAACCGCTGCGCAGAAGTCAACCAAACTTCACCCAATAGTGTATTGTATCACAATCTAGTAGTTACATTTGGAAATTTAGTTCTAGGACATTTTGTTTGAACGCAATCATCAAACTTAATTAAAAAAGTCATTTAAGCCTTTTCACAGTGAGATCTATGCGATATGGCCGAGAAATGTAATTTTGATGTTAACTCCCAAACCGCTGCGCAGAAGTCAACCAAACTTCACCCATTAGTGTATTGTATCACAATCTAGTAGTTACATGTGGAAATTTGGTTATAGGACATTTGATTTGAGCGCAATCCTCAAACTTAGGTCAAAAAAGCCATTTAAGCCTTTTCACAGTGAGATCTATGCGATATGGCCGAGAAATGTAATTTTGATGTTAACTCCCAAACCGCTGCGCAGAAGTCAACCAAACTTCACCCAATAGTGTATTGTATCACAATCTAGTAGTTACATTTGAAAATTTTGTTCTAGGAAATTTTGTTTGAGCGCAATCATCAAACTTAATTAAAAAAGTCATTTAAGCCTTTTCACAGTGAGATCTATGCGATATGGCCGAGAAATGTAATTTTGATGTTAACTCCCAAACCGCTGCGCAGAAGTCAACCAAACTTCACCCATTAGTGTATTTTATCACAATCTAGTAGTTACATGTGGAAATTTGGTTCTAGGACATTTGATTTGAGCGCAATCCTCAAACTTAGGTCAAAAAAGCCATTTAAGCCTTTTCACAGTGAGATCTATGCGATATGGCCGAGAAATGTAATTTTGATGTTCACTCCCAAACCGCTGCGCAGAAGTCAACCAAACTTCACCCATTAGTGTATTGTATCACAATCTAGTAGTTACATGTGGAAATTTGGTTATAGGACATTTGATTTGAGCGCAATCCTCAAACTTAGGTCAAAAAAGCCATTTAAGCCTTTTCACAGTGAGATCTATGCGATATGGCCGAGAAATGTAATTTTGATGTTAACTCCCAAACCGCTGCGCAGAAGTCAACCAAACTTCACCCATTAGTGTATTGTATCACAATCTAGTAGTTACATTTGAAAATTTCGTTCTAGGACATTTGGTTTGAGCGCAATCTTTAAACTTAGGTCAAAAAAGCCATTTAAGCCTTTTCACAGTGAGATCTATGCGATATGGCCGAGAAATGTAATTTTGATGTTAACTCCCAAACCGCTGCGCAGAAGTCAACCAAACTTCACCCAATAGTGTATTGTATCACAATCTAGTAGTTACATGTGGAAATTTGGTTCTAGGACATTTGATTTGAGCGCAATCCTCAAACTTAGGTCAAAAAAGCCATTTAAGCCTTTTCACAGTGAGATCTATGCGATATGGCCGAGAAATGTAATTTTGATGTTAACTCCCAAACCGCTGCGCAGAAGTCAACCAAACTTCACCCAATAGTGTATTGTATCACATTCTAGTAGTTACATTTTAAAATTTCGTTCTAGGACATTTGGTTTGAGCGCAATTATTAAACTTAGGTCAAAAAAGCCATTTAAGCCTTTTCACAGTGAGATCTATGCGATATGGCCGAGAAATGTAATTTTGATGTTAACTCCCAAACCGCTGCGCAGAAGTCAACCAAACTTCACCCAATAGTGTATTGTATCACAATCTAGTAGTTACATTTGAAAATTTTGTTCTAGGAAATTTTGTTTGAGCGCAATCATCAAACTTAATTAAAAAAGTCATTTAAACCTTTTCACAGTGAGATCTATGCGATATGGCCGAGAAATGTAATTTTGATGTTAACTCCCAAACCGCTGCGCAGAAGTCAACCAAACTTCACCCATTAGTGTATTTTATCACAATCTAGTAGTTACATGTGGAAATTTGGTTCTAGGACATTTGATTTGAGCGCAATCCTCAAACTTAGGTCAAAAAAGCCATTTAAGCCTTTTCACAGTGAGATCTATGCGATATGGCCGAGAAATGTAATTTTGATGTTCACTCCCAAACCGCTGCGCAGAAGTCAACCAAACTTCACCCATTAGTGTATTGTATCACAATCTAGTAGTTACATGTGGAAATTTTGTTCTAGGACATTTGATTTGAGCGCAATCCTCAAACTTAGGTCAAAAAAGCCATTTAAGCCTTTTCACAGTGAGATCTATGCGATATGGCCGAGAAATGTAATTTTGATGTTAACTCCCAAACCGCTGCGCAGAAGTCAACCAAACTTCACCCAATAGTGTATTGTATCACATTCTAGTAGTTACATTTGAAAATTTCGTTCTAGGACATTTGGTTTGAGCGCAATTATTAAACTTAGGTCAAAAAAGCCATTTATGCCTTTTCACAGTGAGATCTATGCGATATGGCCGAGAAATGTAATTTTGATGTTAACTCCCAAACCGCTGCGCAGAAGTCAACCAAACTTCACCCAATAGTGTATTGTATCACATTCTAGTAGTTACATTTGAAAATTTCGTTCTAGGACATTTGGTTTGAGCGCAATTATTAAACTTAGGTCAAAAAAGCCATTTATGCCTTTTCACAGTGAGATCTATGCGATATGGCCGAGAAATGTAATTTTGATGTTAACTCCCAAACCGCTGCGCAGAAGTAAACCAAACTTCACCCATTAGTGTATTGTATCACAATCTAGTAGTTACATGTGGAAATTTGGTTCTAGGACATTTGATTTTAGCGCAATCCTCAAACTTAGGTCAAAAAAGCCATTTAAGCCTTTTCACAGTGAGATCTATGCGATATGGCCGAGAAATGTAATTTTGATGTTAACTCCCAAACCGCTGCGCAGAAGTCAACCAAACTTCACCCAATAGTGTATTGTATCACAATCTAGTAGTTACATTTGAAAATTTTGTTCTAGGAAATTTTGTTTGAGCGCAATCATCAAACTTAATTAAAAAAGTCATTTAAGCCTTTTCACAGTGAGATCTATGCGATATGGCCGAGAAATGTAATTTTGATGTTAACTCCCAAACCGCTGCGCAGAAGTCAACCAAACTTCACCCATTAGTGTATTGTATCACAATCTAGTAGTTACATGTGGAAATTTGGTTCTAGGACATTTGATTTGAGCGCAATCCTCAAACTTAGGTCAAAAATGCCATTTAAGCCTTTTCACAGTGAGATCTATGCGATATGGCCGAGAAATGTAATTTTGATGTTAACTCCCAAACCGCTGCGCAGAAGTCAACCAAACTTCACCCAATAGTGTATTGTATCACATTCTAGTAGTTACATTTTAAAATTTCGTTCTAGGACATTTGGTTTGAGCGCAATTATTAAACTTAGGTCAAAAAAGCCATTTAAGCCTTTTCACAGTGAGATCTATGCGATATGGCCGAGAAATGTAATTTTGATGTTAACTCCCAAACCGCTGCGCAGAAGTAAACCAAACTTCACCCATTAGTGTATTGTATCACAATCTAGTAGTTACATGTGGAAATTTGGTTCTAGGACATTTGATTTGAGCGCAATCCTCAAACTTAGGTCAAAAAAGCCATTTAAGCCTTTTCACAGTGAGATCTATGCGATATGGCCGAGAAATGTAATTTTGATGTTAACTCCCAAACCGCTGCGCAGAAGTCAACCAAACTTCACCCAATAGTGTATTGTATCACAATCTAGTAGTTACATTTGAAAATTTTGTTCTAGGACATTTTGTTTGAATGCAATCATCAAACTTAATTAAAAAAGTCATTTAAGCCTTTTCACAGTGAGATCTATGCGATATGGCCGAGAAATGTAATTTTGATGTTAACTCCCAAACCGCTGCGCAGAAGTCAACCAAACTTCACCCATTAGTGTATTGTATCACAATCTAGTAGTTACATGTGGAAATTTGGTTATAGGACATTTGATTTGAGCGCAATCCTCAAACTTAGGTCAAAAAAGCCATTTAAGCCTTTTCACAGTGAGATCTATGCGATATGGCCGAGAAATGTAATTTTGATGTTAACTCCCAAACCGCTGCGCAGAAGTCAACCAAACTTCACCCAATAGTGTATTGTATCACAATCTAGTAGTTACATTTGAAAATTTTGTTCTAGGAAATTTTGTTTGAGCGCAATCATCAAACTTAATTAAAAAAGTCATTTAAGCCTTTTCACAGTGAGATCTATGCGATATGGCCGAGAAATGTAATTTTGATGTTAACTCCCAAACCGCTGCGCAGAAGTCAACCAAACTTCACCCATTAGTGTATTGTATCACAATCTAGTAGTTACATGTGGAAATTTGGTTCTAGGACATTTGATTTGAGCGCAATCCTCAAACTCAGGTCAAAAAAGCCATTTAAGCCTTTTCACAGTGAGATCTATGCGATATGGCCGAGAAATGTAATTTTGATGTTAACTCCCAAACCGCTGCGCAGAAGTCAACCAAACTTCACCCAATAGTGTATTGTATCACATTCTAGTAGTTACATTTTAAAATTTCGTTCAAGGACATTTGGTTTGAGCGCAATTATTAAACTTGGGTCAAAAAAGCCATTTAAGCCTTTTCACAGTGAGATCTATGCGATATGGCCGAGAAATGTAATTTTGATGTTAACTCCCAAACCGCTGCGCAGAAGTAAACCAAACTTCACCCATTAGTGTATTGTATCACAATCTAGTAGTTACATGTGGAAATTTGGTTCTAGGACATTTGATTTGAGCGCAATCCTCAAACTCAGGTCAAAAAAGCCATTTAAGCCTTTTCACAGTGAGATCTATGCGATATGGCCGAGAAATGTAATTTTGATGTTAACTCCCAAACCGCTGCGCAGAAGTCAACCAAACTTCACCCAATAGTGTATTGTATCACAATCTAGTAGTTATATTTGAAAATTTTGTTCTAGGACATTTTGTTTGAACGCAATCATCAAACTTAATTAAAAAAGTCATTTAAGCCTTTTCACAGTGAGATCTATGCGATATGGCCGAGAAATGTAATTTTGATGTTAACTCCCAAACCGCTGCGCAGAAGTCAACCAAACTTCACCCAATAGTGTATTGTATCATAATCTAGTAGTTACATTTGAAAATTTTGTTCTAGGACATTTTGTTTGAGCGCAATCCTCAAACTTAGGTCAAAAAAGCCATTTAAGCCTTTTCACAATGAGATCTATGCGATATGGCCGAGAAATGTAATTTTGATGTTAACTCCCAAACCGCTGCGCAGAAGTCAACCAAACTTCACCCAATAGTGTATTGTATCACATTCTAGTAGTTACATTTGAAAATTTCGTTCTAGGACATTTGGTTTGAGCGCAATCATTAAACTTAGGTCAAAAAAGCCATTTAAGCCTTTTCACAGTGAGATCTATGCGATATGGCCGAGAAATGTAATTTTGATGTTAACTCCCAAACCGCTGCGCAGAAGTAAACCAAACTTCACCCATTAGTGTATTGTATCACAATCTAGTAGTTACATGTGGAAATTTGGTTCTAGGACATTTGATTTGAGCGCAATCCTCAAACTTAGGTCAAAAAAGCCATTTAAGCCTTTTCACAGTGAGATCTATGCGATATGGCCGAGAAATGTAATTTTGATGTTAACTCCCAAACCGCTGCGCAGAAGTCAACCAAACTTCACCCAATAGTGTATTGTATCACAATCTAGTAGTTACATTTGGAAATTTAGTTCTAGGACATTTTGTTTGAACGCAATCATCAAACTTAATTAAAAAAGTCATTTAAGCCTTTTCACAGTGAGATCTATGCGATATGGCCGAGAAATGTAATTTTGATGTTAACTCCCAAACCGCTGCGCAGAAGTCAACCAAACTTCACCCATTAGTGTATTGTATCACAATCTAGTAGTTACATGTGGAAATTTGGTTATAGGACATTTGATTTGAGCGCAATCCTCAAACTTAGGTCAAAAAAGCCATTTAAGCCTTTTCACAGTGAGATCTATGTGATATGGCCGAGAAATGTAATTTTGATGTTAACTCCCAAACCGCTGCGCAGAAGTCAACCAAACTTCACCCAATAGTGTATTGTATCACAATCTAGTAGTTACATTTGAAAATTTTGTTCTAGGAAATTTTGTTTGAGCGCAATCATCAAACTTAATTAAAAAAGTCATTTAAGCCTTTTCACAGTGAGATCTATGCGATATGGCCGAGAAATGTAATTTTGATGTTAACTCCCAAACCGCTGCGCAGAAGTCAACCAAACTTCACCCATTAGTGTATTTTATCACAATCTAGTAGTTACATGTGGAAATTTGGTTCTAGGACATTTGATTTGAGCGCAATCCTCAAACTTAGGTCAAAAAAGCCATTTAAGCCTTTTCACAGTGAGATCTATGCGATATGGCCGAGAAATGTAATTTTGATGTTCACTCCCAAACCGCTGCGCAGAAGTCAACCAAACTTCACCCATTAGTGTATTGTATCACAATCTAGTAGTTACATGTGGAAATTTGGTTATAGGACATTTGATTTGAGCGCAATCCTCAAACTTAGGTCAAAAAAGCCATTTAAGCCTTTTCACAGTGAGATCTATGCGATATGGCCGAGAAATGTAATTTTGATGTTAACTCCCAAACCGCTGCGCAGAAGTCAACCAAACTTCACCCATTAGTGTATTGTATCACAATCTAGTAGTTACATTTGAAAATTTCGTTCTAGGACATTTGGTTTGAGCGCAATCTTTAAACTTAGGTCAAAAAAGCCATTTAAGCCTTTTCACAGTGAGATCTATGCGATATGGCCGAGAAATGTAATTTTGATGTTAACTCCCAAACCGCTGCGCAGAAGTCAACCAAACTTCACCCAATAGTGTATTGTATCACAATCTAGTAGTTACATGTGGAAATTTGGTTCTAGGACATTTGATTTGAGCGCAATCCTCAAACTTAGGTCAAAAAAGCCATTTAAGCCTTTTCACAGTGAGATCTATGCGATATGGCCGAGAAATGTAATTTTGATGTTAACTCCCAAACCGCTGCGCAGAAGTCAACCAAACTTCACCCAATAGTGTATTGTATCACATTCTAGTAGTTACATTTTAAAATTTCGTTCTAGGACATTTGGTTTGAGCGCAATTATTAAACTTAGGTCAAAAAAGCCATTTAAGCCTTTTCACAGTGAGATCTATGCGATATGGCCGAGAAATGTAATTTTGATGTTAACTCCCAAACCGCTGCGCAGAAGTCAACCAAACTTCACCCAATAGTGTATTGTATCACAATCTAGTAGTTACATTTGAAAATTTTGTTCTAGGAAATTTTGTTTGAGCGCAATCATCAAACTTAATTAAAAAAGTCATTTAAACCTTTTCACAGTGAGATCTATGCGATATGGCCGAGAAATGTAATTTTGATGTTAACTCCCAAACCGCTGCGCAGAAGTCAACCAAACTTCACCCATTAGTGTATTTTATCACAATCTAGTAGTTACATGTGGAAATTTGGTTCTAGGACATTTGATTTGAGCGCAATCCTCAAACTTAGGTCAAAAAAGCCATTTAAGCCTTTTCACAGTGAGATCTATGCGATATGGCCGAGAAATGTAATTTTGATGTTCACTCCCAAACCGCTGCGCAGAAGTCAACCAAACTTCACCCATTAGTGTATTGTATCACAATCTAGTAGTTACATGTGGAAATTTTGTTCTAGGACATTTGATTTGAGCGCAATCCTCAAACTTAGGTCAAAAAAGCCATTTAAGCCTTTTCACAGTGAGATCTATGCGATATGGCCGAGAAATGTAATTTTGATGTTAACTCCCAAACCGCTGCGCAGAAGTCAACCAAACTTCACCCAATAGTGTATTGTATCACATTCTAGTAGTTACATTTGAAAATTTCGTTCTAGGACATTTGGTTTGAGCGCAATTATTAAACTTAGGTCAAAAAAGCCATTTATGCCTTTTCACAGTGAGATCTATGCGATATGGCCGAGAAATGTAATTTTGATGTTAACTCCCAAACCGCTGCGCAGAAGTAAACCAAACTTCACCCATTAGTGTATTGTATCACAATCTAGTAGTTACATGTGGAAATTTGGTTCTAGGACATTTGATTTTAGCGCAATCCTCAAACTTAGGTCAAAAAAGCCATTTAAGCCTTTTCACAGTGAGATCTATGCGATATGGCCGAGAAATGTAATTTTGATGTTAACTCCCAAACCGCTGCGCAGAAGTCAACCAAACTTCACCCAATAGTGTATTGTATCACAATCTAGTAGTTACATTTGAAAATTTTGTTCTAGGAAATTTTGTTTGAGCGCAATCATCAAACTTAATTAAAAAAGTCATTTAAGCCTTTTCACAGTGAGATCTATGCGATATGGCCGAGAAATGTAATTTTGATGTTAACTCCCAAACCGCTGCGCAGAAGTCAACCAAACTTCACCCATTAGTGTATTGTATCACAATCTAGTAGTTACATGTGGAAATTTGGTTCTAGGACATTTGATTTGAGCGCAATCCTCAAACTTAGGTCAAAAATGCCATTTAAGCCTTTTCACAGTGAGATCTATGCGATATGGCCGAGAAATGTAATTTTGATGTTAACTCCCAAACCGCTGCGCAGAAGTCAACCAAACTTCACCCAATAGTGTATTGTATCACATTCTAGTAGTTACATTTTAAAATTTCGTTCTAGGACATTTGGTTTGAGCGCAATTATTAAACTTAGGTCAAAAAAGCCATTTAAGCCTTTTCACAGTGAGATCTATGCGATATGGCCGAGAAATGTAATTTTGATGTTAACTCCCAAACCGCTGCGCAGAAGTAAACCAAACTTCACCCATTAGTGTATTGTATCACAATCTAGTAGTTACATGTGGAAATTTGGTTCTAGGACATTTGATTTGAGCGCAATCCTCAAACTTAGGTCAAAAAAGCCATTTAAGCCTTTTCACAGTGAGATCTATGCGATATGGCCGAGAAATGTAATTTTGATGTTAACTCCCAAACCGCTGCGCAGAAGTCAACCAAACTTCACCCAATAGTGTATTGTATCACAATCTAGTAGTTACATTTGAAAATTTTGTTCTAGGACATTTTGTTTGAATGCAATCATCAAACTTAATTAAAAAAGTCATTTAAGCCTTTTCACAGTGAGATCTATGCGATATGGCCGAGAAATGTAATTTTGATGTTAACTCCCAAACCGCTGCGCAGAAGTCAACCAAACTTCACCCATTAGTGTATTGTATCACAATCTAGTAGTTACATGTGGAAATTTGGTTATAGGACATTTGATTTGAGCGCAATCCTCAAACTTAGGTCAAAAAAGCCATTTAAGCCTTTTCACAGTGAGATCTATGCGATATGGCCGAGAAATGTAATTTTGATGTTAACTCCCAAACCGCTGCGCAGAAGTCACATAAACTTCACCCAATAGTGTATTTTATCACAATCTAGTAGTTACATTTGGAAATTTAGTTCTAGGACATTTGATTTGAGCGCAATCTTCAAACTTAATTAAAAAAAGTCATTTAAGCCTTTTCACAGTGAGATCTATGCAATATGGCCGAGAAATGTAATTTTGATGTTCACTCCCAAACCGCTGCGCAGAAGTCAACCAAACTTCACCCATTAGTGTATTGTATCACAATCTAGTAGTTACATGTGGAAATTTGGTTATAGGACATTTGATTTGAGCGCAATCCTCCAACTTAGGTCAAAAAAGCCATTTAAGCCTTTTCACAGTGAGATCTATGCGATATGGCCGAGAAATGTAATTTTGATGTTAACTCCCAAACCGCTGCGCAGAAGTCAACCAAACTTCACCCATTAGTGTATTGTATCACAATCTAGTAGTTACATTTGAAAATTTCGTTCTAGGACATTTGGTTTGAGCGCAATCTTTAAACTTAGGTCAAAAAAGCCATTTAAGCCTTTTCACAGTGAGATCTATGCGATATGGCCGAGAAATGTAATTTTGATGTTAACTCCCAAACCGCTGCGCAGAAGTCAACCAAACTTCACCCAATAGTGTATTGTATCACAATCTAGTAGTTACGTTTGAAAATTTTGTTCTAGGACATTTTGTTTGAACGCAATCATCAAACTTAATTAAAAAAGTCATTTAAGCCTTTTCACAGTGAGATCTATGCGATATGGCCGAGAAATGTAATTTTGATGTTAACTCCCAAACCGCTGCGCAGAAGTCAACCAAACTTCACCCAATAGTGTATTGTATCACAATCTAGTAGTTACATTTGAAAATTTTGTTCTAGGAAATTTTGTTTGAGCGCAATCATCAAACTTAATTAAAAAAGCCATTTAAGCCTTTTCACAGTGAGATCTATGCGATATGGCCGAGAAATGTAATTTTGATGTTAACTCCCAAACCGCTGCGCAGAAGTCAACCAAACTTCACCCAATAGTGTATTGTATCACAATCTAGTAGTTACATTTGAAAATTTAGTTCTAGGACATTTTGTTTGAACGCAATCATCAAACTTAATTAAAAAAGTCATTTAAGCCTTTTCACAGTGAGATCTATGCGATATGGCCGAGAAATGTAATTTTGATGTTAACTCCCAAACCGCTGCGCAGAAGTCAACCAAACTTCACCCATTAGTGTATTGTATCACAATCTAGTAGTTACATGTGGAAATTTGGTTATAGGACATTTGATTTGAGCGCAATCCTCAAACTTAGGTCAAAAAAGCCATTTAAGCCTTTTCACAGTGAGATCTATGCGATATGGCCGAGAAATGTAATTTTGATGTTAACTCCCAAACCGCTGCGCAGAAGTCAACCAAACTTCACCCAATAGTGTATTGTATCACAATCTAGTAGTTACATTTGAAAATTTCGTTCTAGGACATTTGGTTTGAGCGCAATCTTTAAACTTAGGTCAAAAAAGCCATTTAAGCCTTTTCACAGTGAGATCTATGCGATATGGCCGAGAAATGTAATTTTGATGTTAACTCCCAAACCGCTGCGCAGAAGTCAACCAAACTTCACCCAATAGTGTATTGTATCACAATCTAGTAGTTACATGTGGAAATTTGGTTCTAGGACATTTGATTTGAGCGCAATCCTCAAACTTAGGTCAAAAAAGCCATTTAAGCCTTTTCACAGTGAGATCTATGCGATATGGCCGAGAAATGTAATTTTGATGTTAACTCCCAAACCGCTGCGCAGAAGTCAACCAAACTTCACCCAATAGTGTATTGTATCACATTCTAGTAGTTACATTTTAAAAGTTCGTTCTAGGACATTTGGTTTGAGCTCAATTATTAAACTTAGGTCAAAAAAGCCATTTAAGCCTTTTCACAGTGAGATCTATGCGATATGGCCGAGAAATGTAATTTTGATGTTAACTCCCAAACCGCTGCGCAGAAGTCAACCAAACTTCACCCAATAGTGTATTGTATCACAATCTAGTAGTTACATTTGAAAATTTTGTTCTAGGAAATTTTGTTTGAGCGCAATCATCAAACTTAATTAAAAAAGTCATTTAAACCTTTTCACAGTGAGATCTATGCGATATGGCCGAGAAATGTAATTTTGATGTTAACTCCCAAACCGCTGCGCAGAAGTCAACCAAACTTCACCCATTAGTGTATTTTATCACAATCTAGTAGTTACATGTGGAAATTTGGTTCTAGGACATTTGATTTGAGCGCAATCCTCAAACTTAGGTCAAAAAAGCCATTTAAGCCTTTTCACAGTGAGATCTATGCGATATGGCCGAGAAATGTAATTTTGATGTTCACTCCCAAACCGCTGCGCAGAAGTCAACCAAACTTCACCCATTAGTGTATTGTATCACAATCTAGTAGTTACATTTGAAAATTTCGTTCTAGGACATTTGGTTTGAGCGCAATCTTTAAACTTAGGTCAAAAAATGCCATTTAAGCCTTTTCACAGTGAGATCTATGCGATATGGCCGAGAAATGTAATTTTGATGTTAACTCCCAAACCGCTGCGCAGAAGTCAACCAAACTTCACCCAATAGTGTATTGTATCACAATCTAGTAGTTACATTTGAAAATTTTGTTCTAGGACATTTTGTTTGAACGCAATAATCAAACTTAATTAAAAAAGTCATTTAAGCCTTTTCACAGTGAGATCTATGCGATATGGCCGAGAAATGTAATTTTGATGTTAACTCCCAAACCGCTGCGCAGAAGTCAACCAAACTTCACCCAATAGTGTATTGTATCACAATCTAGTAGTTACATTTGAACATTTTGTTCTAGGAAATTTTGTTTGAGCGCAATCATCAAACTTAATTAAAAAAGTCATTTAAGCCTTTTCACAGTGAGATCTATGCGATATGGCCGAGAAATGTAATTTTGATGTTAACTCCCAAACCGCTGCGCAGAAGTCAACCAAACTTCACCCATTAGTGTATTTTATCACAATCTAGTAGTTACATGTGGAAATTTGGTTCTAGGACATTTGATTTTAGCGCAATCCTCAAACTTAGGTCAAAAAAGCCATTTAAGCCTTTTCACAGTGAGATCTATGCGATATGGCCGAGAAATGTAATTTTGATGTTAACTCCCAAACCGCTGCGCAGAAGTCAACCAAACTTCACCCAATAGTGTATTGTATCACAATCTAGTAGTTACATTTAAAAATTTTGTTCTAGGACATTTTGTTTGAACGCAATCATCAAACTTAATTAAAAAAGTCATTTAAGCCTTTTCACAGTGAGATCTATGCGATATGGCCGAGAAATGTAATTTTGATGTTAACTCCCAAACCGCTGCGCAGAAGTAAACCAAACTTCACCCATTAGTGTATTGTATCACAATCTAGTAGTTACATGTGGAAATTTGGTTCTAGGACATTTGATTTGAGCGCAATCCTCAAACTTAGGTCAAAAAAGCCATTTAAGCCTTTTCACAGTGAGATCTATGCGATATGGCCGAGAAATGTAATTTTGATGTTAACTCCCAAACCGCTGCGCAGAAGTCAACCAAATTTCACCCAATAGTGTATTGTATCACATTCTAGTAGTTACATTTGAAAATTTCGTTCTAGGACATTTGGTTTGAGCGCAATTATTAAACTTAGGTCAAAAAAGCCATTTAAGCCTTTTCACAGTGAGATCTATGCGATATGGCCGAGAAATGTAATTTTGATGTTAACTCCCAAACCGCTGCGCAGAAGTAAACCAAACTTCACCCATTAGTGTATTGTATCACAATCTAGTAGTTACATGTGGAAATTTGGTTCTAGGACATTTGATTTTAGCGCAATCCTCAAACTTAGGTCAAAAAAGCCATTTAAGCCTTTTCACAGTGAGATCTATGCGATATGGCCGAGAAATGTAATTTTGATGTTAACTCCCAAACCGCTGCGCAGAAGTCAACCAAACTTCACCCAATAGTGTATTGTATCACAATCTAGTAGTTACATTTGAAAATTTTGTTCTAGGAAATTTTGTTTGAGCGCAATCATCAAACTTAATTAAAAAAGTCATTTAAGCCTTTTCACAGTGAGATCTATGCGATATGGCCGAGAAATGTAATTTTGATGTTAACTCCCAAACCGCTGCGCAGAAGTCAACCAAACTTCACCCATTAGTGTATTGTATCACAATCTAGTAGTTACATGTGGAAATTTGGTTCTAGGACATTTGATTTGAGCGCAATCCTCAAACTTAGGTCAAAAAAGCCATTTAAGCCTTTTCACAGTGAGATCTATGCGATATGGCCGAGAAATGTAATTTTGATGTTAACTCCCAAACCGCTGCGCAGAAGTCAACCAAACTTCACCCAATAGTGTATTGTATCACATTCTAGTAGTTACATTTGAAAATTTCGTTCTAGGACATTTGGTTTGAGCGCAATTATTAAACTTAGGTCAAAAAAGCCATTTAAGCCTTTTCACAGTGAGATCTATGCGATATGGCCGAGAAATGTAATTTTGATGTTAACTCCCAAACCGCTGCGCAGAAGTCAACCAAACTTCACCCATTAGTGTATTGTATCACAATCTAGTAGTTACATGTGGAAATTTGGTTCTAGGACATTTGATTTGAGCGCAATCCTCAAACTTAGGTCAAAAAAGCCATTTAAGCCTTTTCACAGTGAGATCTATGCGATATGGCCGAGAAATGTAATTTTGATGTTAACTCCCAAACCGCTGCGCAGAAGTCAACCAAACTTCACCCAATAGTGTATTGTATCACAATCTAGTAGTTACATTTGAAAATTTTGTTCTAGGACATTTTGTTTGAATGCAATCATCAAACTTAATTAAAAAAGTCATTTAAGCCTTTTCACAGTGAGATCTATGCGATATGGCCGAGAAATGTAATTTTGATGTTAACTCCCAAACCGCTGCGCAGAAGTAAACCAAACTTCACCCATTAGTGTATTGTATCACAATCTAGTAGTTACATGTGGAAATTTGGTTCTAGGACATTTGATTTGAGCGCAATCCTCAAACTCAGGTCAAAAAAGCCATTTAAGCCTTTTCACAGTGAGATCTATGCGATATGGCCGAGAAATGTAATTTTGATGTTAACTCCCAAACCGCTGCGCAGAAGTCAACCAAACTTCACCCAATAGTGTATTGTATCACAATCTAGTAGTTACATTTGAAAATTTTGTTCTAGGACATTTTGTTTGAACGCAATCATCAAACTTAATTAAAAAAGTCATTTAAGCCTTTTCACAGTGAGATCTATGCGATATGGCCGAGAAATGTAATTTTGATGTTAACTCCCAAACCGCTGCGCAGAAGTCAACCAAACTTCACCCAATAGTGTATTGTATCATAATCTAGTAGTTACATTTGAAAATTTTGTTCTAGGACATTTTGTTTGAGCGCAATCCTCAAACTTAGGTCAAAAAAGCCATTTAAGCCTTTTCACAATGAGATCTATGCGATATGGCCGAGAAATGTAATTTTGATGTTAACTCCCAAACCGCTGCGCAGAAGTCAACCAAACTTCACCCAATAGTGTATTGTATCACATTCTAGTAGTTACATTTGAAAATTTCGTTCTAGGACATTTGGTTTGAGCGCAATCATTAAACTTAGGTCAAAAAAGCCATTTAAGCCTTTTCACAGTGAGATCTATGCGATATGGCCGAGAAATGTAATTTTGATGTTAACTCCCAAACCGCTGCGCAGAAGTAAACCAAACTTCACCCATTAGTGTATTGTATCACAATCTAGTAGTTACATGTGGAAATTTGGTTCTAGGACATTTGATTTGAGCGCAATCCTCAAACTTAGGTCAAAAAAGCCATTTAAGCCTTTTCACAGTGAGATCTATGCGATATGGCCGAGAAATGTAATTTTGATGTTAACTCCCAAACCGCTGCGCAGAAGTCAACCAAACTTCACCCAATAGTGTATTGTATCACAATCTAGTAGTTACATTTGGAAATTTAGTTCTAGGACATTTTGTTTGAACGCAATCATCAAACTTAATTAAAAAAGTCATTTAAGCCTTTTCACAGTGAGATCTATGCGATATGGCCGAGAAATGTAATTTTGATGTTAACTCCCAAACCGCTGCGCAGAAGTCAACCAAACTTCACCCATTAGTGTATTGTATCACAATCTAGTAGTTACATGTGGAAATTTGGTTATAGGACATTTGATTTGAGCGCAATCCTCAAACTTAGGTCAAAAAAGCCATTTAAGCCTTTTCACAGTGAGATCTATGCGATATGGCCGAGAAATGTAATTTTGATGTTAACTCCCAAACCGCTGCGCAGAAGTCAACCAAACTTCACCCAATAGTGTATTGTATCACAATCTAGTAGTTACATTTGAAAATTTTGTTCTAGGAAATTTTGTTTGAGCGCAATCATCAAACGTAATTAAAAAAGTCATTTAAGCCTTTTCACAGTGAGATCTATGCGATATGGCCGAGAAATGTAATTTTGATGTTAACTCCCAAACCGCTGCGCAGAAGTCAACCAAACTTCACCCATTAGTGTATTTTATCACAATCTAGTAGTTACATGTGGAAATTTGGTTCTAGGACATTTGATTTGAGCGCAATCCTCAAACTTAGGTCAAAAAAGCCATTTAAGCCTTTTCACAGTGAGATCTATGCGATATGGCCGAGAAATGTAATTTTGATGTTAACTCCCAAACCGCTGCGCAGAAGTCAACCAAACTTCACCCAATAGTGTATTGTATCACATTCTAGTAGTTACATTTTAAAATTTCGTTCTAGGACATTTGGTTTGAGCGCAATTATTAAACTTAGGTCAAAAAAGCCATTTAAGCCTTTTCACAGTGAGATCTATGCGATATGGCCGAGAAATGTAATTTTGATGTTAACTCCCAAACCGCTGCGCAGAAGTCAACCAAACTTCACCCAATAGTGTATTGTATCACAATCTAGTAGTTACATTTGAAAATTTTGTTCTAGGAAATTTTGTTTGAGCGCAATCATCAAACTTAATTAAAAAAGTCATTTAAACCTTTTCACAGTGAGATCTATGCGATATGGCCGAGAAATGTAATTTTGATGTTAACTCCCAAACCGCTGCGCAGAAGTCAACCAAACTTCACCCATTAGTGTATTTTATCACAATCTAGTAGTTACATGTGAAAATTTGGTTCTAGGACATTTGATTTGAGCGCAATCCTCAAACTTAGGTAAAAAAAGCCATTTAAGCCTTTTCACAGTGAGATCTATGCGATATGGCCGAGAAATGTAATTTTGATGTTCACTCCCAAACCGCTGCGCAGAAGTCAACCAAACTTCACCCATTAGTGTATTGTATCACAATCTAGTAGTTACATGTGGAAATTTGGTTATAGGACATTTGATTTGAGCGCAATCCTCAAACTTAGGTCAAAAAAGCCATTTAAGCCTTTTCACAGTGAGATCTATGCGATATGGCCGAGAAATGTAATTTTGATGTTAACTCCCAAACCGCTGCGCAGAAGTCAACCAAACTTCACCCAATAGTGTATTGTATCACAATCTAGTAGTTACATTTGAAAATTTTGTTCTAGGACATTTTGTTTGAACGCAATAATCAAACTTAATTAAAAAAGTCATTTAAGCCTTTTCACAGTGAGATCTATGCGATATGGCCGAGAAATGTAATTTTGATGTTAACTCCCAAACCGCTGCGCAGAAGTCAACCAAATTTCACCCAATAGTGTATTGTATCACATTCTAGTAGTTACATTTGAAAATTTCGTTCTAGGACATTTGGTTTGAGCGCAATTATTAAACTTAGGTCAAAAAAGCCATTTAAGCCTTTTCACAGTGAGATCTATGCGATATGGCCGAGAAATGTAATTTTGATGTTAACTCCCAAACCGCTGCGCAGAAGTCAACCAAACTTCACCCAATAGTGTATTGTATCACAATCTAGTAGTTACATTTGAAAATTTTGTTCTAGGAAATTTTGTTTGAGCGCAATCATCAAACTTAATTAAAAAAGTCATTTAAGCCTTTTCACAGTGAGATCTATGCGATATGGCCGAGAAATGTAATTTTGATGTTAACTCCCAAACCGCTGCGCAGAAGTCAACCAAACTTCACCCATTAGTGTATTGTATCACAATCTAGTAGTTACATGTGGAAATTTGGTTCTAGGACATTTGATTTGAGCGCAATCCTCAAACTTAGGTCAAAAAAGCCATTTAAGCCTTTTCACAGTGAGATCTATGCGATATGGCCGAGAAATGTAATTTTGATGTTAACTCCCAAACCGCTGCGCAGAAGTCAACCAAACTTCACCCAATAGTGTATTGTATCACATTCTAGTAGTTACATTTTAAAATTTCGTTCTAGGACATTTGGTTTGAGCGCAATTATTAAACTTAGGTCAAAAAAGCCATTTAAGCCTTTTCACAGTGAGATCTATGCGATATGGCCGAGAAATGTAATTTTGATGTTAACTCCCAAACCGCTGCGCAGAAGTCAACCAAACTTCACCCATTAGTGTATTGTATCACAATCTAGTAGTTACATGTGGAAATTTGGTTCTAGGACATTTGATTTGAGCGCAATCCTCAAACTTAGGTCAAAAAAGCCATTTAAGCCTTTTCACAGTGAGATCTATGCGATATGGCCGAGAAATGTAATTTTGATGTTAACTCCCAAACCGCTGCGCAGAAGTCAACCAAACTTCACCCAATAGTGTATTGTATCACAATCTAGTAGTTACATTTGAAAATTTTGTTCTAGGACATTTTGTTTGAATGCAATCATCAAACTTAATTAAAAAAGTCATTTAAGCCTTTTCACAGTGAGATCTATGCGATATGGCCGAGAAATGTAATTTTGATGTTAACTCCCAAACCGCTGCGCAGAAGTAAACCAAACTTCACCCATTAGTGTATTGTATCACAATCTAGTAGTTACATGTGGAAATTTGGTTCTAGGACATTTGATTTGAGCGCAATCCTCAAACTCAGGTCAAAAAAGCCATTTAAGCCTTTTCACAGTGAGATCTATGCGATATGGCCGAGAAATGTAATTTTGATGTTAACTCCCAAACCGCTGCGCAGAAGTCAACCAAACTTCACCCAATAGTGTATTGTATCACAATCTAGTAGTTACATTTGAAAATTTTGTTCTAGGACATTTTGTTTGAACGCAATCATCAAACTTAATTAAAAAAGTCATTTAAGCCTTTTCACAGTGAGATCTATGCGATATGGCCGAGAAATGTAATTTTGATGTTAACTCCCAAACCGCTGCGCAGAAGTCAACCAAACTTCACCCAATAGTGTATTGTATCATAATCTAGTAGTTACATTTGAAAATTTTGTTCTAGGACATTTTGTTTGAGCGCAATCCTCAAACTTAGGTCAAAAAAGCCATTTAAGCCTTTTCACAATGAGATCTATGCGATATGGCCGAGAAATGTAATTTTGATGTTAACTCCCAAACCGCTGCGCAGAAGTCAACCAAACTTCACCCAATAGTGTATTGTATCACATTCTAGTAGTTACATTTGAAAATTTCGTTCTAGGACATTTGGTTTGAGCGCAATCATTAAACTTAGGTCAAAAAAGCCATTTAAGCCTTTTCACAGTGAGATCTATGCGATATGGCCGAGAAATGTAATTTTGATGTTAACTCCCAAACCGCTGCGCAGAAGTAAACCAAACTTCACCCATTAGTGTATTGTATCACAATCTAGTAGTTACATGTGGAAATTTGGTTCTAGGACATTTGATTTGAGCGCAATCCTCAAACTTAGGTCAAAAAAGCCATTTAAGCCTTTTCACAGTGAGATCTATGCGATATGGCCGAGAAATGTAATTTTGATGTTAACTCCCAAACCGCTGCGCAGAAGCCAACCAAACTTCACCCAATAGTGTATTGTATCACAATCTAGTAGTTACATTTGGAAATTTAGTTCTAGGACATTTTGTTTGAACGCAATCATCAAACTTAATTAAAAAAGTCATTTAAGCCTTTTCACAGTGAGATCTATGCGATATGGCCGAGAAATGTAATTTTGATGTTAACTCCAAAACCGCTGCGCAGAAGTCAACCAAACTTCACCCATTAGTGTATTGTATCACAATCTAGTAGTTACATGTGGAAATTTGGTTCTAGGACATTTGATTTGAGCGCAATCCTCAAACTTAGGTCAAAAAAGCCATTTAAGCCTTTTCACAGTGAGATCTATGCGATATGGCCGAGAAATGTAATTTTGATGTTAACTCCCAAACCGCTGCGCAGAAGTCAACCAAACTTCACCCAATAGTGTATTGTATCACAATCTAGTAGTTACATTTGAAAATTTTGTTCTAGGAAATTTTGTTTGAGCGCAATCATCAAACGTAATTAAAAAAGTCATTTAAGCCTTTTCACAGTGAGATCTATGCGATATGGCCGAGAAATGTAATTTTGATGTTAACTCCCAAACCGCTGCGCAGAAGTCAACCAAACTTCACCCATTAGTGTATTTTATCACAATCTAGTAGTTACATGTGGAAATTTGGTTCTAGGACATTTGATTTGAGCGCAATCCTCAAACTTAGGTCAAAAAAGCCATTTAAGCCTTTTCACAGTGAGATCTATGCGATATGGCCGAGAAATGTAATTTTGATGTTAACTCCCAAACCGCTGCGCAGAAGTCAACCAAACTTCACCCAATAGTGTATTGTATCACATTCTAGTAGTTACATTTTAAAATTTCGTTCTAGGACATTTGGTTTGAGCGCAATTATTAAACTTAGGTCAAAAAAGCCATTTAAGCCTTTTCACAGTGAGATCTATGCGATATGGCCGAGAAATGTAATTTTGATGTTAACTCCCAAACCGCTGCGCAGAAGTCAACCAAACTTCACCCAATAGTGTATTGTATCACAATCTAGTAGTTACATTTGAAAATTTTGTTCTAGGAAATTTTGTTTGAGCGCAATCATCAAACTTAATTAAAAAAGTCATTTAAACCTTTTCACAGTGAGATCTATGCGATATGGCCGAGAAATGTAATTTTGATGTTAACTCCCAAACCGCTGCGCAGAAGTCAACCAAACTTCACCCATTAGTGTATTTTATCACAATCTAGTAGTTACATGTGAAAATTTGGTTCTAGGACATTTGATTTGAGCGCAATCCTCAAACTTAGGTAAAAAAAGCCATTTAAGCCTTTTCACAGTGAGATCTATGCGATATGGCCGAGAAATGTAATTTTGATGTTCACTCCCAAACCGCTGCGCAGAAGTCAACCAAACTTCACCCATTAGTGTATTGTATCACAATCTAGTAGTTACATGTGGAAATTTGGTTATAGGACATTTGATTTGAGCGCAATCCTCAAACTTAGGTCAAAAAAGCCATTTAAGCCTTTTCACAGTGAGATCTATGCGATATGGCCGAGAAATGTAATTTTGATGTTAACTCCCAAACCGCTGCGCAGAAGTCAACCAAACTTCACCCAATAGTGTATTGTATCACAATCTAGTAGTTACATTTGAAAATTTTGTTCTAGGACATTTTGTTTGAACGCAATAATCAAACTTAATTAAAAAAGTCATTTAAGCCTTTTCACAGTGAGATCTATGCGATATGGCCGAGAAATGTAATTTTGATGTTAACTCCCAAACCGCTGCGCAGAAGTCAACCAAACTTCACCCAATAGTGTATTGTATCACAATCTAGTAGTTACATTTGAACATTTTGTTCTAGGAAATTTTGTTTGAGCGCAATCATCAAACTTAATTAAAAAAGTCATTTAAGCCTTTTCACAGTGAGATCTATGCGATATGGCCGAGAAATGTAATTTTGATGTTAACTCCCAAACCGCTGCGCAGAAGTCAACCAAACTTCACCCATTAGTGTATTTTATCACAATCTAGTAGTTACATGTGGAAATTTGGTTCTAGGACATTTGATTTTAGCGCAATCCTCAAACTTAGGTCAAAAAAGCCATTTAAGCCTTTTCACAGTGAGATCTATGCGATATGGCCGAGAAATGTAATTTTGATGTTAACTCCCAAACCGCTGCGCAGAAGTCAACCAAACTTCACCCAATAGTGTATTGTATCACAATCTAGTAGTTACATTTAAAAATTTTGTTCTAGGACATTTTGTTTGAACGCAATCATCAAACTTAATTAAAAAAGTCATTTAAGCCTTTTCACAGTGAGATCTATGCGATATGGCCGAGAAATGTAATTTTGATGTTAACTCCCAAACCGCTGCGCAGAAGTAAACCAAACTTCACCCATTAGTGTATTGTATCACAATCTAGTAGTTACATGTGGAAATTTGGTTCTAGGACATTTGATTTGAGCGCAATCCTCAAACTTAGGTCAAAAAAGCCATTTAAGCCTTTTCACAGTGAGATCTATGCGATATGGCCGAGAAATGTAATTTTGATGTTAACTCCCAAACCGCTGCGCAGAAGTCAACCAAACTTCACCCAATAGTGTATTGTATCACATTCTAGTAGTTACATTTTAAAATTTCGTTCTAGGACATTTGGTTTGAGCGCAATTATTAAACTTAGGTCAAAAAAGCCATTTAAGCCTTTTCACAGTGAGATCTATGCGATATGGCCGAGAAATGTAATTTTGATGTTAACTCCCAAACCGCTGCGCAGAAGTAAACCAAACTTCACCCATTAGTGTATTGTATCACAATCTAGTAGTTACATGTGGAAATTTGGTTCTAGGACATTTGATTTGAGCGCAATCCTCAAACTTAGGTCAAAAAAGCCATTTAAGCCTTTTCACAGTGAGATCTATGCGATATGGCCGAGAAATGTAATTTTGATGTTAACTCCCAAACCGCTGCGCAGAAGTCAACCAAACTTCACCCAATAGTGTATTGTATCACAATCTAGTAGTTACATTTGAAAATTTTGTTCTAGGACATTTTGTTTGAATGCAATCATCAAACTTAATTAAAAAAGTCATTTAAGCCTTTTCACAGTGAGATCTATGCGATATGGCCGAGAAATGTAATTTTGATGTTAACTCCCAAACCGCTGCGCAGAAGTCAACCAAACTTCACCCATTAGTGTATTGTATCACAATCTAGTAGTTACATGTGGAAATTTGGTTATAGGACATTTGATTTGAGCGCAATCCTCAAACTTAGGTCAAAAAAGCCATTTAAGCCTTTTCACAGTGAGATCTATGCGATATGGCCGAGAAATGTAATTTTGATGTTAACTCCCAAACCGCTGCGCAGAAGTCACATAAACTTCACCCAATAGTGTATTTTATCACAATCTAGTAGTTACATTTGGAAATTTAGTTCTAGGACATTTGATTTGAGCGCAATCTTCAAACTTAATTAAAAAAAGTCATTTAAGCCTTTTCACAGTGAGATCTATGCAATATGGCCGAGAAATGTAATTTTGATGTTAACTCCCAAACCGCTGCGCAGAAGTCAACCAAACTTCACCCAATAGTGTATTGTATCACATTCTAGTAGTTACATTTGAAAATTTCGTTCTAGGACATTTGGTTTGAGCGCAATTATTAAACTTAGGTCAAAAAAGCCATTTAAGCCTTTTCACAGTGAGATCTATGCGATATGGCCGAGAAATGTAATTTTGATGTTAACTCCCAAACCGCTGCGCAGAAGTCAACCAAACTTCACCCATTAGTGTATTGTATCACAATCTAGTAGTTACATGTGGAAATTTGGTTCTAGGACATTTGATTTGAGCGCAATCCTCAAACTTAGGTCAAAAAAGCCATTTAAGCCTTTTCACAGTGAGATCTATGCGATATGGCCGAGAAATGTAATTTTGATGTTAACTCCCAAACCGCTGCGCAGAAGTCAACCAAACTTCACCCAATAGTGTATTGTATCACAATCTAGTAGTTACATTTGAAAATTTTGTTCTAGGACATTTTGTTTGAATGCAATCATCAAACTTAATTAAAAAAGTCATTTAAGCCTTTTCACAGTGAGATCTATGCGATATGGCCGAGAAATGTAATTTTGATGTTAACTCCCAAACCGCTGCGCAGAAGTAAACCAAACTTCACCCATTAGTGTATTGTATCACAATCTAGTAGTTACATGTGGAAATTTGGTTCTAGGACATTTGATTTGAGCGCAATCCTCAAACTCAGGTCAAAAAAGCCATTTAAGCCTTTTCACAGTGAGATCTATGCGATATGGCCGAGAAATGTAATTTTGATGTTAACTCCCAAACCGCTGCGCAGAAGTCAACCAAACTTCACCCAATAGTGTATTGTATCACAATCTAGTAGTTACATTTGAAAATTTTGTTCTAGGACATTTTGTTTGAACGCAATCATCAAACTTAATTAAAAAAGTCATTTAAGCCTTTTCACAGTGAGATCTATGCGATATGGCCGAGAAATGTAATTTTGATGTTAACTCCCAAACCGCTGCGCAGAAGTCAACCAAACTTCACCCAATAGTGTATTGTATCATAATCTAGTAGTTACATTTGAAAATTTTGTTCTAGGACATTTTGTTTGAGCGCAATCCTCAAACTTAGGTCAAAAAAGCCATTTAAGCCTTTTCACAATGAGATCTATGCGATATGGCCGAGAAATGTAATTTTGATGTTAACTCCCAAACCGCTGCGCAGAAGTCAACCAAACTTCACCCAATAGTGTATTGTATCACATTCTAGTAGTTACATTTGAAAATTTCGTTCTAGGACATTTGGTTTGAGCGCAATCATTAAACTTAGGTCAAAAAAGCCATTTAAGCCTTTTCACAGTGAGATCTATGCGATATGGCCGAGAAATGTAATTTTGATGTTAACTCCCAAACCGCTGCGCAGAAGTAAACCAAACTTCACCCATTAGTGTATTGTATCACAATCTAGTAGTTACATGTGGAAATTTGGTTCTAGGACATTTGATTTGAGCGCAATCCTCAAACTTAGGTCAAAAAAGCCATTTAAGCCTTTTCACAGTGAGATCTATGCGATATGGCCGAGAAATGTAATTTTGATGTTAACTCCCAAACCGCTGCGCAGAAGTCAACCAAACTTCACCCAATAGTGTATTGTATCACAATCTAGTAGTTACATTTGGAAATTTAGTTCTAGGACATTTTGTTTGAACGCAATCATCAAACTTAATTAAAAAAGTCATTTAAGCCTTTTCACAGTGAGATCTATGCGATATGGCCGAGAAATGTAATTTTGATGTTAACTCCCAAACCGCTGCGCAGAAGTCAACCAAACTTCACCCATTAGTGTATTGTATCACAATCTAGTAGTTACATGTGGAAATTTGGTTATAGGACATTTGATTTGAGCGCAATCCTCAAACTTAGGTCAAAAAAGCCATTTAAGCCTTTTCACAGTGAGATCTATGCGATATGGCCGAGAAATGTAATTTTGATGTTAACTCCCAAACCGCTGCGCAGAAGTCAACCAAACTTCACCCAATAGTGTATTGTATCACAATCTAGTAGTTACATTTGAAAATTTTGTTCTAGGAAATTTTGTTTGAGCGCAATCATCAAACGTAATTAAAAAAGTCATTTAAGCCTTTTCACAGTGAGATCTATGCGATATGGCCGAGAAATGTAATTTTGATGTTAACTCCCAAACCGCTGCGCAGAAGTCAACCAAACTTCACCCATTAGTGTATTTTATCACAATCTAGTAGTTACATGTGGAAATTTGGTTCTAGGACATTTGATTTGAGCGCAATCCTCAAACTTAGGTCAAAAAAGCCATTTAAGCCTTTTCACAGTGAGATCTATGCGATATGGCCGAGAAATGTAATTTTGATGTTAACTCCCAAACCGCTGCGCAGAAGTCAACCAAACTTCACCCAATAGTGTATTGTATCACATTCTAGTAGTTACATTTTAAAATTTCGTTCTAGGACATTTGGTTTGAGCGCAATTATTAAACTTAGGTCAAAAAAGCCATTTAAGCCTTTTCACAGTGAGATCTATGCGATATGGCCGAGAAATGTAATTTTGATGTTAACTCCCAAACCGCTGCGCAGAAGTCAACCAAACTTCACCCAATAGTGTATTGTATCACAATCTAGTAGTTACATTTGAAAATTTTGTTCTAGGAAATTTTGTTTGAGCGCAATCATCAAACTTAATTAAAAAAGTCATTTAAACCTTTTCACAGTGAGATCTATGCGATATGGCCGAGAAATGTAATTTTGATGTTAACTCCCAAACCGCTGCGCAGAAGTCAACCAAACTTCACCCATTAGTGTATTTTATCACAATCTAGTAGTTACATGTGAAAATTTGGTTCTAGGACATTTGATTTGAGCGCAATCCTCAAACTTAGGTAAAAAAAGCCATTTAAGCCTTTTCACAGTGAGATCTATGCGATATGGCCGAGAAATGTAATTTTGATGTTCACTCCCAAACCGCTGCGCAGAAGTCAACCAAACTTCACCCATTAGTGTATTGTATCACAATCTAGTAGTTACATGTGGAAATTTGGTTATAGGACATTTGATTTGAGCGCAATCCTCAAACTTAGGTCAAAAAAGCCATTTAAGCCTTTTCACAGTGAGATCTATGCGATATGGCCGAGAAATGTAATTTTGATGTTAACTCCCAAACCGCTGCGCAGAAGTCAACCAAACTTCACCCAATAGTGTATTGTATCACAATCTAGTAGTTACATTTGAAAATTTTGTTCTAGGACATTTTGTTTGAACGCAATAATCAAACTTAATTAAAAAAGTCATTTAAGCCTTTTCACAGTGAGATCTATGCGATATGGCCGAGAAATGTAATTTTGATGTTAACTCCCAAACCGCTGCGCAGAAGTCAACCAAATTTCACCCAATAGTGTATTGTATCACATTCTAGTAGTTACATTTGAAAATTTCGTTCTAGGACATTTGGTTTGAGCGCAATTATTAAACTTAGGTCAAAAAAGCCATTTAAGCCTTTTCACAGTGAGATCTATGCGATATGGCCGAGAAATGTAATTTTGATGTTAACTCCCAAACCGCTGCGCAGAAGTCAACCAAACTTCACCCAATAGTGTATTGTATCACAATCTAGTAGTTACATTTGAAAATTTTGTTCTAGGAAATTTTGTTTGAGCGCAATCATCAAACTTAATTAAAAAAGTCATTTAAGCCTTTTCACAGTGAGATCTATGCGATATGGCCGAGAAATGTAATTTTGATGTTAACTCCCAAACCGCTGCGCAGAAGTCAACCAAACTTCACCCATTAGTGTATTGTATCACAATCTAGTAGTTACATGTGGAAATTTGGTTCTAGGACATTTGATTTGAGCGCAATCCTCAAACTTAGGTCAAAAAAGCCATTTAAGCCTTTTCACAGTGAGATCTATGCGATATGGCCGAGAAATGTAATTTTGATGTTAACTCCCAAACCGCTGCGCAGAAGTCAACCAAACTTCACCCAATAGTGTATTGTATCACATTCTAGTAGTTACATTTTAAAATTTCGTTCTAGGACATTTGGTTTGAGCGCAATTATTAAACTTAGGTCAAAAAAGCCATTTAAGCCTTTTCACAGTGAGATCTATGCGATATGGCCGAGAAATGTAATTTTGATGTTAACTCCCAAACCGCTGCGCAGAAGTCAACCAAACTTCACCCATTAGTGTATTGTATCACAATCTAGTAGTTACATGTGGAAATTTGGTTCTAGGACATTTGATTTGAGCGCAATCCTCAAACTTAGGTCAAAAAAGCCATTTAAGCCTTTTCACAGTGAGATCTATGCGATATGGCCGAGAAATGTAATTTTGATGTTAACTCCCAAACCGCTGCGCAGAAGTCAACCAAACTTCACCCAATAGTGTATTGTATCACAATCTAGTAGTTACATTTGAAAATTTTGTTCTAGGACATTTTGTTTGAATGCAATCATCAAACTTAATTAAAAAAGTCATTTAAGCCTTTTCACAGTGAGATCTATGCGATATGGCCGAGAAATGTAATTTTGATGTTAACTCCCAAACCGCTGCGCAGAAGTAAACCAAACTTCACCCATTAGTGTATTGTATCACAATCTAGTAGTTACATGTCGAAATTTGGTTATAGGACATTTGATTTGAGCGCAATCCTCAAACTCAGGTCAAAAAAGCCATTTAAGCCTTTTCACAGTGAGATCTATGCGATATGGCCGAGAAATGTAATTTTGATGTTAACTCCCAAACCGCTGCGCAGAAGTCAACCAAACTTCACCCAATAGTGTATTGTATCACAATCTAGTAGTTACATTTGAAAATTTTGTTCTAGGACATTTTGTTTGAACGCAATCATCAAACTTAATTAAAAAAGTCATTTAAGCCTTTTCACAGTGAGATCTATGCGATATGGCCGAGAAATGTAATTTTGATGTTAACTCCCAAACCGCTGCGCAGAAGTCAACCAAACTTCACCCAATAGTGTATTGTATCATAATCTAGTAGTTACATTTGAAAATTTTGTTCTAGGACATTTTGTTTGAGCGCAATCCTCAAACTTAGGTCAAAAAAGCCATTTAAGCCTTTTCACAATGAGATCTATGCGATATGGCCGAGAAATGTAATTTTGATGTTAACTCCCAAACCGCTGCGCAGAAGTCAACCAAACTTCACCCAATAGTGTATTGTATCACATTCTAGTAGTTACATTTGAAAATTTCGTTCTAGGACATTTGGTTTGAGCGCAATCATTAAACTTAGGTCAAAAAAGCCATTTAAGCCTTTTCACAGTGAGATCTATGCGATATGGCCGAGAAATGTAATTTTGATGTTAACTCCCAAACCGCTGCGCAGAAGTAAACCAAACTTCACCCATTAGTGTATTGTATCACAATCTAGTAGTTACATGTGGAAATTTGGTTCTAGGACATTTGATTTGAGCGCAATCCTCAAACTTAGGTCAAAAAAGCCATTTAAGCCTTTTCACAGTGAGATCTATGCGATATGGCCGAGAAATGTAATTTTGATGTTAACTCCCAAACCGCTGCGCAGAAGCCAACCAAACTTCACCCAATAGTGTATTGTATCACAATCTAGTAGTTACATTTGGAAATTTAGTTCTAGGACATTTTGTTTGAACGCAATCATCAAACTTAATTAAAAAAGTCATTTAAGCCTTTTCACAGTGAGATCTATGCGATATGGCCGAGAAATGTAATTTTGATGTTAACTCCCAAACCGCTGCGCAGAAGTCAACCAAACTTCACCCATTAGTGTATTGTATCACAATCTAGTAGTTACATGTGGAAATTTGGTTATAGGACATTTGATTTGAGCGCAATCCTCAAACTTAGGTCAAAAAAGCCATTTAAGCCTTTTCACAGTGAGATCTATGCGATATGGCCGAGAAATGTAATTTTGATGTTAACTCCCAAACCGCTGCGCAGAAGTCAACCAAACTTCACCCAATAGTGTATTGTATCACAATCTAGTAGTTACATTTGAAAATTTTGTTCTAGGAAATTTTGTTTGAGCGCAATCATCAAACGTAATTAAAAAAGTCATTTAAGCCTTTTCACAGTGAGATCTATGCGATATGGCCGAGAAATGTAATTTTGATGTTAACTCCCAAACCGCTGCGCAGAAGTCAACCAAACTTCACCCATTAGTGTATTTTATCACAATCTAGTAGTTACATGTGGAAATTTGGTTCTAGGACATTTGATTTGAGCGCAATCCTCAAACTTAGGTCAAAAAAGCCATTTAAGCCTTTTCACAGTGAGATCTATGCGATATGGCCGAGAAATGTAATTTTGATGTTAACTCCCAAACCGCTGCGCAGAAGTCAACCAAACTTCACCCAATAGTGTATTGTATCACATTCTAGTAGTTACATTTTAAAATTTCGTTCTAGGACATTTGGTTTGAGCGCAATTATTAAACTTAGGTCAAAAAAGCCATTTAAGCCTTTTCACAGTGAGATCTATGCGATATGGCCGAGAAATGTAATTTTGATGTTAACTCCCAAACCGCTGCGCAGAAGTCAACCAAACTTCACCCAATAGTGTATTGTATCACAATCTAGTAGTTACATTTGAAAATTTTGTTCTAGGAAATTTTGTTTGAGCGCAATCATCAAACTTAATTAAAAAAGTCATTTAAACCTTTTCACAGTGAGATCTATGCGATATGGCCGAGAAATGTAATTTTGATGTTAACTCCCAAACCGCTGCGCAGAAGTCAACCAAACTTCACCCATTAGTGTATTTTATCACAATCTAGTAGTTACATGTGAAAATTTGGTTCTAGGACATTTGATTTGAGCGCAATCCTCAAACTTAGGTAAAAAAAGCCATTTAAGCCTTTTCACAGTGAGATCTATGCGATATGGCCGAGAAATGTAATTTTGATGTTCACTCCCAAACCGCTGCGCAGAAGTCAACCAAACTTCACCCATTAGTGTATTGTATCACAATCTAGTAGTTACATGTGGAAATTTGGTTATAGGACATTTGATTTGAGCGCAATCCTCAAACTTAGGTCAAAAAAGCCATTTAAGCCTTTTCACAGTGAGATCTATGCGATATGGCCGAGAAATGTAATTTTGATGTTAACTCCCAAACCGCTGCGCAGAAGTCAACCAAACTTCACCCAATAGTGTATTGTATCACAATCTAGTAGTTACATTTGAAAATTTTGTTCTAGGACATTTTGTTTGAACGCAATAATCAAACTTAATTAAAAAAGTCATTTAAGCCTTTTCACAGTGAGATCTATGCGATATGGCCGAGAAATGTAATTTTGATGTTAACTCCCAAACCGCTGCGCAGAAGTCAACCAAACTTCACCCAATAGTGTATTGTATCACAATCTAGTAGTTACATTTGAACATTTTGTTCTAGGAAATTTTGTTTGAGCGCAATCATCAAACTTAATTAAAAAAGTCATTTAAGCCTTTTCACAGTGAGATCTATGCGATATGGCCGAGAAATGTAATTTTGATGTTAACTCCCAAACCGCTGCGCAGAAGTCAACCAAACTTCACCCATTAGTGTATTTTATCACAATCTAGTAGTTACATGTGGAAATTTGGTTCTAGGACATTTGATTTTAGCGCAATCCTCAAACTTAGGTCAAAAAAGCCATTTAAGCCTTTTCACAGTGAGATCTATGCGATATGGCCGAGAAATGTAATTTTGATGTTAACTCCCAAACCGCTGCGCAGAAGTCAACCAAACTTCACCCAATAGTGTATTGTATCACAATCTAGTAGTTACATTTAAAAATTTTGTTCTAGGACATTTTGTTTGAACGCAATCATCAAACTTAATTAAAAAAGTCATTTAAGCCTTTTCACAGTGAGATCTATGCGATATGGCCGAGAAATGTAATTTTGATGTTAACTCCCAAACCGCTGCGCAGAAGTAAACCAAACTTCACCCATTAGTGTATTGTATCACAATCTAGTAGTTACATGTGGAAATTTGGTTCTAGGACATTTGATTTGAGCGCAATCCTCAAACTTAGGTCAAAAAAGCCATTTAAGCCTTTTCACAGTGAGATCTATGCGATATGGCCGAGAAATGTAATTTTGATGTTAACTCCCAAACCGCTGCGCAGAAGTCAACCAAACTTCACCCAATAGTGTATTGTATCACATTCTAGTAGTTACATTTTAAAATTTCGTTCTAGGACATTTGGTTTGAGCGCAATTATTAAACTTAGGTCAAAAAAGCCATTTAAGCCTTTTCACAGTGAGATCTATGCGATATGGCCGAGAAATGTAATTTTGATGTTAACTCCCAAACCGCTGCGCAGAAGTAAACCAAACTTCACCCATTAGTGTATTGTATCACAATCTAGTAGTTACATGTGGAAATTTGGTTCTAGGACATTTGATTTGAGCGCAATCCTCAAACTTAGGTCAAAAAAGCCATTTAAGCCTTTTCACAGTGAGATCTATGCGATATGGCCGAGAAATGTAATTTTGATGTTAACTCCCAAACCGCTGCGCAGAAGTCAACCAAACTTCACCCAATAGTGTATTGTATCACAATCTAGTAGTTACATTTGAAAATTTTGTTCTAGGACATTTTGTTTGAATGCAATCATCAAACTTAATTAAAAAAGTCATTTAAGCCTTTTCACAGTGAGATCTATGCGATATGGCCGAGAAATGTAATTTTGATGTTAACTCCCAAACCGCTGCGCAGAAGTCAACCAAACTTCACCCATTAGTGTATTGTATCACAATCTAGTAGTTACATGTGGAAATTTGGTTATAGGACATTTGATTTGAGCGCAATCCTCAAACTTAGGTCAAAAAAGCCATTTAAGCCTTTTCACAGTGAGATCTATGCGATATGGCCGAGAAATGTAATTTTGATGTTAACTCCCAAACCGCTGCGCAGAAGTCACATAAACTTCACCCAATAGTGTATTTTATCACAATCTAGTAGTTACATTTGGAAATTTAGTTCTAGGACATTTGATTTGAGCGCAATCTTCAAACTTAATTAAAAAAAGTCATTTAAGCCTTTTCACAGTGAGATCTATGCAATATGGCCGAGAAATGTAATTTTGATGTTCACTCCCAAACCGCTGCGCAGAAGTCAACCAAACTTCACCCATTAGTGTATTGTATCACAATCTAGTAGTTACATGTGGAAATTTGGTTATAGGACATTTGATTTGAGCGCAATCCTCCAACTTAGGTCAAAAAAGCCATTTAAGCCTTTTCACAGTGAGATCTATGCGATATGGCCGAGAAATGTAATTTTGATGTTAACTCCCAAACCGCTGCGCAGAAGTCAACCAAACTTCACCCATTAGTGTATTGTATCACAATCTAGTAGTTACATTTGAAAATTTCGTTCTAGGACATTTGGTTTGAGCGCAATCTTTAAACTTAGGTCAAAAAAGCCATTTAAGCCTTTTCACAGTGAGATCTATGCGATATGGCCGAGAAATGTAATTTTGATGTTAACTCCCAAACCGCTGCGCAGAAGTCAACCAAACTTCACCCAATAGTGTATTGTATCACAATCTAGTAGTTACGTTTGAAAATTTTGTTCTAGGACATTTTGTTTGAACGCAATCATCAAACTTAATTAAAAAAGTCATTTAAGCCTTTTCACAGTGAGATCTATGCGATATGGCCGAGAAATGTAATTTTGATGTTAACTCCCAAACCGCTGCGCAGAAGTCAACCAAACTTCACCCAATAGTGTATTGTATCACAATCTAGTAGTTACATTTGAAAATTTTGTTCTAGGAAATTTTGTTTGAGCGCAATCATCAAACTTAATTAAAAAAGCCATTTAAGCCTTTTCACAGTGAGATCTATGCGATATGGCCGAGAAATGTAATTTTGATGTTAACTCCCAAACCGCTGCGCAGAAGTCAACCAAACTTCACCCAATAGTGTATTGTATCACAATCTAGTAGTTACATTTGGAAATTTAGTTCTAGGACATTTTGTTTGAACGCAATCATCAAACTTAATTAAAAAAGTCATTTAAGCCTTTTCACAGTGAGATCTATGCGATATGGCCGAGAAATGTAATTTTGATGTTAACTCCCAAACCGCTGCGCAGAAGTCAACCAAACTTCACCCATTAGTGTATTGTATCACAATCTAGTAGTTACATGTGGAAATTTGGTTATAGGACATTTGATTTGAGCGCAATCCTCAAACTTAGGTCAAAAAAGCCATTTAAGCCTTTTCACAGTGAGATCTATGCGATATGGCCGAGAAATGTAATTTTGATGTTAACTCCCAAACCGCTGCGCAGAAGTCAACCAAACTTCACCCAATAGTGTATTGTATCACAATCTAGTAGTTACATTTGAAAATTTTGTTCTAGGAAATTTTGTTTGAGCGCAATCATCAAACTTAATTAAAAAAGTCATTTAAGCCTTTTCACAGTGAGATCTATGCGATATGGCCGAGAAATGTAATTTTGATGTTAACTCCCAAACCGCTGCGCAGAAGTCAACCAAACTTCACCCATTAGTGTATTTTATCACAATCTAGTAGTTACATGTGGAAATTTGGTTCTAGGACATTTGATTTGAGCGCAATCCTCAAACTTAGGTCAAAAAAGCCATTTAAGCCTTTTCACAGTGAGATCTATGCGATATGGCCGAGAAATGTAATTTTGATGTTCACTCCCAAACCGCTGCGCAGAAGTCAACCAAACTTCACCCATTAGTGTATTGTATCACAATCTAGTAGTTACATGTGGAAATTTGGTTATAGGACATTTGATTTGAGCGCAATCCTCAAACTTAGGTCAAAAAAGCCATTTAAGCCTTTTCACAGTGAGATCTATGCGATATGGCCGAGAAATGTAATTTTGATGTTAACTCCCAAACCGCTGCGCAGAAGTCAACCAAACTTCACCCATTAGTGTATTGTATCACAATCTAGTAGTTACATTTGAAAATTTCGTTCTAGGACATTTGGTTTGAGCGCAATCTTTAAACTTAGGTCAAAAAAGCCATTTAAGCCTTTTCACAGTGAGATCTATGCGATATGGCCGAGAAATGTAATTTTGATGTTAACTCCCAAACCGCTGCGCAGAAGTCAACCAAACTTCACCCAATAGTGTATTGTATCACAATCTAGTAGTTACATGTGGAAATTTGGTTCTAGGACATTTGATTTGAGCGCAATCCTCAAACTTAGGTCAAAAAAGCCATTTAAGCCTTTTCACAGTGAGATCTATGCGATATGGCCGAGAAATGTAATTTTGATGTTAACTCCCAAACCGCTGCGCAGAAGTCAACCAAACTTCACCCAATAGTGTATTGTATCACATTCTAGTAGTTACATTTTAAAAGTTCGTTCTAGGACATTTGGTTTGAGCTCAATTATTAAACTTAGGTCAAAAAAGCCATTTAAGCCTTTTCACAGTGAGATCTATGCGATATGGCCGAGAAATGTAATTTTGATGTTAACTCCCAAACCGCTGCGCAGAAGTCAACCAAACTTCACCCAATAGTGTATTGTATCACAATCTAGTAGTTACATTTGAAAATTTTTTTCTAGGAAATTTTGTTTGAGCGCAATCATCAAACTTAATTAAAAAAGTCATTTAAACCTTTTCACAGTGAGATCTATGCGATATGGCCGAGAAATGTAATTTTGATGTTAACTCCCAAACCGCTGCGCAGAAGTCAACCAAACTTCACCCATTAGTGTATTTTATCACAATCTAGTAGTTACATGTGGAAATTTGGTTCTAGGACATTTGATTTGAGCGCAATCCTCAAACTTAGGTCAAAAAAGCCATTTAAGCCTTTTCACAGTGAGATCTATGCGATATGGCCGAGAAATGTAATTTTGATGTTCACTCCCAAACCGCTGCGCAGAAGTCAACCAAACTTCACCCATTAGTGTATTGTATCACAATCTAGTAGTTACATTTGAAAATTTCGTTCTAGGACATTTGGTTTGAGCGCAATCTTTAAACTTAGGTCAAAAAATGCCATTTAAGCCTTTTCACAGTGAGATCTATGCGATATGGCCGAGAAATGTAATTTTGATGTTAACTCCCAAACCGCTGCGCAGAAGTCAACCAAACTTCACCCAATAGTGTATTGTATCACAATCTAGTAGTTACATTTGAAAATTTTGTTCTAGGACATTTTGTTTGAACGCAATAATCAAACTTAATTAAAAAAGTCATTTAAGCCTTTTCACAGTGAGATCTATGCGATATGGCCGAGAAATGTAATTTTGATGTTAACTCCCAAACCGCTGCGCAGAAGTCAACCAAACTTCACCCAATAGTGTATTGTATCACAATCTAGTAGTTACATTTGAACATTTTGTTCTAGGAAATTTTGTTTGAGCGCAATCATCAAACTTAATTAAAAAAGTCATTTAAGCCTTTTCACAGTGAGATCTATGCGATATGGCCGAGAAATGTAATTTTGATGTTAACTCCCAAACCGCTGCGCAGAAGTCAACCAAACTTCACCCATTAGTGTATTTTATCACAATCTAGTAGTTACATGTGGAAATTTGGTTCTAGGACATTTGATTTTAGCGCAATCCTCAAACTTAGGTCAAAAAAGCCATTTAAGCCTTTTCACAGTGAGATCTATGCGATATGGCCGAGAAATGTAATTTTGATGTTAACTCCCAAACCGCTGCGCAGAAGTCAACCAAACTTCACCCAATAGTGTATTGTATCACAATCTAGTAGTTACATTTAAAAAATTTTGTTCTAGGACATTTTGTTTGAACGCAATCATCAAACTTAATTAAAAAAGTCATTTAAGCCTTTTCACAGTGAGATCTATGCGATATGGCCGAGAAATGTAATTTTGATGTTAACTCCCAAACCGCTGCGCAGAAGTAAACCAAACTTCACCCATTAGTGTATTGTATCACAATCTAGTAGTTACATGTGGAAATTTGGTTCTAGGACATTTGATTTGAGCGCAATCCTCAAACTTAGGTCAAAAAAGCCATTTAAGCCTTTTCACAGTGAGATCTATGCGATATGGCCGAGAAATGTAATTTTGATGTTAACTCCCAAACCGCTGCGCAGAAGTCAACCAAATTTCACCCAATAGTGTATTGTATCACATTCTAGTAGTTACATTTGAAAATTTCGTTCTAGGACATTTGGTTTGAGCGCAATTATTAAACTTAGGTCAAAAAAGCCATTTAAGCCTTTTCACAGTGAGATCTATGCGATATGGCCGAGAAATGTAATTTTGATGTTAACTCCCAAACCGCTGCGCAGAAGTAAACCAAACTTCACCCATTAGTGTATTGTATCACAATCTAGTAGTTACATGTGGAAATTTGGTTCTAGGACATTTGATTTTAGCGCAATCCTCAAACTTAGGTCAAAAAAGCCATTTAAGCCTTTTCACAGTGAGATCTATGCGATATGGCCGAGAAATGTAATTTTGATGTTAACTCCCAAACCGCTGCGCAGAAGTCAACCAAACTTCACCCAATAGTGTATTGTATCACAATCTAGTAGTTACATTTGAAAATTTTGTTCTAGGAAATTTTGTTTGAGCGCAATCATCAAACTTAATTAAAAAAGTCATTTAAGCCTTTTCACAGTGAGATCTATGCGATATGGCCGAGAAATGTAATTTTGATGTTAACTCCCAAACCGCTGCGCAGAAGTCAACCAAACTTCACCCATTAGTGTATTGTATCACAATCTAGTAGTTACATGTGGAAATTTGGTTCTAGGACATTTGATTTGAGCGCAATCCTCAAACTTAGGTCAAAAAAGCCATTTAAGCCTTTTCACAGTGAGATCTATGCGATATGGCCGAGAAATGTAATTTTGATGTTAACTCCCAAACCGCTGCGCAGAAGTCAACCAAACTTCACCCAATAGTGTATTGTATCACATTCTAGTAGTTACATTTTAAAATTTCGTTCTAGGACATTTGGTTTGAGCGCAATTATTAAACTTAGGTCAAAAAAGCCATTTAAGCCTTTTCACAGTGAGATCTATGCGATATGGCCGAGAAATGTAATTTTGATGTTAACTCCCAAACCGCTGCGCAGAAGTCAACCAAACTTCACCCATTAGTGTATTGTATCACAATCTAGTAGTTACATGTGGAAATTTGGTTCTAGGACATTTGATTTGAGCGCAATCCTCAAACTTAGGTCAAAAAAGCCATTTAAGCCTTTTCACAGTGAGATCTATGCGATATGGCCGAGAAATGTAATTTTGATGTTAACTCCCAAACCGCTGCGCAGAAGTCAACCAAACTTCACCCAATAGTGTATTGTATCACAATCTAGTAGTTACATTTGAAAATTTTGTTCTAGGACATTTTGTTTGAATGCAATCATCAAACTTAATTAAAAAAGTCATTTAAGCCTTTTCACAGTGAGATCTATGCGATATGGCCGAGAAATGTAATTTTGATGTTAACTCCCAAACCGCTGCGCAGAAGTAAACCAAACTTCACCCATTAGTGTATTGTATCACAATCTAGTAGTTACATGTGGAAATTTGGTTCTAGGACATTTGATTTGAGCGCAATCCTCAAACTCAGGTCAAAAAAGCCATTTAAGCCTTTTCACAGTGAGATCTATGCGATATGGCCGAGAAATGTAATTTTGATGTTAACTCCCAAACCGCTGCGCAGAAGTCAACCAAACTTCACCCAATAGTGTATTGTATCACAATCTAGTAGTTACATTTGAAAATTTTGTTCTAGGACATTTTGTTTGAACGCAATCATCAAACTTAATTAAAAAAGTCATTTAAGCCTTTTCACAGTGAGATCTATGCGATATGGCCGAGAAATGTAATTTTGATGTTAACTCCCAAACCGCTGCGCAGAAGTCAACCAAACTTCACCCAATAGTGTATTGTATCATAATCTAGTAGTTACATTTGAAAATTTTGTTCTAGGACATTTTGTTTGAGCGCAATCCTCAAACTTAGGTCAAAAAAGCCATTTAAGCCTTTTCACAATGAGATCTATGCGATATGGCCGAGAAATGTAATTTTGATGTTAACTCCCAAACCGCTGCGCAGAAGTCAACCAAACTTCACCCAATAGTGTATTGTATCACATTCTAGTAGTTACATTTGAAAATTTCGTTCTAGGACATTTGGTTTGAGCGCAATCATTAAACTTAGGTCAAAAAAGCCATTTAAGCCTTTTCACAGTGAGATCTATGCGATATGGCCGAGAAATGTAATTTTGATGTTAACTCCCAAACCGCTGCGCAGAAGTAAACCAAACTTCACCCATTAGTGTATTGTATCACAATCTAGTAGTTACATGTGGAAATTTGGTTCTAGGACATTTGATTTGAGCGCAATCCTCAAACTTAGGTCAAAAAAGCCATTTAAGCCTTTTCACAGTGAGATCTATGCGATATGGCCGAGAAATGTAATTTTGATGTTAACTCCCAAACCGCTGCGCAGAAGTCAACCAAACTTCACCCAATAGTGTATTGTATCACAATCTAGTAGTTACATTTGGAAATTTAGTTCTAGGACATTTTGTTTGAACGCAATCATCAAACTTAATTAAAAAAGTCATTTAAGCCTTTTCACAGTGAGATCTATGCGATATGGCCGAGAAATGTAATTTTGATGTTAACTCCCAAACCGCTGCGCAGAAGTCAACCAAACTTCACCCAATAGTGTATTGTATCACATTCTAGTAGTTACATTTGAAAATTTCGTTCTAGGACATTTTGTTTGAGCGCAATCATTAAACTTAGGTCAAAAAAGCCATTTAAGCCTTTTCACAGTGAGATCTATGCGATATGGCCGAGAAATGTAATTTTGATGTTAACTCCCAAACCGCTGCGCAGAAGTAAACCAAACTTCACCCATTAGTGTATTGTATCACAATCTAGTAGTTACATGTGGAAATTTGGTTCTAGGACATTTGATTTGAGCGCAATCCTCAAACTTAGGTCAAAAAAGCCATTTAAGCCTTTTCACAGTGAGATCTATGCGATATGGCCGAGAAATGTAATTTTGATGTTAACTCCCAAACCGCTGCGCAGAAGTCAACCAAACTTCACCCAATAGTGTATTGTATCACAATCTAGTAGTTACATTTGGAAATTTAGTTCTAGGACATTTTGTTTGAACGCAATCATCAAACTTAATTAAAAAAGTCATTTAAGCCTTTTCACAGTGAGATCTATGCGATATGGCCGAGAAATGTAATTTTGATGTTAACTCCCAAACCGCTGCGCAGAAGTCAACCAAACTTCACCCATTAGTGTATTGTATCACAATCTAGTAGTTACATGTGGAAATTTGGTTATAGGACATTTGATTTGAGCGCAATCCTCAAACTTAGGTCAAAAAAGCCATTTAAGCCTTTTCACAGTGAGATCTATGCGATATGGCCGAGAAATGTAATTTTGATGTTAACTCCCAAACCGCTGCGCAGAAGTCAACCAAACTTCACCCAATAGTGTATTGTATCACAATCTAGTAGTTACATTTGAAAATTTTGTTCTAGGAAATTTTGTTTGAGCGCAATCATCAAACGTAATTAAAAAAGTCATTTAAGCCTTTTCACAGTGAGATCTATGCGATATGGCCGAGAAATGTAATTTTGATGTTAACTCCCAAACCGCTGCGCAGAAGTCAACCAAACTTCACCCATTAGTGTATTTTATCACAATCTAGTAGTTACATGTGGAAATTTGGTTCTAGGACATTTGATTTGAGCGCAATCCTCAAACTTAGGTCAAAAAAGCCATTTAAGCCTTTTCACAGTGAGATCTATGCGATATGGCCGAGAAATGTAATTTTGATGTTAACTCCCAAACCGCTGCGCAGAAGTCAACCAAACTTCACCCAATAGTGTATTGTATCACATTCTAGTAGTTACATTTTAAAATTTCGTTCTAGGACATTTGGTTTGAGCGCAATTATTAAACTTAGGTCAAAAAAGCCATTTAAGCCTTTTCACAGTGAGATCTATGCGATATGGCCGAGAAATGTAATTTTGATGTTAACTCCCAAACCGCTGCGCAGAAGTCAACCAAACTTCACCCAATAGTGTATTGTATCACAATCTAGTAGTTACATTTGAAAATTTTGTTCTAGGAAATTTTGTTTGAGCGCAATCATCAAACTTAATTAAAAAAGTCATTTAAACCTTTTCACAGTGAGATCTATGCGATATGGCCGAGAAATGTAATTTTGATGTTAACTCCCAAACCGCTGCGCAGAAGTCAACCAAACTTCACCCATTAGTGTATTTTATCACAATCTAGTAGTTACATGTGAAAATTTGGTTCTAGGACATTTGATTTGAGCGCAATCCTCAAACTTAGGTAAAAAAAGCCATTTAAGCCTTTTCACAGTGAGATCTATGCGATATGGCCGAGAAATGTAATTTTGATGTTCACTCCCAAACCGCTGCGCAGAAGTCAACCAAACTTCACCCATTAGTGTATTGTATCACAATCTAGTAGTTACATGTGGAAATTTGGTTATAGGACATTTGATTTGAGCGCAATCCTCAAACTTAGGTCAAAAAAGCCATTTAAGCCTTTTCACAGTGAGATCTATGCGATATGGCCGAGAAATGTAATTTTGATGTTAACTCCCAAACCGCTGCGCAGAGGTCAACCAAACTTCACCCAATAGTGTATTGTATCACAATCTAGTAGTTACATTTGAAAATTTTGTTCTAGGACATTTTGTTTGAACGCAATAATCAAACTTAATTAAAAAAGTCATTTAAGCCTTTTCACAGTGAGATCTATGCGATATGGCCGAGAAATGTAATTTTGATGTTAACTCCCAAACCGCTGCGCAGAAGTCAACCAAACTTCACCCAATAGTGTATTGTATCACAATCTAGTAGTTACATTTGAACATTTTGTTCTAGGAAATTTTGTTTGAGCGCAATCATCAAACTTAATTAAAAAAGTCATTTAAGCCTTTTCACAGTGAGATCTATGCGATATGGCCGAGAAATGTAATTTTGATGTTAACTCCCAAACCGCTGCGCAGAAGTCAACCAAACTTCACCCATTAGTGTATTTTATCACAATCTAGTAGTTACATGTGGAAATTTGGTTCTAGGACATTTGATTTTAGCGCAATCCTCAAACTTAGGTCAAAAAAGCCATTTAAGCCTTTTCACAGTGAGATCTATGCGATATGGCCGAGAAATGTAATTTTGATGTTAACTCCCAAACCGCTGCGCAGAAGTCAACCAAACTTCACCCAATAGTGTATTGTATCACAATCTAGTAGTTACATTTAAAAATTTTGTTCTAGGACATTTTGTTTGAACGCAATCATCAAACTTAATTAAAAAAGTCATTTAAGCCTTTTCACAGTGAGATCTATGCGATATGGCCGAGAAATGTAATTTTGATGTTAACTCCCAAACCGCTGCGCAGAAGTAAACCAAACTTCACCCATTAGTGTATTGTATCACAATCTAGTAGTTACATGTGGAAATTTGGTTCTAGGACATTTGATTTGAGCGCAATCCTCAAACTTAGGTCAAAAAAGCCATTTAAGCCTTTTCACAGTGAGATCTATGCGATATGGCCGAGAAATGTAATTTTGATGTTAACTCCCAAACCGCTGCGCAGAAGTCAACCAAATTTCACCCAATAGTGTATTGTATCACATTCTAGTAGTTACATTTGAAAATTTCGTTCTAGGACATTTGGTTTGAGCGCAATTATTAAACTTAGGTCAAAAAAGCCATTTAAGCCTTTTCACAGTGAGATCTATGCGATATGGCCGAGAAATGTAATTTTGATGTTAACTCCCAAACCGCTGCGCAGAAGTAAACCAAACTTCACCCATTAGTGTATTGTATCACAATCTAGTAGTTACATGCGGAAATTTGGTTCTAGGACATTTGATTTTAGCGCAATCCTCAAACTTAGGTCAAAAAAGCCATTTAAGCCTTTTCACAGTGAGATCTATGCGATATGGCCGAGAAATGTAATTTTGATGTTAACTCCCAAACCGCTGCGCAGAAGTCAACCAAACTTCACCCAATAGTGTATTGTATCACAATCTAGTAGTTACATTTGAAAATTTTGTTCTAGGAAATTTTGTTTGAGCGCAATCATCAAACTTAATTAAAAAAGTCATTTAAGCCTTTTCACAGTGAGATCTATGCGATATGGCCGAGAAATGTAATTTTGATGTTAACTCCCAAACCGCTGCGCAGAAGTCAACCAAACTTCACCCATTAGTGTATTGTATCACAATCTAGTAGTTACATGTGGAAATTTGGTTCTAGGACATTTGATTTGAGCGCAATCCTCAAACTTAGGTCAAAAAAGCCATTTAAGCCTTTTCACAGTGAGATCTATGCGATATGGCCGAGAAATGTAATTTTGATGTTAACTCCCAAACCGCTGCGCAGAAATCAACCAAACTTCACCCAATAGTGTATTGTATCACATTCTAGTAGTTACATTTTAAAATTTCGTTCTAGGACATTTGGTTTGAGCGCAATTATTAAACTTAGGTCAAAAAAGCCATTTAAGCCTTTTCACAGTGAGATCTATGCGATATGGCCGAGAAATGTAATTTTGATGTTAACTCCCAAACCGCTGCGCAGAAGTAAACCAAACTTCACCCATTAGTGTATTGTATCACAATCTAGTAGTTACATGTGGAAATTTGGTTCTAGGACATTTGATTTGAGCGCAATCCTCAAACTTAGGTCAAAAAAGCCATTTAAGCCTTTTCACAGTGAGATCTATGCGATATGGCCGAGAAATGTAATTTTGATGTTAACTCCCAAACCGCTGCGCAGAAGTCAACCAAACTTCACCCAATAGTGTATTGTATCACAATCTAGTAGTTACATTTGAAAATTTTGTTCTAGGACATTTTGTTTGAATGCAATCATCAAACTTAATTAAAAAAGTCATTTAAGCCTTTTCACAGTGAGATCTATGCGATATGGCCGAGAAATGTAATTTTGATGTTAACTCCCAAACAGCTGCGCAGAAGTCAACCAAACTTCACCCATTAGTGTATTGTATCACAATCTAGTAGTTACATGTGGAAATTTGGTTATAGGACATTTGATTTGAGCGCAATCCTCAAACTTAGGTCAAAAAAGCCATTTAAGCCTTTTCACAGTGAGATCTATGCGATATGGCCGAGAAATGTAATTTTGATGTTAACTCCCAAACCGCTGCGCAGAAGTCACATAAACTTCACCCAATAGTGTATTTTATCACAATCTAGTAGTTACATTTGGAAATTTAGTTCTAGGACATTTGATTTGAGCGCAATCTTCAAACTTAATTAAAAAAAGTCATTTAAGCCTTTTCACAGTGAGATCTATGCGATATGGCCGAGAAATGTAATTTTGATGTTCACTCCCAAACCGCTGCGCAGAAGTCAACCAAACTTCACCCATTAGTGTATTGTATCACAATCTAGTAGTTACATGTGGAAATTTGGTTCTAGGACATTTGATTTGAGCGCAATCCTCAAACTTAGGTCAAAAAAGCCATTTAAGCCTTTTCACAGTGAGATCTATGCGATATGGCCGAGAAATGTAATTTTGATGTTAACTCCCAAACCGCTGCGCAGAAGTCAACCAAACTTCACCCAATAGTGTATTGTATCACATTCTAGTAGTTACATTTTAAAATTTCGTTCAAGGACATTTGGTTTGAGCGCAATTATTAAACTTAGGTCAAAAAAGTCATTTAAGCCTTTTCACAGTGAGATCTATGCGATATGGCCGAGAAATGTAATTTTGATGTTAACTCCCAAACCGCTGCGCAGAAGTAAACCAAACTTCACCCATTAGTGTATTGTATCACAATCTAGTAGTTACATGTGGAAATTTGGTTCTAGGACATTTGATTTGAGCGCAATCCTCAAACTTAGGTCAAAAAAGCCATTTAAGCCTTTTCACAGTGAGATCTATGCGATATGGCCGAGAAATGTAATTTTGATGTTAACTCCCAAACCGCTGCGCAGAAGTCAACCAAACTTCACCCAATAGTGTATTGTATCACATTCTAGTAGTTACATTTGAAAATTTCGTTCTAGGACATTTGGTTTGAGCGCAATTATTAAACTTAGGTCAAAAAAGCCATTTATGCCTTTTCACAGTGAGATCTATGCGATATGGCCGAGAAATGTAATTTTGATGTTAACTCCCAAACCGCTGCGCAGAAGTAAACCAAACTTCACCCATTAGTGTATTGTATCACAATCTAGTAGTTACATGTGGAAATTTGGTTCTAGGACATTTGATTTTAGCGCAATCCTCAAACTTAGGTCAAAAAAGCCATTTAAGCCTTTTCACAGTGAGATCTATGCGATATGGCCGAGAAATGTAATTTTGATGTTAACTCCCAAACCGCTGCGCAGAAGTCAACCAAACTTCACCCAATAGTGTATTGTATCACAATCTAGTAGTTACATTTGAAAATTTTGTTCTAGGAAATTTTGTTTGAGCGCAATCATCAAACTTAATTAAAAAAGTCATTTAAGCCTTTTCACAGTGAGATCTATGCGATATGGCCGAGAAATGTAATTTTGATGTTAACTCCCAAACCGCTGCGCAGAAGTCAACCAAACTTCACCCATTAGTGTATTGTATCACAATCTAGTAGTTACATGTGGAAATTTGGTTCTAGGACATTTGATTTGAGCGCAATCCTCAAACTTAGGTCAAAAAAGCCATTTAAGCCTTTTCACAGTGAGATCTATGCGATATGGCCGAGAAATGTAATTTTGATGTTAACTCCCAAACCGCTGCGCAGAAGTCAACCAAACTTCACCCAATAGTGTATTGTATCACATTCTAGTAGTTACATTTTAAAATTTCGTTCTAGGACATTTGGTTTGAGCGCAATTATTAAACTTAGGTCAAAAAAGCCATTTAAGCCTTTTCACAGTGAGATCTATGCGATATGGCCGAGAAATGTAATTTTGATGTTAACTCCCAAACCGCTGCGCAGAAGTAAACCAAACTTCACCCATTAGTGTATTGTATCACAATCTAGTAGTTACATGTGGAAATTTGGTTCTAGGACATTTGATTTGAGCGCAATCCTCAAACTTAGGTCAAAAAAGCCATTTAAGCCTTTTCACAGTGAGATCTATGCGATATGGCCGAGAAATGTAATTTTGATGTTAACTCCCAAACCGCTGCGCAGAAGTCAAGCAAACTTCACCCAATAGTGTATTGTATCACAATCTAGTAGTTACATTTGAAAATTTTGTTCTAGGACATTTTGTTTGAATGCAATCATCAAACTTAATTAAAAAAGTCATTTAAGCCTTTTCACAGTGAGATCTATGCGATATGGCCGAGAAATGTAATTTTGATGTTAACTCCCAAACCGCTGCGCAGAAGTCAACCAAACTTCACCCATTAGTGTATTGTATCACAATCTAGTAGTTACATGTGGAAATTTGGTTATAGGACATTTGATTTGAGCGCAATCCTCAAACTTAGGTCAAAAAAGCCATTTAAGCCTTTTCACAGTGAGATCTATGCGATATGGCCGAGAAATGTAATTTTGATGTTAACTCCCAAACCGCTGCGCAGAAGTCACATAAACTTCACCCAATAGTGTATTTTATCACAATCTAGTAGTTACATTTGGAAATTTAGTTCTAGGACATTTGATTTGAGCGCAATCTTCAAACTTAATTAAAAAAAGTCATTTAAGCCTTTTCACAGTGAGATCTATGCAATATGGCCGAGAAATGTAATTTTGATGTTCACTCCCAAACCGCTGCGCAGAAGTCAACCAAACTTCACCCATTAGTGTATTGTATCACAATCTAGTAGTTACATGTGGAAATTTGGTTATAGGACATTTGATTTGAGCGCAATCCTCCAACTTAGGTCAAAAAAGCCATTTAAGCCTTTTCACAGTGAGATCTATGCGATATGGCCGAGAAATGTAATTTTGATGTTAACTCCCAAACCGCTGCGCAGAAGTCAACCAAACTTCACCCATTAGTGTATTGTATCACAACCTAGTAGTTACATTTGAAAATTTCGTTCTAGGACATTTGGTTTGAGCGCAATCTTTAAACTTAGGTCAAAAAAGCCATTTAAGCCTTTTCACAGTGAGATCTATGCGATATGGCCGAGAAATGTAATTTTGATGTTAACTCCCAAACCGCTGCGCAGAAGTCAACCAAACTTCACCCAATAGTGTATTGTATCACAATCTAGTAGTTACGTTTGAAAATTTTGTTCTAGGACATTTTGTTTGAACGCAATCATCAAACTTAATTAAAAAAGTCATTTAAGCCTTTTCACAGTGAGATCTATGCGATATGGCCGAGAAATGTAATTTTGATGTTAACTCCCAAACCGCTGCGCAGAAGTCAACCAAACTTCACCCAATAGTGTATTGTATCACAATCTAGTAGTTACATTTGAAAATTTTGTTCTAGGAAATTTTGTTTGAGCGCAATCATCAAACTTAATTAAAAAAGTCATTTAAGCCTTTTCACAGTGAGATCTATGCGATATGGCCGAGAAATGTAATTATGATGTTAACTCCCAAACCGCTGCGCAGAAGTCAACCAAACTTCACCCATTAGTGTATTTTATCACAATCTAGTAGTTACATGTGGAAATTTGGTTCTAGGACATTTGATTTGAGCGCAATCCTCAAACTTAGGTCAAAAAAGCCATTTAAGCCTTTTCACAGTGAGATCTATGCGATATGGCCGAGAAATGTAATTTTGATGTTAACTCCCAAACCGCTGCGCAGAAGTCAACCAAACTTCACCCAATAGTGTATTGTATCACAATCTAGTAGTTACATTTAAAAATTTTGTTCTAGGACATTTTGTTTGAACGCAATCATCAAACTTAATTAAAAAAGTCATTTAAGCCTTTTCACAGTGAGATCTATGCGATATGGCCGAGAAATGTAATTTTGATGTTAACTCCCAAACCGCTGCGCAGAAGTCAACCAAACTTCACCCATTAGTGTATTGTATCACAATCTAGTAGTTACATGTGGAAATTTGGTTATAGGACATTTGATTTGAGCGCAATCCTCAAACTTAGGTCAAAAAAGCCATTTAAGCCTTTTCACAGTGAGATCTATGCGATATGGCCGAGAAATGTAATTTTGATGTTAACTCCCAAACCGCTGCGCAGAAGTCAACCAAACTTCACCCAATAGTGTATTGTATCACATTCTAGTAGTTACATTTTAAAATTTCGTTCAAGGACATTTGGTTTGAGCGCAATTATTAAACTTGGGTCAAAAAAGCCATTTAAGCCTTTTCACAGTGAGATCTATGCGATATGGCCGAGAAATGTAATTTTGATGTTAACTCCCAAACCGCTGCGCAGAAGTAAACCAAACTTCACCCATTAGTGTATTGTATCACAATCTAGTAGTTACATGTGGAAATTTGGTTCTAGGACATTTGATTTGAGCGCAATCCTCAAACTCAGGTCAAAAAAGCCATTTAAGCCTTTTCACAGTGAGATCTATGCGATATGGCCGAGAAATGTAATTTTGATGTTAACTCCCAAACCGCTGCGCAGAAGTCAACCAAACTTCACCCAATAGTGTATTGTATCACAATCTAGTAGTTATATTTGAAAATTTTGTTCTAGGACATTTTGTTTGAACGCAATCATCAAACTTAATTAAAAAAGTCATTTAAGCCTTTTCACAGTGAGATCTATGCGATATGGCCGAGAAATGTAATTTTGATGTTAACTCCCAAACCGCTGCGCAGAAGTCAACCAAACTTCACCCAATAGTGTATTGTATCATAATCTAGTAGTTACATTTGAAAATTTTGTTCTAGGACATTTTGTTTGAGCGCAATCCTCAAACTTAGGTCAAAAAAGCCATTTAAGCCTTTTCACAGTGAGATCTATGCGATATGGCCGAGAAATGTAATTTTGATGTTAACTCCCAAACCGCTGCGCAGAAGTCACATAAACTTCACCCAATAGTGTATTTTATCACAATCTAGTAGTTACATTTGGAAATTTAGTTCTAGGACATTTGATTTGAGCGCAATCTTCAAACTTAATTAAAAAAAGTCATTTAAGCCTTTTCACAGTGAGATCTATGCAATATGGCCGAGAAATGTAATTTTGATGTTCACTCCCAAACCGCTGCGCAGAAGTCAACCAAACTTCACCCATTAGTGTATTGTATCACAATCTAGTAGTTACATGTGGAAATTTGGTTATAGGACATTTGATTTGAGCGCAATCCTCCAACTTAGGTCAAAAAAGCCATTTAAGCCTTTTCACAGTGAGATCTATGCGATATGGCCGAGAAATGTAATTTTGATGTTAACTCCCAAACCGCTGCGCAGAAGTCAACCAAACTTCACCCATTAGTGTATTGTATCACAACCTAGTAGTTACATTTGAAAATTTCGTTCTAGGACATTTGGTTTGAGCGCAATCTTTAAACTTAGGTCAAAAAAGCCATTTAAGCCTTTTCACAGTGAGATCTATGCGATATGGCCGAGAAATGTAATTTTGATGTTAACTCCCAAACCGCTGCGCAGAAGTCAACCAAACTTCACCCAATAGTGTATTGTATCACAATCTAGTAGTTACGTTTGAAAATTTTGTTCTAGGACATTTTGTTTGAACGCAATCATCAAACTTAATTAAAAAAGTCATTTAAGCCTTTTCACAGTGAGATCTATGCGATATGGCCGAGAAATGTAATTTTGATGTTAACTCCCAAACCGCTGCGCAGAAGTCAACCAAACTTCACCCAATAGTGTATTGTATCACAATCTAGTAGTTACATTTGAAAATTTTGTTCTAGGAAATTTTGTTTGAGCGCAATCATCAAACTTAATTAAAAAAGTCATTTAAGCCTTTTCACAGTGAGATCTATGCGATATGGCCGAGAAATGTAATTTTGATGTTAACTCCCAAACCGCTGCGCAGAAGTCAACCAAACTTCACCCATTAGTGTATTTTATCACAATCTAGTAGTTACATGTGGAAATTTGGTTCTAGGACATTTGATTTGAGCGCAATCCTCAAACTTAGGTCAAAAAAGCCATTTAAGCCTTTTCACAGTGAGATCTATGCGATATGGCCGAGAAATGTAATTTTGATGTTAACTCCCAAACCGCTGCGCAGAAGTCAACCAAACTTCACCCAATAGTGTATTGTATCACAATCTAGTAGTTACATTTAAAAATTTTGTTCTAGGACATTTTGTTTGAACGCAATCATCAAACTTAATTAAAAAAGTCATTTAAGCCTTTTCACAGTGAGATCTATGCGATATGGCCGAGAAATGTAATTTTGATGTTAACTCCCAAACCGCTGCGCAGAAGTCAACCAAACTTCACCCATTAGTGTATTGTATCACAATCTAGTAGTTACATGTGGAAATTTGGTTATAGGACATTTGATTTGAGCGCAATCCTCAAACTTAGGTCAAAAAAGCCATTTAAGCCTTTTCACAGTGAGATCTATGCGATATGGCCGAGAAATGTAATTTTGATGTTAACTCCCAAACCGCTGCGCAGAAGTCAACCAAACTTCACCCAATAGTGTATTGTATCACAATCTAGTAGTTACATTTGAAAATTTTGTTCTAGGAAATTTTGTTTGAGCGCAATCATCAAACTTAATTAAAAAAGTCATTTAAGCCTTTTCACAGTGAGATCTATGCGATATGGCCGAGAAATGTAATTTTGATGTTAACTCCCAAACCGCTGCGCAGAAGTCAACCAAACTTCACCCATTAGTGTATTGTATCACAATCTAGTAGTTACATGTGGAAATTTGGTTCTAGGACATTTGATTTGAGCGCAATCCTCAAACTTAGGTCAAAAAAGCCATTTAAGCCTTTTCACAGTGAGATCTATGCGATATGGCCGAGAAATGTAATTTTGATGTTAACTCCCAAACCGCTGCGCAGAAGTCAACCAAACTTCACCCAATAGTGTATTGTATCACATTCTAGTAGTTACATTTTAAAATTTCGTTCAAGGACATTTGGTTTGAGCGCAATTATTAAACTTGGGTCAAAAAAGCCATTTAAGCCTTTTCACAGTGAGATCTATGCGATATGGCCGAGAAATGTAATTTTGATGTTAACTCCCAAACCGCTGCGCAGAAGTAAACCAAACTTCACCCATTAGTGTATTGTATCACAATCTAGTAGTTACATGTGGAAATTTGGTTCTAGGACATTTGATTTGAGCGCAATCCTCAAACTCAGGTCAAAAAAGCCATTTAAGCCTTTTCACAGTGAGATCTATGCGATATGGCCGAGAAATGTAATTTTGATGTTAACTCCCAAACCGCTGCGCAGAAGTCAACCAAACTTCACCCAATAGTGTATTGTATCACAATCTAGTAGTTATATTTGAAAATTTTGTTCTAGGACATTTTGTTTGAACGCAATCATCAAACTTAATTAAAAAAGTCATTTAAGCCTTTTCACAGTGAGATCTATGCGATATGGCCGAGAAATGTAATTTTGATGTTAACTCCCAAACCGCTGCGCAGAAGTCAACCAAACTTCACCCAATAGTGTATTGTATCATAATCTAGTAGTTACATTTGAAAATTTTGTTCTAGGACATTTTGTTTGAGCGCAATCCTCAAACTTAGGTCAAAAAAGCCATTTAAGCCTTTTCACAATGAGATCTATGCGATATGGCCGAGAAATGTAATTTTGATGTTAACTCCCAAACCGCTGCGCAGAAGTCAACCAAACTTCACCCAATAGTGTATTGTATCACATTCTAGTAGTTACATTTGAAAATTTCGTTCTAGGACATTTGGTTTGAGCGCAATCATTAAACTTAGGTCAAAAAAGCCATTTAAGCCTTTTCACAGTGAGATCTATGCGATATGGCCGAGAAATGTAATTTTGATGTTAACTCCCAAACCGCTGCGCAGAAGTAAACCAAACTTCACCCATTAGTGTATTGTATCACAATCTAGTAGTTACATGTGGAAATTTGGTTCTAGGACATTTGATTTGAGCGCAATCCTCAAACTTAGGTCAAAAAAGCCATTTAAGCCTTTTCACAGTGAGATCTATGCGATATGGCCGAGAAATGTAATTTTGATGTTAACTCCCAAACCGCTGCGCAGAAGTCAACCAAACTTCACCCAATAGTGTATTGTATCACAATCTAGTAGTTACATTTGGAAATTTAGTTCTAGGACATTTTGTTTGAACGCAATCATCAAACTTAATTAAAAAAGTCATTTAAGCCTTTTCACAGTGAGATCTATGCGATATGGCCGAGAAATGTAATTTTGATGTTAACTCCCAAACCGCTGCGCAGAAGTCAACCAAACTTCACCCATTAGTGTATTGTATCACAATCTAGTAGTTACATGTGGAAATTTGGTTATAGGACATTTGATTTGAGCGCAATCCTCAAACTTAGGTCAAAAAAGCCATTTAAGCCTTTTCACAGTGAGATCTATGCGATATGGCCGAGAAATGTAATTTTGATGTTAACTCCCAAACCGCTGCGCAGAAGTCAACCAAACTTCACCCAATAGTGTATTGTATCACAATCTAGTAGTTACATTTGAAAATTTTGTTCTAGGAAATTTTGTTTGAGCGCAATCATCAAACTTAATTAAAAAAGTCATTTAAGCCTTTTCACAGTGAGATCTATGCGATATGGCCGAGAAATGTAATTTTGATGTTAACTCCCAAACCGCTGCGCAGAAGTCAACCAAACTTCACCCATTAGTGTATTTTATCACAATCTAGTAGTTACATGTGGAAATTTGGTTCTAGGACATTTGATTTGAGCGCAATCCTCAAACTTAGGTCAAAAAAAGCCATTTAAGCCTTTTCACAGTGAGATCTATGCGATATGGCCGAGAAATGTAATTTTGATGTTCACTCCCAAACCGCTGCGCAGAAGTCAACCAAACTTCACCCATTAGTGTATTGTATCACAATCTAGTAGTTACATGTGGAAATTTGGTTATAGGACATTTGATTTGAGCGCAATCCTCAAACTTAGGTCAAAAAAGCCATTTAAGCCTTTTCACAGTGAGATCTATGCGATATGGCCGAGAAATGTAATTTTGATGTTAACTCCCAAACCGCTGCGCAGAAGTCAACCAAACTTCACCCATTAGTGTATTGTATCACAATCTAGTAGTTACATTTGAAAATTTCGTTCTAGGACATTTGGTTTGAGCGCAATCTTTAAACTTAGGTCAAAAAAGCCATTTAAGCCTTTTCACAGTGAGATCTATGCGATATGGCCGAGAAATGTAATTTTGATGTTAACTCCCAAACCGCTGCGCAGAAGTCAACCAAACTTCACCCAATAGTGTATTGTATCACAATCTAGTAGTTACATGTGGAAATTTGGTTCTAGGACATTTGATTTGAGCGCAATCCTCAAACTTAGGTCAAAAAAGCCATTTAAGCCTTTTCACAGTGAGATCTATGCGATATGGCCGAGAAATGTAATTTTGATGTTAACTCCCAAACCGCTGCGCAGAAGTCAACCAAACTTCACCCAATAGTGTATTGTATCACAATCTAGTAGTTATATTTGAAAATTTTGTTCTAGGACATTTTGTTTGAACGCAATCATCAAACTTAATTAAAAAAGTCATTTAAGCCTTTTCACAGTGAGATCTATGCGATATGGCCGAGAAATGTAATTTTGATGTTAACTCCCAAACCGCTGCGCAGAAGTCAACCAAACTTCACCCAATAGTGTATTGTATCATAATCTAGTAGTTACATTTGAAAATTTTGTTCTAGGACATTTTGTTTGAGCGCAATCCTCAAACTTAGGTCAAAAAAGCCATTTAAGCCTTTTCACAATGAGATCTATGCGATATGGCCGAGAAATGTAATTTTGATGTTAACTCCCAAACCGCTGCGCAGAAGTCAACCAAACTTCACCCAATAGTGTATTGTATCACATTCTAGTAGTTACATTTGAAAATTTCGTTCTAGGACATTTGGTTTGAGCGCAATCATTAAACTTAGGTCAAAAAAGCCATTTAAGCCTTTTCACAGTGAGATCTATGCGATATGGCCGAGAAATGTAATTTTGATGTTAACTCCCAAACCGCTGCGCAGAAGTAAACCAAACTTCACCCATTAGTGTATTGTATCACAATCTAGTAGTTACATGTGGAAATTTGGTTCTAGGACATTTGATTTGAGCGCAATCCTCAAACTTAGGTCAAAAAAGCCATTTAAGCCTTTTCACAGTGAGATCTATGCGATATGGCCGAGAAATGTAATTTTGATGTTAACTCCCAAACCGCTGCGCAGAAGTCAACCAAACTTCACCCAATAGTGTATTGTATCACAATCTAGTAGTTACATTTGGAAATTTAGTTCTAGGACATTTTGTTTGAACGCAATCATCAAACTTAATTAAAAAAGTCATTTAAGCCTTTTCACAGTGAGATCTATGCGATATGGCCGAGAAATGTAATTTTGATGTTAACTCCCAAACCGCTGCGCAGAAGTCAACCAAACTTCACCCATTAGTGTATTGTATCACAATCTAGTAGTTACATGTGGAAATTTGGTTATAGGACATTTGATTTGAGCGCAATCCTCAAACTTAGGTCAAAAAAGCCATTTAAGCCTTTTCACAGTGAGATCTATGCGATATGGCCGAGAAATGTAATTTTGATGTTAACTCCCAAACCGCTGCGCAGAAGTCAACCAAACTTCACCCAATAGTGTATTGTATCACAATCTAGTAGTTACATTTGAAAATTTTGTTCTAGGAAATTTTGTTTGAGCGCAATCATCAAACTTAATTAAAAAAGTCATTTAAGCCTTTTCACAGTGAGATCTATGCGATATGGCCGAGAAATGTAATTTTGATGTTAACTCCCAAACCGCTGCGCAGAAGTCAACCAAACTTCACCCATTAGTGTATTTTATCACAATCTAGTAGTTACATGTGGAAATTTGGTTCTAGGACATTTGATTTGAGCGCAATCCTCAAACTTAGGTCAAAAAAGCCATTTAAGCCTTTTCACAGTGAGATCTATGCGATATGGCCGAGAAATGTAATTTTGATGTTCACTCCCAAACCGCTGCGCAGAAGTCAACCAAACTTCACCCATTAGTGTATTGTATCACAATCTAGTAGTTACATGTGGAAATTTGGTTATAGGACATTTGATTTGAGCGCAATCCTCAAACTTAGGTCAAAAAAGCCATTTAAGCCTTTTCACAGTGAGATCTATGCGATATGGCCGAGAAATGTAATTTTGATGTTAACTCCCAAACCGCTGCGCAGAAGTCAACCAAACTTCACCCATTAGTGTATTGTATCACAATCTAGTAGTTACATTTGAAAATTTCGTTCTAGGACATTTGGTTTGAGCGCAATCTTTAAACTTAGGTCAAAAAAGCCATTTAAGCCTTTTCACAGTGAGATCTATGCGATATGGCCGAGAAATGTAATTTTGATGTTAACTCCCAAACCGCTGCGCAGAAGTCAACCAAACTTCACCCAATAGTGTATTGTATCACAATCTAGTAGTTACATGTGGAAATTTGGTTCTAGGACATTTGATTTGAGCGCAATCCTCAAACTTAGGTCAAAAAAGCCATTTAAGCCTTTTCACAGTGAGATCTATGCGATATGGCCGAGAAATGTAATTTTGATGTTAACTCCCAAACCGCTGCGCAGAAGTCAACCAAACTTCACCCAATAGTGTATTGTATCACATTCTAGTAGTTACATTTTAAAATTTCGTTCTAGGACATTTGGTTTGAGCGCAATTATTAAACTTAGGTCAAAAAAGCCATTTAAGCCTTTTCACAGTGAGATCTATGCGATATGGCCGAGAAATGTAATTTTGATGTTAACTCCCAAACCGCTGCGCAGAAGTCAACCAAACTTCACCCAATAGTGTATTGTATCACAATCTAGTAGTTACATTTGAAAATTTTGTTCTAGGAAATTTTGTTTGAGCGCAATCATCAAACTTAATTAAAAAAGTCATTTAAACCTTTTCACAGTGAGATCTATGCGATATGGCCGAGAAATGTAATTTTGATGTTAACTCCCAAACCGCTGCGCAGAAGTCAACCAAACTTCACCCATTAGTGTATTTTATCACAATCTAGTAGTTACATGTGGAAATTTGGTTCTAGGACATTTGATTTGAGCGCAATCCTCAAACTTAGGTCAAAAAAGCCATTTAAGCCTTTTCACAGTGAGATCTATGCGATATGGCCGAGAAATGTAATTTTGATGTTCACTCCCAAACCGCTGCGCAGAAGTCAACCAAACTTCACCCATTAGTGTATTGTATCACAATCTAGTAGTTACATGTGGAAATTTTGTTCTAGGACATTTGATTTGAGCGCAATCCTCAAACTTAGGTCAAAAAAGCCATTTAAGCCTTTTCACAGTGAGATCTATGCGATATGGCCGAGAAATGTAATTTTGATGTTAACTCCCAAACCGCTGCGCAGAAGTCAACCAAACTTCACCCAATAGTGTATTGTATCACATTCTAGTAGTTACATTTGAAAATTTCGTTCTAGGACATTTGGTTTGAGCGCAATTATTAAACTTAGGTCAAAAAAGCCATTTATGCCTTTTCACAGTGAGATCTATGCGATATGGCCGAGAAATGTAATTTTGATGTTAACTCCCAAACCGCTGCGCAGAAGTAAACCAAACTTCACCCATTAGTGTATTGTATCACAATCTAGTAGTTACATGTGGAAATTTGGTTCTAGGACATTTGATTTTAGCGCAATCCTCAAACTTAGGTCAAAAAAGCCATTTAAGCCTTTTCACAGTGAGATCTATGCGATATGGCCGAGAAATGTAATTTTGATGTTAACTCCCAAACCGCTGCGCAGAAGTCAACCAAACTTCACCCAATAGTGTATTGTATCACAATCTAGTAGTTACATTTGAAAATTTTGTTCTAGGAAATTTTGTTTGAGCGCAATCATCAAACTTAATTAAAAAAGTCATTTAAGCCTTTTCACAGTGAGATCTATGCGATATGGCCGAGAAATGTAATTTTGATGTTAACTCCCAAACCGCTGCGCAGAAGTCAACCAAACTTCACCCATTAGTGTATTGTATCACAATCTAGTAGTTACATGTGGAAATTTGGTTATAGGACATGTGATTTGAGCGCAATCCTCAAACTTAGGTCAAAAAAGCCATTTAAGCCTTTTCACAGTGAGATCTATGCGATATGGCCGAGAAATGTAATTTTGATGTTAACTCCCAAACCGCTGCGCAGAAGTCAACCAAACTTCACCCATTAGTGTATTGTATCACAATCTAGTAGTTACATGTGGAAATTTGGTTATAGGACATTTGATTTGAGCGCAATCCTCAAACTTAGGTCAAAAAAGCCATTTAAGCCTTTTCACAGTGAGATCTATGCGATATGGCCGAGAAATGTAATTTTGATGTTAACTCCCAAACCGCTGCGCAGAAGTCACATAAACTTCACCCAATAGTGTATTTTATCACAATCTAGTAGTTACATTTGGAAATTTAGTTCTAGGACATTTGATTTGAGCGCAATCTTCAAACTTAATTAAAAAAAGTCATTTAAGCCTTTTCACAGTGAGATCTATGCAATATGGCCGAGAAATGTAATTTTGATGTTCACTCCCAAACCGCTGCGCAGAAGTCAACCAAACTTCACCCATTAGTGTATTGTATCACAATCTAGTAGTTACATGTGGAAATTTGGTTATAGGACATTTGATTTGAGCGCAATCCTCCAACTTAGGTCAAAAAAGCCATTTAAGCCTTTTCACAGTGAGATCTATGCGATATGGCCGAGAAATGTAATTTTGATGTTAACTCCCAAACCGCTGCGCAGAAGTCAACCAAACTTCACCCATTAGTGTATTGTATCACAATCTAGTAGTTACATTTGAAAATTTCGTTCTAGGACATTTGGTTTGAGCGCAATCTTTAAACTTAGGTCAAAAAAGCCATTTAAGCCTTTTCACAGTGAGATCTATGCGATATGGCCGAGAAATGTAATTTTGATGTTAACTCCCAAACCGCTGCGCAGAAGTCAACCAAACTTCACCCAATAGTGTATTGTATCACAATCTAGTAGTTACGTTTGAAAATTTTGTTCTAGGACATTTTGTTTGAACGCAATCATCAAACTTAATTAAAAAAGTCATTTAAGCCTTTTCACAGTGAGATCTATGCGATATGGCCGAGAAATGTAATTTTGATGTTAACTCCCAAACCGCTGCGCAGAAGTCAACCAAACTTCACCCAATAGTGTATTGTATCACAATCTAGTAGTTACATTTGAAAATTTTGTTCTAGGAAATTTTGTTTGAGCGCAATCATCAAACTTAATTAAAAAAGTCATTTAAGCCTTTTCACAGTGAGATCTATGCGATATGGCCGAGAAATGTAATTTTGATGTTAACTCCCAAACCGCTGCGCAGAAGTCAACCAAACTTCACCCATTAGTGTATTTTATCACAATCTAGTAGTTACATGTGGAAATTTGGTTCTAGGACATTTGATTTGAGCGCAATCCTCAAACTTAGGTCAAAAAAGCCATTTAAGCCTTTTCACAGTGAGATCTATGCGATATGGCCGAGAAATGTAATTTTGATGTTAACTCCCAAACCGCTGCGCAGAAGTCAACCAAACTTCACCCAATAGTGTATTGTATCACAATCTAGTAGTTACATTTAAAAATTTTGTTCTAGGACATTTTGTTTGAACGCAATCATCAAACTTAATTAAAAAAGTCATTTAAGCCTTTTCACAGTGAGATCTATGCGATATGGCCGAGAAATGTAATTTTGATGTTAACTCCCAAACAGCTGCGCAGAAGTCAACCAAACTTCACCCATTAGTGTATTGTATCACAATCTAGTAGTTACATGTGGAAATTTGTTTATAGGACATTTGATTTGAGCGCAATCCTCAAACTTAGGTCAAAAAAGCCATTTAAGCCTTTTCACAGTGAGATCTATGCGATATGGCCGAGAAATGTAATTTTGATGTTAACTCCCAAACCGCTGCGCAGAAGTCAACCAAACTTCACCCAATAGTGTATTGTATCACAATCTAGTAGTTACATTTGAAAATTTTGTTCTAGGAAATTTTGTTTGAGCGCAATCATCAAACTTAATTAAAAAAGTCATTTAAGCCTTTTCACAGTGAGATCTATGCGATATGGCCGAGAAATGTAATTTTGATGTTAACTCCCAAACCGCTGCGCAGAAGTCAACCAAACTTCACCCATTAGTGTATTGTATCACAATCTAGTAGTTACATGTGGAAATTTGGTTCTAGGACATTTGATTTGAGCGCAATCCTCAAACTTAGGTCAAAAAAGCCATTTAAGCCTTTTCACAGTGAGATCTATGCGATATGGCCGAGAAATGTAATTTTGATGTTAACTCCCAAACCGCTGCGCAGAAGTCAACCAAACTTCACCCAATAGTGTATTGTATCACATTCTAGTAGTTACATTTTAAAATTTCGTTCAAGGACATTTGGTTTGAGCGCAATTATTAAACTTGGGTCAAAAAAGCCATTTAAGCCTTTTCACAGTGAGATCTATGCGATATGGCCGAGAAATGTAATTTTGATGTTAACTCCCAAACCGCTGCGCAGAAGTAAACCAAACTTCACCCATTAGTGTATTGTATCACAATCTAGTAGTTACATGTGGAAATTTGGTTCTAGGACATTTGATTTGAGCGCAATCCTCAAACTCAAGTCAAAAAAGCCATTTAAGCCTTTTCACAGTGAGATCTATGCGATATGGCCGAGAAATGTAATTTTGATGTTAACTCCCAAACCGCTGCGCAGAAGTCAACCAAACTTCACCCAATAGTGTATTGTATCACAATCTAGTAGTTATATTTGAAAATTTTGTTCTAGGACATTTTGTTTGAACGCAATCATCAAACTTAATTAAAAAAGTCATTTAAGCCTTTTCACAATGAGATCTATGCGATATGGCCGAGAAATGTAATTTTGATGTTAACTCCCAAACCGCTGCGCAGAAGTCAACCAAACTTCACCCAATAGTGTATTGTATCATAATCTAGTAGTTACATTTGAAAATTTTGTTCTAGGACATTTTGTTTGAGCGCAATCCTCAAACTTAGGTCAAAAAAGCCATTTAAGCCTTTTCACAATGAGATCTATGCGATATGGCCGAGAAATGTAATTTTGATGTTAACTCCCAAACCGCTGCGCAGAAGTCAACCAAACTTCACCCAATAGTGTATTGTATCACATTCTAGTAGTTACATTTGAAAATTTCGTTCTAGGACATTTGGTTTGAGCGCAATCATTAAACTTAGGTCAAAAAAGCCATTTAAGCCTTTTCACAGTGAGATCTATGCGATATGGCCGAGAAATGTAATTTTGATGTTAACTCCCAAACCGCTGCGCAGAAGTAAACCAAACTTCACCCATTAGTGTATTGTATCACAATCTAGTAGTTACATGTGGAAATTTGGTTCTAGGACATTTGATTTGAGCGCAATCCTCAAACTTAGGTCAAAAAAGCCATTTAAGCCTTTTCACAGTGAGATCTATGCGATATGGCCGAGAAATGTAATTTTGATGTTAACTCCCAAACCGCTGCGCAGAAGTCAACCAAACTTCACCCAATAGTGTATTGTATCACAATCTAGTAGTTACATTTGGAAATTTAGTTCTAGGACATTTTGTTTGAACGCAATCATCAAACTTAATTAAAAAAGTCATTTAAGCCTTTTCACAGTGAGATCTATGCGATATGGCCGAGAAATGTAATTTTGATGTTATCTCCCAAACCGCTGCGCAGAAGTCAACCAAACTTCACCCATTAGTGTATTGTATCACAATCTAGTAGTTACATGTGGAAATTTGGTTATAGGACATTTGATTTGAGCGCAATCCTCAAACTTAGGTCAAAAAAGCCATTTAAGCCTTTTCACAGTGAGATCTATGCGATATGGCCGAGAAATGTAATTTTGATGTTAACTCCCAAACCGCTGCGCAGAAGTCAACCAAACTTCACCCAATAGTGTATTGTATCACAATCTAGTAGTTACATTTGAAAATTTTGTTCTAGGAAATTTTGTTTGAGCGCAATCATCAAACTTAATTAAAAAAGTCATTTAAGCCTTTTCACAGTGAGATCTATGCGATATGGCCGAGAAATGTAATTTTGATGTTAACTCCCAAACCGCTGCGCAGAAGTCAACCAAACTTCACCCATTAGTGTATTTTATCACAATCTAGTAGTTACATGTGGAAATTTGGTTCTAGGACATTTGATTTGAGCGCAATCCTCAAACTTAGGTCAAAAAAGCCATTTAAGCCTTTTCACAGTGAGATCTATGCGATATGGCCGAGAAATGTAATTTTGATGTTCACTCCCAAACCGCTGCGCAGAAGTCAACCAAACTTCACCCATTAGTGTATTGTATCACAATCTAGTAGTTACATGTGGAAATTTGGTTATAGGACATTTGATTTGAGCGCAATCCTCAAACTTAGGTCAAAAAAGCCATTTAAGCCTTTTCACAGTGAGATCTATGCGATATGGCCGAGAAATGTAATTTTGATGTTAACTCCCAAACCGCTGCGCAGAAGTCAACCAAACTTCACCCATTAGTGTATTGTATCACAATCTAGTAGTTACATTTGAAAATTTCGTTCTAGGACATTTGGTTTGAGCGCAATCTTTAAACTTAGGTCAAAAAAGCCATTTAAGCCTTTTCACAGTGAGATCTATGCGATATGGCCGAGAAATGTAATTTTGATGTTAACTCCCAAACCGCTGCGCAGAAGTCAACCAAACTTCACCCAATAGTGTATTGTATCACAATCTAGTAGTTACATGTGGAAATTTGGTTCTAGGACATTTGATTTGAGCGCAATCCTCAAACTTAGGTCAAAAAAGCCATTTAAGCCTTTTCACAGTGAGATCTATGCGATATGGCCGAGAAATGTAATTTTGATGTTAACTCCCAAACCGCTGCGCAGAAGTCAACCAAACTTCACCCAATAGTGTATTGTATCACATTCTAGTAGTTACATTTTAAAATTTCGTTCTAGGACATTTGGTTTGAGCGCAATTATTAAACTTAGGTCAAAAAAGCCATTTAAGCCTTTTCACAGTGAGATCTATGCGATATGGCCGAGAAATGTAATTTTGATGTTAACTCCCAAACCGCTGCGCAGAAGTCAACCAAACTTCACCCAATAGTGTATTGTATCACAATCTAGTAGTTACATTTGAAAATTTTGTTCTAGGAAATTTTGTTTGAGCGCAATCATCAAACTTAATTAAAAAAGTCATTTAAACCTTTTCACAGTGAGATCTATGCGATATGGCCGAGAAATGTAATTTTGATGTTAACTCCCAAACCGCTGCGCAGAAGTCAACCAAACTTCACCCATTAGTGTATTTTATCACAATCTAGTAGTTACATGTGGAAATTTGGTTCTAGGACATTTGATTTGAGCGCAATCCTCAAACTTAGGTCAAAAAAGCCATTTAAGCCTTTTCACAGTGAGATCTATGCGATATGGCCGAGAAATGTAATTTTGATGTTCACTCCCAAACCGCTGCGCAGAAGTCAACCAAACTTCACCCATTAGTGTATTGTATCACAATCTAGTAGTTACATGTGGAAATTTGGTTATAGGACATTTGATTTGAGCGCAATCCTCAAACTTAGGTCAAAAAAGCCATTTAAGCCTTTTCACAGTGAGATCTATGCGATATGGCCGAGAAATGTAATTTTGATGTTAACTCCCAAACCGCTGCGCAGAAGTCAACCAAACTTCACCCATTAGTGTATTGTATCACAATCTAGTAGTTACATTTGAAAATTTCGTTCTAGGACATTTGGTTTGAGCGCAATCTTTAAACTTAGGTCAAAAAATACCATTTAAGCCTTTTCACAGTGAGATCTATGCGATATGGCCGAGAAATGTAATTTTGATGTTAACTCCCAAACCGCTGCGCAGAAGTCAACCAAACTTCACCCAATAGTGTATTGTATCACAATCTAGTAGTTACATTTGAAAATTTTGTTCTAGGACATTTTGTTTGAACGCAATAATCAAACTTAATTAAAAAAGTCATTTAAGCCTTTTCACAGTGAGATCTATGCGATATGGCCGAGAAATGTAATTTTGATGTTAACTCCCAAACCGCTGCGCAGAAGTCAACCAAACTTCACCCAATAGTGTATTGTATCACAATCTAGTAGTTACATTTGAAAATTTTGTTCTAGGAAATTTTGTTTGAGCGCAATCATCAAACTTAATTAAAAAAGTCATTTAAGCCTTTTCACAGTGAGATCTATGCGATATGGCCGAGAAATGTAATTTTGATGTTAACTCCCAAACCGCTGCGCAGAAGTCAACCAAACTTCACCCATTAGTGTATTTTATCACAATCTAGTAGTTACATGTGGAAATTTGGTTCTAGGACATTTGATTTGAGCGCAATCCTCAAACTTAGGTCAAAAAAGCCATTTAAGCCTTTTCACAGTGAGATCTATGCGATATGGCCGAGAAATGTAATTTTGATGTTAACTCCCAAACCGCTGCGCAGAAGTCAACCAAACTTCACCCAATAGTGTATTGTATCACAATCTAGTAGTTACATTTAAAAATTTTGTTCTAGGACATTTTGTTTGAACGCAATCATCAAACTTAATTAAAAAAGTCATTTAAGCCTTTTCACAGTGAGATCTATGCGATATGGCCGAGAAATGTAATTTTGATGTTAACTCCCAAACCGCTGCGCAGAAGTCAACCAAACTTCACCCATTAGTGTATTGTATCACAATCTAGTAGTTACATGTGGAAATTTGGTTATAGGACATTTGATTTGAGCGCAATCCTCAAACTTAGGTCAAAAAAGCCATTTAAGCCTTTTCACAGTGAGATCTATGCGATATGGCCGAGAAATGTAATTTTGATGTTAACTCCCAAACCGCTGCGCAGAAGTCAACCAAACTTCACCCAATAGTGTATTGTATCACAATCTAGTAGTTACATTTGAAAATTTTGTTCTAGGAAATTTTGTTTGAGCGCAATCATCAAACTTAATTAAAAAAGTCATTTAAGCCTTTTCACAGTGAGATCTATGCGATATGGCCGAGAAATGTAATTTTGATGTTAACTCCCAAACCGCTGCGCAGAAGTCAACCAAACTTCACCCATTAGTGTATTGTATCACAATCTAGTAGTTACATGTGGAAATTTGGTTCTAGGACATTTGATTTGAGCGCAATCCTCAAACTTAGGTCAAAAAAGCCATTTAAGCCTTTTCACAGTGAGATCTATGCGATATGGCCGAGAAATGTAATTTTGATGTTAACTCCCAAACCGCTGCGCAGAAGTCAACCAAACTTCACCCAATAGTGTATTGTATCACATTCTAGTAGTTACATTTTAAAATTTCGTTCAAGGACATTTGGTTTGAGCGCAATTATTAAACTTGGGTCAAAAAAGCCATTTAAGCCTTTTCACAGTGAGATCTATGCGATATGGCCGAGAAATGTAATTTTGATGTTAACTCCCAAACCGCTGCGCAGACGTCAACCAAACTTCACCCAATAGTGTATTGTATCATAATCTAGTAGTTACATTTGAAAATTTTGTTCTAGGACATTTTGTTTGAGCGCAATCCTCAAACTTAGGTCAAAAAAGCCATTTAAGCCTTTTCACAATGAGATCTATGCGATATGGCCGAGAAATGTAATTTTGATGTTAACTCCCAAACCGCTGCGCAGAAGTCAACCAAACTTCACCCAATAGTGTATTGTATCATATTCTAGTAGTTACATTTGAAAATTTCGTTCTAGGACATTTGGTTTGAGCGCAATCATTAAACTTAGGTCAAAAAAGCCATTTAAGCCTTTTCACAGTGAGATCTATGCGATATGGCCGAGAAATGTAATTTTGATGTTAACTCCCAAACCGCTGCGCAGAAGTAAACCAAACTTCACCCATTAGTGTATTGTATCACAATCTAGTAGTTACATGTGGAAATTTGGTTCTAGGACATTTGATTTGAGCGCAATCCTCAAACTTAGGTCAAAAAAGCCATTTAAGCCTTTTCACAGTGAGATCTATGCGATATGGCCGAGAAATGTAATTTTGATGTTAACTCCCAAACCGCTGCGCAGAAGTCAACCAAACTTCACCCAATAGTGTATTGTATCACAATCTAGTAGTTACATTTGGAAATTTAGTTCTAGGACATTTTGTTTGAACGCAATCATCAAACTTAATTAAAAAAGTCATTTAAGCCTTTTCACAGTGAGATCTATGCGATATGGCCGAGAAATGTAATATTGATGTTAACTCCCAAACCGCTGCGCAGAAGTCAACCAAACTTCACCCATTAGTGTATTGTATCACAATCTAGTAGTTACATGTGGAAATTTGGTTATAGGACATTTGATTTGAGCGCAATCCTCAAACTTAGGTCAAAAAAGCCATTTAAGCCTTTTCACAGTGAGATCTATGCGATATGGCCGAGAAATGTAATTTTGATGTTAACTCCCAAACCGCTGCGCAGAAGTCAACCAAACTTCACCCAATAGTGTATTGTATCACAATCTAGTAGTTACATTTGAAAATTTTGTTCTAGGACATTTTGTTTGAGCGCAATCATCAAACTTAATTAAAAAAGTCATTTAAGCCTTTTCACAGTGAGATCTATGCGATATGGCCGAGAAATGTAATTTTGATGTTAACTCCCAAACCGCTGCGCAGAAGTCAACCAAACTTCACCCATTAGTGTATTTTATCACAATCTAGTAGTTACATGTGGAAATTTGGTTCTAGGACATTTGATTTGAGCGCAATCCTCAAACTTAGGTCAAAAAAGCCATTTAAGCCTTTTCACAGTGAGATCTATGCGATATGGCCGAGAAATGTAATTTTGATGTTCACTCCCAAACCGCTGCGCAGAAGTCAACCAAACTTCACCCATTAGTGTATTGTATCACAATCTAGTAGTTACATGTGGAAATTTGGTTATAGGACATTTGATTTGAGCGCAATCCTCAAACTTAGGTCAAAAAAGCCATTTAAGCCTTTTCACAGTGAGATCTATGCGATATGGCCGAGAAATGTAATTTTGATGTTAACTCCCAAACCGCTGCGCAGAAGTCAACCAAACTTCACCCAATAGTGTATTGTATCACATTCTAGTAGTTACATTTGAAAATTTTGTTCTAGGAAATTTTGTTTGAGCGCAATCATCAAACTTAATTAAAAAAGTCATTTAAGCCTTTTCACAGTGAGATCTATGCGATATGGCCGAGAAATGTAATTTTGATGTTAACTCCCAAACCGCTGCGCAGAAGTCAACCAAACTTCACCCATTAGTGTATTTTATCACAATCTAGTAGTTACATGTGGAAATTTGGTTCTAGGACATTTGATTTGAGCGCAATCCTCAAACTTAGGTCAAAAAAGCCATTTAAGCCTTTTCACAGTGAGATCTATGCGATATGGCCGAGAAATGTAATTTTGATGTTCACTCCCAAACCGCTGCGCAGAAGTCAACCAAACTTCACCCATTAGTGTATTGTATCACAATCTAGTAGTTACATGTGGAAATTTGGTTATAGGACATTTGATTTGAGCGCAATCCTCAAACTTAGGTCAAAAAAGCCATTTAAGCCTTTTCACAGTGAGATCTATGCGATATGGCCGAGAAATGTAATTTTGATGTTAACTCCCAAACCGCTGCGCAGAAGTCAACCAAACTTCACCCATTAGTGTATTGTATCACAATCTAGTAGTTACATTTGAAAATTTCGTTCTAGGACATTTGGTTTGAGCGCAATCTTTAAACTTAGGTCAAAAAATGCCATTTAAGCCTTTTCACAGTGAGATCTATGCGATATGGCCGAGAAATGTAATTTTGATGTTAACTCCCAAACCGCTGCGCAGAAGTCAACCAAACTTCACCCAATAGTGTATTGTATCACAATCTAGTAGTTACATTTGAAAATTTTGTTCTAGGACATTTTGTTTGAACGCAATAATCAAACTTAATTAAAAAAGTCATTTAAGCCTTTTCACAGTGAGATCTATGCGATATGGCCGAGAAATGTAATTTTGATGTTAACTCCCAAACCGCTGCGCAGAAGTCAACCAAACTTCACCCAATAGTGTATTGTATCACAATCTAGTAGTTACATTTGAAAATTTTGTTCTAGGAAATTTTGTTTGAGCGCAATCATCAAACTTAATTAAAAAAGTCATTTAAGCCTTTTCACAGTGAGATCTATGCGATATGGCCGAGAAATGTAATTTTGATGTTAACTCCCAAACCGCTGCGCAGAAGTCAACCAAACTTCACCCATTAGTGTATTTTATCACAATCTAGTAGTTACATGTGGAAATTTGGTTCTAGGACATTTGATTTGAGCGCAATCCTCAAACTTAGGTCAAAAAAGCCATTTAAGCCTTTTCACAGTGAGATCTATGCGATATGGCCGAGAAATGTAATTTTGATGTTAACTCCCAAACCGCTGCGCAGAAGTCAACCAAACTTCACCCAATAGTGTATTGTATCACAATCTAGTAGTTACATTTAAAAATTTTGTTCTAGGACATTTTGTTTGAACGCAATCATCAAACTTAATTAAAAAAGTCATTTAAGCCTTTTCACAGTGAGATCTATGCGATATGGCCGAGAAATGTAATTTTGATGTTAACTCCCAAACCGCTGCGCAGAAGTCAACCAAACTTCACCCATTAGTGTATTGTATCACAATCTAGTAGTTACATGTGGAAATTTGGTTATAGGACATTTGATTTGAGCGCAATCCTCAAACTTAGGTCAAAAAAGCCATTTAAGCCTTTTCACAGTGAGATCTATGCGATATGGCCGAGAAATGTAATTTTGATGTTAACTCCCAAACCGCTGCGCAGAAGTCAACCAAACTTCACCCAATAGTGTATTGTATCACAATCTAGTAGTTACATTTGAAAATTTTGTTCTAGGAAATTTTGTTTGAGCGCAATCATCAAACTTAATTAAAAAAGTCATTTAAGCCTTTTCACAGTGAGATCTATGCGATATGGCCGAGAAATGTAATTTTGATGTTAACTCCCAAACCGCTGCGCAGAAGTCAACCAAACTTCACCCATTAGTGTATTGTATCACAATCTAGTAGTTACATGTGGAAATTTGGTTCTAGGACATTTGATTTGAGCGCAATCCTCAAACTTAGGTCAAAAAAGCCATTTAAGCCTTTTCACAGTGAGATCTATGCGATATGGCCGAGAAATTTAATTTTGATGTTAACTCCCAAACCGCTGCGCAGAAGTCAACCAAACTACACCCAATAGTGTATTGTATCACATTCTAGTAGTTACATTTTAAAATTTCGTTCAAGGACATTTGGTTTGAGCAGAATTATTAAACTTGGGTCAAAAAAGCCATTTAAGCCTTTTCACAGTGAGATCTATGCGATATGGCCGAGAAATGTAATTTTGATGTTAACTCCCAAACCGCTGCGCAGAAGTAAACCAAACTTCACCCATTAGTGTATTGTATCACAATCTAGTAGTTACATGTGGAAATTTGGTTCTAGGACATTTGATTTGAGCGCAATCCTCAAACTCAGGTCAAAAAAGCCATTTAAGCCTTTTCACAGTGAGATCTATGCGATATGGCCGAGAAATGTAATTTTGATGTTAACTCCCAAACCGCTGCGCAGAAGTCAACCAAACTTCACCCAATAGTGTATTTTATCACAATCTAGTAGTTACATTTGAAAATTTTGTTCTAGGACATTTTGTTTGAACGCAATCATCAAACTTAATTAAAAAAGTCATTTAAGCCTTTTCACAGTGAGATCTATGCGATATGGCCGAGAAATGTAATTTTGATGTTAACTCCCAAACCGCTGCGCAGAAGTCAACCAAACTTCACCCAATAGTGTATTGTATCACAATCTAGTAGTTACATTTGAAAATTTTGTTCTAGGACATTTTGTTTGAGCGCAATCCTCAAACTTAGGTCAAAAAAGCCATTTAAGCCTTTTCACAATGAGATCTATGCGATATGGCCGAGAAATGTAATTTTGATGTTAACTCCCAAACCGCTGCGCAGAAGTCAACCAAACTTCACCCAATAGTGTATTGTATCACATTCTAGTAGTTACATTTGAAAATTTCGTTCTAGGACATTTGGTTTGAGCGCAATCATTAAACTTAGGTCAAAAAAGCCATTTAAGCCTTTTCACAGTGAGATCTATGCGATATGGCCGAGAAATGTAATTTTGATGTTAACTCCCAAACCGCTGCGCAGAAGTAAACCAAACTTCACCCATTAGTGTATTGTATCACAATCTAGTAGTTACATGTGGAAATTTGGTTCTAGGACATTTGATTTGAGCGCAATCCTCAAACTTAGGTCAAAAAAGCCATTTAAGCCTTTTCACAGTGAGATCTATGCGATATGGCCGAGAAATGTAATTTTGATGTTAACTCCCAAACCGCTGCGCAGAAGTCAACCAAACTTCACCCATTAGTGTATTGTATCACAATCTAGTAGTTACATGTGGAAATTTGGTTCTAGGACATTTGATTTGAGCGCAATCCTCAAACTTAGGTCAAAAAAGCCATTTAAGCCTTTTCACAGTGAGATCTATGCGATATGGCCGAGAAATGTAATTTTGATGTTAACTCCCAAACCGCTGCGCAGAAGTCAACCAAACTTCACCCATTAGTGTATTGTATCACAATCTAGTAGTTACATTTGAAAATTTCGTTCTAGGACATTTGGTTTGAGCGCAATCTTTAAAATTAGGTCAAAAAATGCCATTTAAGCCTTTTCACAGTGAGATCTATGCGATATGGCCGAGAAATGTAATTTTGATGTTAACTCCCAAACCGCTGCGCAGAAGTCAACCAAACTTCACCCAATAGTGTATTGTATCACAATCTAGTAGTTACATTTGAAAATTTTGTTCTAGGACATTTTGTTTGAACGCAATAATCAAACTTAATTAAAAAAGTCATTTAAGCCTTTTCACAGTGAGATCTATGCGATATGGCCGAGAAATGTAATTTTGATGTTAACTCCCAAACCGCTGCGCAGAAGTCAACCAAACTTCACCCAATAGTGTATTGTATCACAATCTAGTAGTTACATTTGAAAATTTTGTTCTAGGAAATTTTGTTTGAGCGCAATCATCAAACTTAATTAAAAAAGTCATTTAAGCCTTTTCACAGTGAGATCTATGCGATATGGCCGAGAAATGTAATTTTGATGTTAACTCCCAAACCGCTGCGCAGAAGTCAACCAAACTTCACCCATTAGTGTATTGTATCACAATCTAGTAGTTACATGTGGAAATTTGGTTCTAGGACATTTGATTTGAGCGCAATCCTCAAACTTAGGTCAAAAAAGCCATTTAAGCCTTTTCACAGTGAGATCTATGCGATATGGCCGAGAAATGTAATTTTGATGTTAACTCCCAAACCGCTGCGCAGAAGTCAACCAAACTTCACCCAATAGTGTATTGTATCACAATCTAGTAGTTACATTTAAAAATTTTGTTCTAGGACATTTTGTTTGAACGCAATCATCAAACTTAATTAAAAAAGTCATTTAAGCCTTTTCACAGTGAGATCTATGCGATATGGCCGAGAAATGTAATTTTGATGTTAACTCCCAAACCGCTGCGCAGAAGTCAACCAAACTTCACCCATTAGTGTATTGTATCACAATCTAGTAGTTACATGTGGAAATTTGGTTATAGGACATTTGATTTGAGCGCAATCCTCAAACTTAGGTCAAAAAAGCCATTTAAGCCTTTTCACAGTGAGATCTATGCGATATGGCCGAGAAATGTAATTTTGATGTTAACTCCCAAACCGCTGCGCAGAAGTCAACCAAACTTCACCCAATAGTGTATTGTATCACAATCTAGTAGTTACATTTGAAGATTTTGTTCTAGGAAATTTTGTTTGAGCGCAATCATCAAACTTAATTAAAAAAGTCATTTAAGCCTTTTCACAGTGAGATCTATGCGATATGGCCGAGAAATGTAATTTTGATGTTAACTCCCAAACCGCTGCGCAGAAGTCAACCAAACTTCACCCATTAGTGTATTGTATCACAATCTAGTAGTTACATGTGGAAATTTGGTTCTAGGACATTTGATTTGAGCGCAAACCTCAAACTTAGGTCAAAAAAGCCATTTAAGCCTTTTCACAGTGAGATCTATGCGATATGGCCGAGAAATGTAATTTTGATGTTAACTCCCAAACCGCTGCGCAGAAGTCAACCAAACTTCACCCAATAGTGTATTGTATCACATTCTAGTAGTTACATTTTAAAATTTCGTTCAAGGACATTTGGTTTGAGCGCAATTATTAAACTTGGGTCAAAAAAGCCATTTAAGCCTTTTCACAGTGAGATCTATGCGATATGGCCGAGAAATGTAATTTTGATGTTAACTCCCAAACCGCTGCGCAGAAGTAAACCAAACTTCACCCATTAGTGTATTGTATCACAATCTAGTAGTTACATGTGGAAATTTGGTTCTAGGACATTTGATTTGAGCGCAATCCTCAAACTTAGGTCAAAAAAGCCATTTAAGCCTTTTCACAGTGAGATCTATGCGATATGGCCGAGAAATGTAATTTTGATGTTAACTCCCAAACCGCTGCGCAGAAGTCAACCAAACTTCACCCAATAGTGTATTGTATCACAATCTAGTAGTTACATTTGGAAATTTAGTTCTAGGACATTTTGTTTGAACGCAATCATCAAACTTAATTAAAAAAGTCATTTAAGCCTTTTCACAGTGAGATCTATGCGATATGGCCGAGAAATGTAATATTGATGTTAACTCCCAAACCGCTGCGCAGAAGTCAACCAAACTTCACCCATTAGTGTATTGTATCACAATCTAGTAGTTACATGTGGAAATTTGGTTATAGGACATTTGATTTGAGCGCAATCCTCAAACTTAGGTCAAAAAAGCCATTTAAGCCTTTTCACAGTGAGATCTATGCGATATGGCCGAGAAATGTAATTTTGATGTTAACTCCCAAACCGCTGCGCAGAAGTCAACCAAACTTCACCCAATAGTGTATTGTATCACAATCTAGTAGTTACATTTGAAAATTTTGTTCTAGGACATTTTGTTTGAGCGCAATCATCAAACTTAATTAAAAAAGTCATTTAAGCCTTTTCACAGTGAGATCTATGCGATATGGCCGAGAAATGTAATTTTGATGTTAACTCCCAAACCGCTGCGCAGAAGTCAACCAAACTTCACCCATTAGTGTATTTTATCACAATCTAGTAGTTACATGTGGAAATTTGGTTCTAGGACATTTGATTTGAGCGCAATCCTCAAACTTAGGTCAAAAAAGCCATTTAAGCCTTTTCACAGTGAGATCTATGCGATATGGCCGAGAAATGTAATTTTGATGTTCACTCCCAAACCGCTGCGCAGAAGTCAACCAAACTTCACCCATTAGTGTATTGTATCACAATCTAGTAGTTACATGTGGAAATTTGGTTATAGGACATTTGATTTGAGCGCAATCCTCAAACTTAGGTCAAAAAAGCCATTTAAGCCTTTTCACAGTGAGATCTATGCGATATGGCCGAGAAATGTAATTTTGATGTTAACTCCCAAACCGCTGCGCAGAAGTCAACCAAACTTCACCCAATAGTGTATTGTATCACATTCTAGTAGTTACATTTGAAAATTTTGTTCTAGGAAATTTTGTTTGAGCGCAATCATCAAACTTAATTAAAAAAGTCATTTAAGCCTTTTCACAGTGAGATCTATGCGATATGGCCGAGAAATGTAATTTTGATGTTAACTCCCAAACCGCTGCGCAGAAGTCAACCAAACTTCACCCATTAGTGTATTTTATCACAATCTAGTAGTTACATGTGGAAATTTGGTTCTAGGACATTTGATTTGAGCGCAATCCTCAAACTTAGGTCAAAAAAGCCATTTAAGCCTTTTCACAGTGAGATCTATGCGATATGGCCGAGAAATGTAATTTTGATGTTCACTCCCAAACCGCTGCGCAGAAGTCAACCAAACTTCACCCATTAGTGTATTGTATCACAATCTAGTAGTTACATGTGGAAATTTGGTTATAGGACATTTGATTTGAGCGCAATCCTCAAACTTAGGTCAAAAAAGCCATTTAAGCCTTTTCACAGTGAGATCTATGCGATATGGCCGAGAAATGTAATTTTGATGTTAACTCCCAAACCGCTGCGCAGAAGTCAACCAAACTTCACCCATTAGTGTATTGTATCACAATCTAGTAGTTACATTTGAAAATTTCGTTCTAGGACATTTGGTTTGAGCGCAATCTTTAAACTTAGGTCAAAAAATGCCATTTAAGCCTTTTCACAGTGAGATCTATGCGATATGGCCGAGAAATGTAATTTTGATGTTAACTCCCAAACCGCTGCGCAGAAGTCAACCAAACTTCACCCAATAGTGTATTGTATCACAATCTAGTAGTTACATTTGAAAATTTTGTTCTAGGACATTTTGTTTGAACGCAATAATCAAACTTAATTAAAAAAGTCATTTAAGCCTTTTCACAGTGAGATCTATGCGATATGGCCGAGAAATGTAATTTTGATGTTAACTCCCAAACCGCTGCGCAGAAGTCAACCAAACTTCACCCAATAGTGTATTGTATCACAATCTAGTAGTTACATTTGAAAATTTTGTTCTAGGAAATTTTGTTTGAGCGCAATCATCAAACTTAATTAAAAAAGTCATTTAAGCCTTTTCACAGTGAGATCTATGCGATATGGCCGAGAAATGTAATTTTGATGTTAACTCCCAAACCGCTGCGCAGAAGTCAACCAAACTTCACCCATTAGTGTATTTTATCACAATCTAGTAGTTACATGTGGAAATTTGGTTCTAGGACATTTGATTTGAGCGCAATCCTCAAACTTAGGTCAAAAAAGCCATTTAAGCCTTTTCACAGTGAGATCTATGCGATATGGCCGAGAAATGTAATTTTGATGTTAACTCCCAAACCGCTGCGCAGAAGTCAACCAAACTTCACCCAATAGTGTATTGTATCACAATCTAGTAGTTACATTTAAAAATTTTGTTCTAGGACATTTTGTTTGAACGCAATCATCAAACTTAATTAAAAAAGTCATTTAAGCCTTTTCACAGTGAGATCTATGCGATATGGCCGAGAAATGTAATTTTGATGTTAACTCCCAAACCGCTGCGCAGAAGTCAACCAAACTTCACCCATTAGTGTATTGTATCACAATCTAGTAGTTACATGTGGAAATTTGGTTATAGGACATTTGATTTGAGCGCAATCCTCAAACTTAGGTCAAAAAAGCCATTTAAGCCTTTTCACAGTGAGATCTATGCGATATGGCCGAGAAATGTAATTTTGATGTTAACTCCCAAACCGCTGCGCAGAAGTCAACCAAACTTCACCCAATAGTGTATTGTATCACAATCTAGTAGTTACATTTGAAAATTTTGTTCTAGGAAATTTTGTTTGAGCGCAATCATCAAACTTAATTAAAAAAGTCATTTAAGCCTTTTCACAGTGAGATCTATGCGATATGGCCGAGAAATGTAATTTTGATGTTAACTCCCAAACCGCTGCGCAGAAGTCAACCAAACTTCACCCATTAGTGTATTGTATCACAATCTAGTAGTTACATGTGGAAATTTGGTTCTAGGACATTTGATTTGAGCGCAATCCTCAAACTTAGGTCAAAAAAGCCATTTAAGCCTTTTCACAGTGAGATCTATGCGATATGGCCGAGAAATTTAATTTTGATGTTAACTCCCAAACCGCTGCGCAGAAGTCAACCAAACTACACCCAATAGTGTATTGTATCACATTCTAGTAGTTACATTTTAAAATTTCGTTCAAGGACATTTGGTTTGAGCAGAATTATTAAACTTGGGTCAAAAAAGCCATTTAAGCCTTTTCACAGTGAGATCTATGCGATATGGCCGAGAAATGTAATTTTGATGTTAACTCCCAAACCGCTGCGCAGAAGTAAACCAAACTTCACCCATTAGTGTATTGTATCACAATCTAGTAGTTACATGTGGAAATTTGGTTCTAGGACATTTGATTTGAGCGCAATCCTCAAACTCAGGTCAAAAAAGCCATTTAAGCCTTTTCACAGTGAGATCTATGCGATATGGCCGAGAAATGTAATTTTGATGTTAACTCCCAAACCGCTGCGCAGAAGTCAACCAAACTTCACCCAATAGTGTATTTTATCACAATCTAGTAGTTACATTTGAAAATTTTGTTCTAGGACATTTTGTTTGAACGCAATCATCAAACTTAATTAAAAAAGTCATTTAAGCCTTTTCACAGTGAGATCTATGCGATATGGCCGAGAAATGTAATTTTGATGTTAACTCCCAAACCGCTGCGCAGAAGTCAACCAAACTTCACCCAATAGTGTATTGTATCACAATCTAGTAGTTACATTTGAAAATTTTGTTCTAGGACATTTTGTTTGAGCGCAATCCTCAAACTTAGGTCAAAAAAGCCATTTAAGCCTTTTCACAATGAGATCTATGCGATATGGCCGAGAAATGTAATTTTGATGTTAACTCCCAAACCGCTGCGCAGAAGTCAACCAAACTTCACCCAATAGTGTATTGTATCACATTCTAGTAGTTACATTTGAAAATTTCGTTCTAGGACATTTGGTTTGAGCGCAATCATTAAACTTAGGTCAAAAAAGCCATTTAAGCCTTTTCACAGTGAGATCTATGCGATATGGCCGAGAAATGTAATTTTGATGTTAACTCCCAAACCGCTGCGCAGAAGTAAACCAAACTTCACCCATTAGTGTATTGTATCACAATCTAGTAGTTACATGTGGAAATTTGGTTCTAGGACATTTGATTTGAGCGCAATCCTCAAACTTAGGTCAAAAAAGCCATTTAAGCCTTTTCACAGTGAGATCTATGCGATATGGCCGAGAAATGTAATTTTGATGTTAACTCCCAAACCGCTGCGCAGAAGTCAACCAAACTTCACCCATTAGTGTATTGTATCACAATCTAGTAGTTACATGTGGAAATTTGGTTCTAGGACATTTGATTTGAGCGCAATCCTCAAACTTAGGTCAAAAAAGCCATTTAAGCCTTTTCACAGTGAGATCTATGCGATATGGCCGAGAAATGTAATTTTGATGTTAACTCCCAAACCGCTGCGCAGAAGTCAACCAAACTTCACCCATTAGTGTATTGTATCACAATCTAGTAGTTACATTTGAAAATTTCGTTCTAGGACATTTGGTTTGAGCGCAATCTTTAAAATTAGGTCAAAAAATGCCATTTAAGCCTTTTCACAGTGAGATCTATGCGATATGGCCGAGAAATGTAATTTTGATGTTAACTCCCAAACCGCTGCGCAGAAGTCAACCAAACTTCACCCAATAGTGTATTGTATCACAATCTAGTAGTTACATTTGAAAATTTTGTTCTAGGACATTTTGTTTGAACGCAATAATCAAACTTAATTAAAAAAGTCATTTAAGCCTTTTCACAGTGAGATCTATGCGATATGGCCGAGAAATGTAATTTTGATGTTAACTCCCAAACCGCTGCGCAGAAGTCAACCAAACTTCACCCAATAGTGTATTGTATCACAATCTAGTAGTTACATTTGAAAATTTTGTTCTAGGAAATTTTGTTTGAGCGCAATCATCAAACTTAATTAAAAAAGTCATTTAAGCCTTTTCACAGTGAGATCTATGCGATATGGCCGAGAAATGTAATTTTGATGTTAACTCCCAAACCGCTGCGCAGAAGTCAACCAAACTTCACCCATTAGTGTATTGTATCACAATCTAGTAGTTACATGTGGAAATTTGGTTCTAGGACATTTGATTTGAGCGCAATCCTCAAACTTAGGTCAAAAAAGCCATTTAAGCCTTTTCACAGTGAGATCTATGCGATATGGCCGAGAAATGTAATTTTGATGTTAACTCCCAAACCGCTGCGCAGAAGTCAACCAAACTTCACCCAATAGTGTATTGTATCACAATCTAGTAGTTACATTTAAAAATTTTGTTCTAGGACATTTTGTTTGAACGCAATCATCAAACTTAATTAAAAAAGTCATTTAAGCCTTTTCACAGTGAGATCTATGCGATATGGCCGAGAAATGTAATTTTGATGTTAACTCCCAAACCGCTGCGCAGAAGTCAACCAAACTTCACCCATTAGTGTATTGTATCACAATCTAGTAGTTACATGTGGAAATTTGGTTATAGGACATTTGATTTGAGCGCAATCCTCAAACTTAGGTCAAAAAAGCCATTTAAGCCTTTTCACAGTGAGATCTATGCGATATGGCCGAGAAATGTAATTTTGATGTTAACTCCCAAACCGCTGCGCAGAAGTCAACCAAACTTCACCCAATAGTGTATTGTATCACAATCTAGTAGTTACATTTGAAGATTTTGTTCTAGGAAATTTTGTTTGAGCGCAATCATCAAACTTAATTAAAAAAGTCATTTAAGCCTTTTCACAGTGAGATCTATGCGATATGGCCGAGAAATGTAATTTTGATGTTAACTCCCAAACCGCTGCGCAGAAGTCAACCAAACTTCACCCATTAGTGTATTGTATCACAATCTAGTAGTTACATGTGGAAATTTGGTTCTAGGACATTTGATTTGAGCGCAAACCTCAAACTTAGGTCAAAAAAGCCATTTAAGCCTTTTCACAGTGAGATCTATGCGATATGGCCGAGAAATGTAATTTTGATGTTAACTCCCAAACCGCTGCGCAGAAGTCAACCAAACTTCACCCAATAGTGTATTGTATCACATTCTAGTAGTTACATTTTAAAATTTCGTTCAAGGACATTTGGTTTGAGCGCAATTATTAAACTTGGGTCAAAAAAGCCATTTAAGCCTTTTCACAGTGAGATCTATGCGATATGGCCGAGAAATGTAATTTTGATGTTAACTCCCAAACCGCTGCGCAGAAGTAAACCAAACTTCACCCATTAGTGTATTGTATCACAATCTAGTAGTTACATGTGGAAATTTGGTTCTAGGACATTTGATTTGAGCGCAATCCTCAAACTTAGGTCAAAAAAGCCATTTAAGCCTTTTCACAGTGAGATCTATGCGATATGGCCGAGAAATGTAATTTTGATGTTAACTCCCAAACCGCTGCGCAGAAGTCAACCAAACTTCACCCAATAGTGTATTGTATCACAATCTAGTAGTTACATTTGGAAATTTAGTTCTAGGACATTTTGTTTGAACGCAATCATCAAACTTAATTAAAAAAGTCATTTAAGCCTTTTCACAGTGAGATCTATGCGATATGGCCGAGAAATGTAATATTGATGTTAACTCCCAAACCGCTGCGCAGAAGTCAACCAAACTTCACCCATTAGTGTATTGTATCACAATCTAGTAGTTACATGTGGAAATTTGGTTATAGGACATTTGATTTGAGCGCAATCCTCAAACTTAGGTCAAAAAAGCCATTTAAGCCTTTTCACAGTGAGATCTATGCGATATGGCCGAGAAATGTAATTTTGATGTTAACTCCCAAACCGCTGCGCAGAAGTCAACCAAACTTCACCCAATAGTGTATTGTATCACAATCTAGTAGTTACATTTGAAAATTTTGTTCTAGGAAATTTTGTTTGAGCGCAATCATCAAACTTAATTAAAAAAGTCATTTAAGCCTTTTCACAGTGAGATCTATGCGATATGGCCGAGAAATGTAATTTTGATGTTAACTCCCAAACCGCTGCGCAGAAGTCAACCAAACTTCACCCATTAGTGTATTTTATCACAATCTAGTAGTTACATGTGGAAATTTGGTTCTAGGACATTTGATTTGAGCGCAATCCTCAAACTTAGGTCAAAAAAGCCATTTAAGCCTTTTCACAGTGAGATCTATGCGATATGGCCGAGAAATGTAATTTTGATGTTCACTCCCAAACCGCTGCGCAGAAGTCAACCAAACTTCACCCATTAGTGTATTGTATCACAATCTAGTAGTTACATGTGGAAATTTGGTTATAGGACATTTGATTTGAGCGCAATCCTCAAACTTAGGTCAAAAAAGCCATTTAAGCCTTTTCACAGTGAGATCTATGCGATATGGCCGAGAAATGTAATTTTGATGTTAACTCCCAAACCGCTGCGCAGAAGTCAACCAAACTTCACCCAATAGTGTATTGTATCACATTCTAGTAGTTACATTTGAAAATTTTGTTCTAGGAAATTTTGTTTGAGCGCAATCATCAAACTTAATTAAAAAAGTCATTTAAGCCTTTTCACAGTGAGATCTATGCGATATGGCCGAGAAATGTAATTTTGATGTTAACTCCCAAACCGCTGCGCAGAAGTCAACCAAACTTCACCCATTAGTGTATTTTATCACAATCTAGTAGTTACATGTGGAAATTTGGTTCTAGGACATTTGATTTGAGCGCAATCCTCAAACTTAGGTCAAAAAAGCCATTTAAGCCTTTTCACAGTGAGATCTATGCGATATGGCCGAGAAATGTAATTTTGATGTTCACTCCCAAACCGCTGCGCAGAAGTCAACCAAACTTCACCCATTAGTGTATTGTATCACAATCTAGTAGTTACATGTGGAAATTTGGTTATAGGACATTTGATTTGAGCGCAATCCTCAAACTTAGGTCAAAAAAGCCATTTAAGCCTTTTCACAGTGAGATCTATGCGATATGGCCGAGAAATGTAATTTTGATGTTAACTCCCAAACCGCTGCGCAGAAGTCAACCAAACTTCACCCATTAGTGTATTGTATCACAATCTAGTAGTTACATTTAAAAATTTTGTTCTAGGACATTTTGTTTGAACGCAATCATCAAACTTAATTAAAAAAGTCATTTAAGCCTTTTCACAGTGAGATCTATGCGATATGGCCGAGAAATGTAATTTTGATGTTAACTCCCAAACCGCTGCGCAGAAGTCAACCAAACTTCACCCATTAGTGTATTGTATCACAATCTAGTAGTTACATGTGGAAATTTGGTTATAGGACATTTGATTTGAGCGCAATCCTCAAACTTAGGTCAAAAAAGCCATTTAAGCCTTTTCACAGTGAGATCTATGCGATATGGCCGAGAAATGTAATTTTGATGTTAACTCCCAAACCGCTGCGCAGAAGTCAACCAAACTTCACCCAATAGTGTATTGTATCACAATCTAGTAGTTACATTTGAAAATTTTGTTCTAGGAAATTTTGTTTGAGCGCAATCATCAAACTTAATTAAAAAAGTCATTTAAGCCTTTTCACAGTGAGATCTATGCGATATGGCCGAGAAATGTAATTTTGATGTTAACTCCCAAACCGCTGCGCAGAAGTCAACCAAACTTCACCCATTAGTGTATTGTATCACAATCTAGTAGTTACATGTGGAAATTTGGTTCTAGGACATTTGATTTGAGCGCAATCCTCAAACTTAGGTCAAAAAAGCCATTTAAGCCTTTTCACAGTGAGATCTATGCGATATGGGCGAGAAATTTAATTTTGATGTTAACTCCCAAACCGCTGCGCAGAAGTCAACCAAACTACACCCAATAGTGTATTGTATCACATTCTAGTAGTTACATTTTAAAATTTCGTTCAAGGACATTTGGTTTGAGCAGAATTATTAAACTTGGGTCAAAAAAGCCATTTAAGCCTTTTCACAGTGAGATCTATGCGATATGGCCGAGAAATGTAATTTTGATGTTAACTCCCAAACCGCTGCGCAGAAGTAAACCAAACTTCACCCATTAGTGTATTGTATCACAATCTAGTAGTTACATGTGGAAATTTGGTTCTAGGACATTTGATTTGAGCGCAATCCTCAAACTCAGGTCAAAAAAGCCATTTAAGCCTTTTCACAGTGAGATCTATGCGATATGGCCGAGAAATGTAATTTTGATGTTAACTCCCAAACCGCTGCGCAGAAGTCAACCAAACTTCACCCAATAGTGTATTGTATCACAATCTAGTAGTTACATTTGAAAATTTTGTTCTAGGACATTTTGTTTGAACGCAATCATCAAACTTAATTAAAAAAGTCATTTAAGCCTTTTCACAGTGAGATCTATGCGATATGGCCGAGAAATGTAATTTTGATGTTAACTCCCAAACCGCTGCGCAGAAGTCAACCAAACTTCACCCAATAGTGTATTGTATCACAATCTAGTAGTTACATTTGAAAATTTTGTTCTAGGACATTTTGTTTGAGCGCAATCCTCAAACTTAGGTCAAAAAAGCCATTTAAGCCTTTTCACAATGAGATCTATGCGATATGGCCGAGAAATGTAATTTTGATGTTAACTCCCAAACCGCTGCGCAGAAGTCAACCAAACTTCACCCAATAGTGTATTGTATCACATTCTAGTAGTTACATTTGAAAATTTCGTTCTAGGACATTTGGTTTGAGCGCAATCATTAAACTTAGGTCAAAAAAGCCATTTAAGCCTTTTCACAGTGAGATCTATGCGATATGGCCGAGAAATGTAATTTTGATGTTAACTCCCAAACCGCTGCGCAGAAGTAAACCAAACTTCACCCATTAGTGTATTGTATCACAATCTAGTAGTTACATGTGGAAATTTGGTTCTAGGACATTTGATTTGAGCGCAATCCTCAAACTTAGGTCAAAAAAGCCATTTAAGCCTTTTCACAGTGAGATCTATGCGATATGGCCGAGAAATGTAATTTTGATGTTAACTCCCAAACCGCTGCGCAGAAGTCAACCAAACTTCACCCATTAGTGTATTGTATCACAATCTAGTAGTTACATGTGGAAATTTGGTTCTAGGACATTTGATTTGAGCGCAATCCTCAAACTTAGGTCAAAAAAGCCATTTAAGCCTTTTCACAGTGAGATCTATGCGATATGGCCGAGAAATGTAATTTTGATGTTAACTCCCAAACCGCTGCGCAGAAGTCAACCAAACTTCACCCATTAGTGTATTGTATCACAATCTAGTAGTTACATTTGAAAATTTCGTTCTAGGACATTTGGTTTGAGCGCAATCTTTAAAATTAGGTCAAAAAATGCCATTTAAGCCTTTTCACAGTGAGATCTATGCGATATGGCCGAGAAATGTAATTTTGATGTTAACTCCCAAACCGCTGCGCAGAAGTCAACCAAACTTCACCCAATAGTGTATTGTATCACAATCTAGTAGTTACATTTGAAAATTTTGTTCTAGGACATTTTGTTTGAACGCAATAATCAAACTTAATTAAAAAAGTCATTTAAGCCTTTTCACAGTGAGATCTATGCGATATGGCCGAGAAATGTAATTTTGATGTTAACTCCCAAACCGCTGCGCAGAAGTCAACCAAACTTCACCCAATAGTGTATTGTATCACAATCTAGTAGTTACATTTGAAAATTTTGTTCTAGGAAATTTTGTTTGAGCGCAATCATCAAACTTAATTAAAAAAGTCATTTAAGCCTTTTCACAGTGAGATCTATGCGATATGGCCGAGAAATGTAATTTTGATGTTAACTCCCAAACCGCTGCGCAGAAGTCAACCAAACTTCACCCATTAGTGTATTGTATCACAATCTAGTAGTTACATGTGGAAATTTGGTTCTAGGACATTTGATTTGAGCGCAATCCTCAAACTTAGGTCAAAAAAGCCATTTAAGCCTTTTCACAGTGAGATCTATGCGATATGGCCGAGAAATGTAATTTTGATGTTAACTCCCAAACCGCTGCGCAGAAGTCAACCAAACTTCACCCAATAGTGTATTGTATCACAATCTAGTAGTTACATTTAAAAATTTTGTTCTAGGACATTTTGTTTGAACGCAATCATCAAACTTAATTAAAAAAGTCATTTAAGCCTTTTCACAGTGAGATCTATGCGATATGGCCGAGAAATGTAATTTTGATGTTAACTCCCAAACCGCTGCGCAGAAGTCAACCAAACTTCACCCATTAGTGTATTGTATCACAATCTAGTAGTTACATGTGGAAATTTGGTTATAGGACATTTGATTTGAGCGCAATCCTCAAACTTAGGTCAAAAAAGCCATTTAAGCCTTTTCACAGTGAGATCTATGCGATAAGGCCGAGAAATGTAATTTTGATGTTAACTCCCAAACCGCTGCGCAGAAGTAAACCAAACTTCACCCATTAGTGTATTGTATCACAATCTAGTAGTTACATGTGGAAATTTGGTTCTAGGACATTTGATTTGAGCGCAATCCTCAAACTCAGGTCAAAAAAGCCATTTAAGCCTTTTCACAGTGAGATCTATGCGATATGGCCGAGAAATGTAATTTTGATGTTAACTCCCAAACCGCTGCGCAGAAGTCAACCAAACTTCACCCAATAGTGTATTGTATCACAATCTAGTAGTTACATTTGAAAATTTTGTTCTAGGACATTTTGTTTGAACGCAATCATCAAACTTAATTAAAAAAGTCATTTAAGCCTTTTCACAGTGAGATCTATGCGATATGGCCGAGAAATGTAATTTTGATGTTAACTCCCAAACCGCTGCGCAGAAGTCAACCAAACTTCACCCAATAGTGTATTGTATCACAATCTAGTAGTTACATTTGAAAATTTTGTTCTAGGACATTTTGTTTGAGCGCAATCCTCAAACTTAGGTCAAAAAAGCCATTTAAGCCTTTTCACAATGAGATCTATGCGATATGGCCGAGAAATGTAATTTTGATGTTAACTCCCAAACCGCTGCGCAGAAGTCAACCAAACTTCACCCAATAGTGTATTGTATCACATTCTAGTAGTTACATTTGAAAATTTCGTTCTAGGACATTTGGTTTGAGCGCAATCATTAAACTTAGGTCAAAAAAGCCATTTAAGCCTTTTCACAGTGAGATCTATGCGATATGGCCGAGAAATGTAATTTTGATGTTAACTCCCAAACCGCTGCGCAGAAGTAAACCAAACTTCACCCATTAGTGTATTGTATCACAATCTAGTAGTTACATGTGGAAATTTGGTTCTAGGACATTTGATTTGAGCGCAATCCTCAAACTTAGGTCAAAAAAGCCATTTAAGCCTTTTCACAGTGAGATCTATGCGATATGGCCGAGAAATGTAATTTTGATGTTAACTCCCAAACCGCTGCGCAGAAGTCAACCAAACTTCACCCAATAGTGTATTGTATCACAATCTAGTAGTTACATTTGAAAATTTTGTTCTAGGACATTTTGTTTGAACGCAATCATCAAACTTAATTAAAAAAGTCATTTAAGCCTTTTCACAGTGAGATCTATGCGATATGGCCGAGAAATGTAATTTTGATGTTAACTCCCAAACCGCTGCGCAGAAGTCAACCAAACTTCACCCATTAGTGTATTGTATCACAATCTAGTAGTTACATGTGGAAATTTGGTTATAGGACATTTGATTTGAGCGCAATCCTCAAAATTAGGTCAAAAAAGCCATTTAAGCCTTTTCACAGTGAGATCTATGCGATATGGCCGAGAAATGTAATTTTGATGTTAACTCCCAAACCGCTGCGCAGAAGTCAACCAAACTTCACCCAATAGTGTATTTTATCACAATCTAGTAGTTACATGTGGAAATTTGGTTCTAGGACATTTGATTTGAGCGCAATCCTCAAACTTAGGTCAAAAAAGCCATTTAAGCCTTTTCACAGTGAGATCTATGCGATATGGCCGAGAAATGTAATTTTGATGTTAACTCCCAAACCGCTGCGCAGAAGTCAACTAAACTTCACCCAATAGTGTATTGTATCACAATCTAGTAGTTACATTTGAAAATTTTGTTCTAGGACATTTTGTTTGAGCGCAATCATTAAACTTAATTAAAAAAGTCATTTAAGCCTTTTCACAGTGAGATCTATGCGATATGGCCGAGAAATGTAATTTTGATGTTAACTCCCAAACCGCTGCGCAGAAGTCAACCAAACTTCACCCATTAGTGTATTGTATCATAATCTAGTAATTACATGTGGAAATTTGGTTCTAGGACATTTGATTTGAGCGCAATCCTCAAATTTAGGTCAAAAAAGCCATTTAAGCCTTTTCACAGTGAGATCTATGCGATATGGCCGAGAAATGTAATTTTGATGTTAACTCCCAAACCGCTGCGCAGAAGTCAACCAAACTTCACCCAATAGTGTATTGTATCACAATCTAGTAGTTATATTTGAAAATTTTGTTCTAGGACATTTTGTTTGAACGCAATCATCAAACTTAATTAAAAAAGTCATTTAAGCCTTTTCACAGTGAGATCTATGCGATATGGCCGAGAAATGTAATTTTGATGTTAACTCCCAAACCGCTGCGCAGAAGTCAACCAAACTTCACCCAATAGTGTATTGTATCACAATCTAGTAGTTACATTTGAAAATTTTGTTTTAGGAAATTTTGTTTGAGCGCAATCATCAAACTTAATTAAAAAAGTCATTTAAGCCTTTTCACAGTGAGATCTATGCGATATGGCCGAGAAATGTAATTTTGATGTTCACTCCCAAACCGCTGCGCAGAAGTCAACCAAACTTCACCCATTAGTGTATTGTATCACAATCTAGTAGTTACATGTGGAAATTTGGTTATAGGACATTTGATTTGAGCGCAATCCTCAAACTTAGGTCAAAAAAGCCATTTAAGCCTTTTCACAGTGAGATCTATGCGATATGGCCGAGAAATGTAATTTTGATGTTAACTCCCAAACCGCTGCGCAGAAGTCAACCAAACTTCACCCATTAGTGTATTGTATCACAATCTAGTAGTTACATTTGAAAATTTCGTTCTAGGACATTTGGTTTGAGCGCAATCTTTAAACTTAGGTCAAAAAAGCCATTTAAGCCTTTTCACAGTGAGATCTATGCGATATGGCCGAGAAATGTAATTTTGATGTTCACTCCCAAACCGCTGCGCAGAAGTCAACCAAACTTCAACCATTAGTGTATTGTATCACAATCTAGTAGTTACATGTGGAAATTTGGTTCTAGGACATTTGATTTGAGCGCAATCCTCAAACTTAGGTCAAAAAAGCCATTTAAGCCTTTTCACAGTGAGATCTATGCGATATGGCCGAGAAATGTAATTTTGATGTTAACTCCCAAACCGCTGCGCAGAAGTCAACTAAACTTCACCCAATAGTGTATTGTATCACAATCTAGTAGTTACATTTGAAAATTTTGTTCTAGGACATTTTGTTTGAGCGCAATCATTAAACTTAATTAAAAAAGTCATTTAAGCCTTTTCACAGTGAGATCTATGCGATATGGCCGAGAAATGTAATTTTGATGTTAACTCCCAAACCGCTGCGCAGAAGTCAACCAAACTTCACCCATTAGTGTATTGTATCATAATCTAGTAATTACATGTGGAAATTTGGTTCTAGGACATTTGATTTGAGCGCAATCCTCAAATTTAGGTCAAAAAAGCCATTTAAGCCTTTTCACAGTGAGATCTATGCGATATGGCCGAGAAATGTAATTTTGATGTTAACTCCCAAACCGCTGCGCAGAAGTCAACCAAACTTCACCCAATAGTGTATTGTATCACAATCTAGTAGTTATATTTGAAAATTTTGTTCTAGGACATTTTGTTTGAACGCAATCATCAAACTTAATTAAAAAAGTCATTTAAGCCTTTTCACAGTGAGATCTATGCGATATGGCCGAGAAATGTAATTTTGATGTTCACTCCCAAACCGCTGCGCAGAAGTCAACCAAACTTCACCCATTAGTGTATTGTATCACAATCTAGTAGTTACATGTGGAAATTTGGTTATAGGACATTTGATTTGAGCGCAATCCTCAAACTTAGGTCAAAAAAGCCATTTAAGCCTTTTCACAGTGAGATCTATGCGATATGGCCGAGAAATGTAATTTTGATGTTAACTCCCAAACCGCTGCGCAGAAGTCAACCAAACTTCACCCAATAGTGTATTGTATCACAATCTAGTAGTTACATTTGAAAATTTCGTTCTAGGACATTTGGTTTGAGCGCAATCTTTAAACTTAGGTCAAAAAAGCCATTTAAGCCTTTTCACAGTGAGATCTATGCGATATGGCCGAGAAATGTAATTTTGATGTTAACTCCCAAACCGCTGCGCAGAAGTCAACCAAACTTCACCCAATAGTGTATTGTATCACAATCTAGTAGTTACATTTGAAAATTTTGTTCTAGGACATTTTGTTTGAACGCAATCATCAAACTTAATTAAAAAAGTCATTTAAGCCTTTTCACAGTGAGATCTATGCGATATGGCCGAGAAATGTAATTTTGATGTTAACTCCCAAACCGCTGCGCAGAAGTCAACCAAACTTCACCCAATAGTGTATTGTATCACAATCTAGTAGTTACATTTGAAAATTTTGTTCTAGGAAATTTTGTTTGAGCGCAATCATCAAACTTAATTAAAAAAGTCATTTAAGCCTTTTCACAGTGAGATCTATGCGATATGGCCGAGAAATGTAATTTTGATGTTAACTCCCAAACCGCTGCGCAGAAGTCAACCAAACTTCACCCATTAGTGTATTGTATCACAATCTAGTAGTTACATGTGGAAATTTGGTTCTAGGACATTTGATTTGAGCGCAATCCTCAAACTTAGGTCAAAAAAGCCATTTAAGCCTTTTCACAGTGAGATCTATGCGATATGGCCGAGAAATGTAATTTTGATGTTAACTCCCAAACCGCTGCGCAGAAGTCAACCAAACTTCACCCAATAGTGTATTGTATCACATTCTAGTAGTTACATTTTAAAATTTCGTTCTAGGACATTTGGTTTGAGCGCAATTATTAAACTTAGGTCAAAAAAGCCATTTAAGCCTTTTCACAGTGAGATCTATGCGATATGGCCGAGAAATGTAATTTTGATGTTAACTCCCAAACCGCTGCGCAGAAGTCAACCAAACTTCACCCAATAGTGTATTGTATCACAATCTAGTAGTTATATTTGAAAATTTTGTTCTAGGACATTTTGTTTGAACGCAATCATCAAACTTAATTAAAAAAGTCATTTAAGCCTTTTCACAGTGAGATCTATGCGATATGGCCGAGAAATGTAATTTTGATGTTAACTCCCAAACCGCTGCGCAGAAGTCAACCAAACTTCACCCAATAGTGTATTGTATCACAATCTAGTAGTTACATTTGAAAATTTTGTTTTAGGAAATTTTGTTTGAGCGCAATCATCAAACTTAATTAAAAAAGTCATTTAAGCCTTTTCACAGTGAGATCTATGCGATATGGCCGAGAAATGTAATTTTGATGTTCACTCCCAAACCGCTGCGCAGAAGTCAACCAAACTTCACCCATTAGTGTATTGTATCACAATCTAGTAGTTACATGTGGAAATTTGGTTATAGGACATTTGATTTGAGCGCAATCCTCAAACTTAGGTCAAAAAAGCCATTTAAGCCTTTTCACAGTGAGATCTATGCGATATGGCCGAGAAATGTAATTTTGATGTTAACTCCCAAACCGCTGCGCAGAAGTCAACCAAACTTCACCCATTAGTGTATTGTATCACAATCTAGTAGTTACATTTGAAAATTTCGTTCTAGGACATTTGGTTTGAGCGCAATCTTTAAACTTAGGTCAAAAAAGCCATTTAAGCCTTTTCACAGTGAGATCTATGCGATATGGCCGAGAAATGTAATTTTGATGTTCACTCCCAAACCGCTGCGCAGAAGTCAACCAAACTTCAACCATTAGTGTATTGTATCACAATCTAGTAGTTACATGTGGAAATTTGGTTCTAGGACATTTGATTTGAGCGCAATCCTCAAACTTAGGTCAAAAAAGCCATTTAAGCCTTTTCACAGTGAGATCTATGCGATATGGCCGAGAAATGTAATTTTGATGTTAACTCCCAAACCGCTGCGCAGAAGTCAACTAAACTTCACCCAATAGTGTATTGTATCACAATCTAGTAGTTACATTTGAAAATTTTGTTCTAGGACATTTTGTTTGAGCGCAATCATTAAACTTAATTAAAAAAGTCATTTAAGCCTTTTCACAGTGAGATCTATGCGATATGGCCGAGAAATGTAATTTTGATGTTAACTCCCAAACCGCTGCGCAGAAGTCAACCAAACTTCACCCATTAGTGTATTGTATCATAATCTAGTAATTACATGTGGAAATTTGGTTCTAGGACATTTGATTTGAGCGCAATCCTCAAATTTAGGTCAAAAAAGCCATTTAAGCCTTTTCACAGTGAGATCTATGCGATATGGCCGAGAAATGTAATTTTGATGTTAACTCCCAAACCGCTGCGCAGAAGTCAACCAAACTTCACCCAATAGTGTATTGTATCACAATCTAGTAGTTATATTTGAAAATTTTGTTCTAGGACATTTTGTTTGAACGCAATCATCAAACTTAATTAAAAAAGTCATTTAAGCCTTTTCACAGTGAGATCTATGCGATATGGCCGAGAAATGTAATTTTGATGTTAACTCCCAAACCGCTGCGCAGAAGTCAACCAAACTTCACCCAATAGTGTATTGTATCACAATCTAGTAGTTACATTTGAAAATTTTGTTTTAGGAAATTTTGTTTGAGCGCAATCATCAAACTTAATTAAAAAAGTCATTTAAGCCTTTTCACAGTGAGATCTATGCGATATGGCCGAGAAATGTAATTTTGATGTTCACTCCCAAACCGCTGCGCAGAAGTCAACCAAACTTCACCCATTAGTGTATTGTATCACAATCTAGTAGTTACATGTGGAAATTTGGTTATAGGACATTTGATTTGAGCGCAATCCTCAAACTTAGGTCAAAAAAGCCATTTAAGCCTTTTCACAGTGAGATCTATGCGATATGGCCGAGAAATGTAATTTTGATGTTAACTCCCAAACCGCTGCGCAGAAGTCAACCAAACTTCACCCAATAGTGTATTGTATCACAATCTAGTAGTTACATTTGAAAATTTCGTTCTAGGACATTTGGTTTGAGCGCAATCTTTAAACTTAGGTCAAAAAAGCCATTTAAGCCTTTTCACAGTGAGATCTATGCGATATGGCCGAGAAATGTAATTTTGATGTTAACTCCCAAACCGCTGCGCAGAAGTCAACCAAACTTCACCCAATAGTGTATTGTATCACAATCTAGTAGTTACATTTGAAAATTTTGTTCTAGGACATTTTGTTTGAACGCAATCATCAAACTTAATTAAAAAAGTCATTTAAGCCTTTTCACAGTGAGATCTATGCGATATGGCCGAGAAATGTAATTTTGATGTTAACTCCCAAACCGCTGCGCAGAAGTCAACCAAACTTCACCCAATAGTGTATTGTATCACAATCTAGTAGTTACATTTGAAAATTTTGTTCTAGGAAATTTTGTTTGAGCGCAATCATCAAACTTAATTAAAAAAGTCATTTAAGCCTTTTCACAGTGAGATCTATGCGATATGGCCGAGAAATGTAATTTTGATGTTAACTCCCAAACCGCTGCGCAGAAGTCAACCAAACTTCACCCATTAGTGTATTGTATCACAATCTAGTAGTTACATGTGGAAATTTGGTTCTAGGACATTTGATTTGAGCGCAATCCTCAAACTTAGGTCAAAAAAGCCATTTAAGCCTTTTCACAGTGAGATCTATGCGATATGGCCGAGAAATGTAATTTTGATGTTAACTCCCAAACCGCTGCGCAGAAGTCAACCAAACTTCACCCAATAGTGTATTGTATCACATTCTAGTAGTTACATTTGAAAATTTCGTTCTAGGACATTTGGTTTGAGCGCAATTATTAAACTTAGGTCAAAAAAGCCATTTAAGCCTTTTCACAGTGAGATCTATGCGATATGGCCGAGAAATGTAATTTTGATGTTAACTCCCAAACCGCTGCGCAGAAGTAAACCAAACTTCACCCAATAGTGTATTGTATCACAATCTAGTAGTTACATGTGGAAATTTGGTTCTAGGACATTTGATTTGAGCGCAATCATCAAACTTAATTAAAAAAGTCATTTAAGCCTTTTCACAGTGAGATCTATGCGATATGGCCGAGAAATGTAATTTTGATGTTAACTCCCAAACCGCTGCGCAGAAGTCAACCAAACTTCACCCATTAGTGTATTGTATCACAATCTAGTAGTTACATGTGGAAATTTGGTTATAGGACATGTGATTTGAGCGCAATCCTCAAACTTAGGTCAAAAAAGCCATTTAAGCCTTTTCACAGTGAGATCTATGCGATATGGCCGAGAAATGTAATTTTGATGTTAACTCCCAAACCGCTGCGCAGAAGTCAACCAAACTTCACCCATTAGTGTATTGTATCACAATCTAGTAGTTACATGTGGAAATTTGGTTCTAGGACATTTGATTTGAGCGCAATCCTCAAACTTAGGTCAAAAAAGCCATTTAAGCCTTTTCACAGTGAGATCTATGCGATATGGCCGAGAAATGTAATTTTGATGTTAACTCCCAAACCGCTGCGCAGAAGTCAACCAAACTTCACCCAATAGTGTATTGTATCACATTCTAGTAGTTACATTTTAAAATTTCGTTCAAGGACATTTGGTTTGAGCGCAATTATTAAACTTAGGTCAAAAAAGCCATTTAAGCCTTTTCACAGTGAGATCTATGCGATATGGCCGAGAAATGTAATTTTGATGTTAACTCCCAAACCGCTGCGCAGAAGTAAACCAAACTTCACCCATTAGTGTATTGTATCACAATCTAGTAGTTACATGTGGAAATTTGGTTCTAGGACATTTGATTTGAGCGCAATCCTCAAACTTAGGTCAAAAAAGCCATTTAAGCCTTTTCACAGTGAGATCTATGCGATATGGCCGAGAAATGTAATTTTGATGTTAACTCCCAAACCGCTGCGCAGAAGTCAACCAAACTTCACCCAATAGTGTATTGTATCACAATCTAGTAGTTACATTTGAAAATTTTGTTCTAGGACATTTTGTTTGAGCGCAATCATCAAACTTAATTAAAAAAGTCATTTAAGCCTTTTCACAGTGAGATCTATGCGATATGGCCGAGAAATGTAATTTTGATGTTAACTCCCAAACCGCTGCGCAGAAGTCAACCAAACTTCACCCAATAGTGTATTGTATCACAATCTAGTAGTTACATTTGAAAATTTTGTTCTAGGACATTTTGTTTGAGCGCAATCCTCAAACTTAGGTCAAAAAAGCCATTTAAGCCTTTTCACAATGAGATCTATGCGATATGGCCGAGAAATGTAATTTTGATGTTAACTCCCAAACCGCTGCGCAGAAGTCAACCAAACTTCACCCAATAGTGTATTGTATCACAATCTAGTAGTTACATTTGAAAATTTTGTTTTAGGAAATTTTGTTTGAGCGCAATCATCAAACTTAATTAAAAAAGTCATTTAAGCCTTTTCACAGGGAGATCTATGCGATATGGCCGAGAAATGTAATTTTGATGTTCACTCCCAAACCGCTGCGCAGAAGTCAACCAAACTTCACCCATTAGTGTATTGTATCACAATCTAGTAGTTACATGTGGAAATTTGGTTCTAGGACATTTGATTTGAGCGCAATCCTCAAACTTAGGTCAAAAAAGCCATTTAAGCCTTTTCACAGTGAGATCTATGCGATATGGCCGAGAAATGTAATTTTGATGTTAACTCCCAAACCGCTGCGCAGAAGTCAACTAAACTTCACCCAATAGTGTATTGTATCACAATCTAGTAGTTACATTTGAAAATTTTGTTCTAGGACATTTTGTTTGAGCGCAATCATTAAACTTAATTAAAAAAGTCATTTAAGCCTTTTCACAGTGAGATCTATGCGATATGGCCGAGAAATGTAATTTTGATGTTAACTCCCAAACCGCTGCGCAGAAGTCAACCAAACTTCACCCATTAGTGTATTGTATCATAATCTAGTAATTACATGTGGAAATTTGGTTCTAGGACATTTGATTTGAGCGCAATCCTCAAATTTAGGTCAAAAAAGCCATTTAAGCCTTTTCACAGTGAGATCTATGCGATATGGCCGAGAAATGTAATTTTGATGTTAACTCCCAAACCGCTGCGCAGAAGTCAACCAAACTTCACCCAATAGTGTATTGTATCACAATCTAGTAGTTATATTTGAAAATTTTGTTCTAGGACATTTTGTTTGAACGCAATCATCAAACTTAATTAAAAAATTCATTTAAGCCTTTTCACAGTGAGATCTATGCGATATGGCCGAGAAATGTAATTTTGATGTTAACTCCCAAACCGCTGCGCAGAAGTCAACCAAACTTCACCCAATAGTGTATTGTATCACAATCTAGTAGTTACATTTGAAAATTTTGTTTTAGGAAATTTTGTTTGAGCGCAATCATCAAACTTAATTAAAAAAGTCATTTAAGCCTTTTCACAGTGAGATCTATGCGATATGGCCGAGAAATGTAATTTTGATGTTAACTCCCAAACCGCTGCGCAGAAGTCAACCAAACTTCACCCAATAGTGTATTGTATCACATTCTAGTAGTTACATGTGGAAATTTGGTTATAGGACATTTGATTTGAGCGCAATCCTCAAACTTAGGTCAAAAAAGCCATTTAAGCCTTTTCACAGTGAGATCTATGCGATATGGCCGAGAAATGTAATTTTGATGTTAACTCCCAAACCGCTGCGCAGAAGTCAACCAAACTTCACCCATTAGTGTATTGTATCACAATCTAGTAGTTACATTTGAAAATTTCGTTCTAGGACATTTGGTTTGAGCGCAATCTTTAAACTTAGGTCAAAAAAGCCATTTAAGCCTTTTCACAGTGAGATCTATGCGATATGGCCGAGAAATGTAATTTTGATGTTAACTCCCAAACCGCTGCGCAGAAGTCAACCAAACTTCACCCAATAGTGTATTGTATCACAATCTAGTAGTTACATTTGAAAATTTTGTTCTAGGACATTTTGTTTGAACGCAATCATCAAACTTAATTAAAAAAGTCATTTAAGCCTTTTCACAGTGAGATCTATGCGATATGGCCGAGAAATGTAATTTTGATGTTAACTCCCAAACCGCTGCGCAGAAGTCAACCAAACTTCACCCAATAGTGTATTTTATCACAATCTAGTAGTTACATTTGGAAATTGAGTTCTAGGACATTTGATTTGAGCGCAATCTTCAAACTTAATTAAAAAAAGTCATTTAAGCCTTTTCACAGTGAGATCTATGCGATATGGCCGAGAAATGTAATTTTGATGTTAACTCCCAAACCGCTGCGCAGAAGTCAACCAAACTTCACCCATTAGTGTATTGTATCACAATCTAGTAGTTACATGTGGAAATTTGGTTCTAGGACATTTGATTTGAGCGCAATCCTCAAACTTAGGTCAAAAAAGCCATTTAAGCCTTTTCACAGTGAGATCTATGCGATATGGCCGAGAAATGTAATTTTGATGTTAACTCCCAAACCGCTGCGCAGAAGTCAACCAAACTTCACCCAATAGTGTATTGTATCACATTCTAGTAGTTACATTTTAAAATTTCGTTCAAGGACATTTGGTTTGAGCGCAATTATTAAACTTAGGTCAAAAAAGCCATTTAAGCCTTTTCACAGTGAGATCTATGCGATATGGCCGAGAAATGTAATTTTGATGTTAACTCCCAAACCGCTGCGCAGAAGTCAACCAAACTTCACCCATTAGTGTATTGTATCACAATCTAGTAGTTACATGTGGAAATTTGGTTCTAGGACATTTGATTTGAGCGCAATCCTCAAACTTAGGTCAAAAAAGCCATTTAAGCCTTTTCACAGTGAGATCTATGCGATATGGCCGAGAAATGTAATTTTGATGTTAACTCCCAAACCGCTGCGCAGAAGTCAACCAAACTTCACCCAATAGTGTATTGTATCACAATCTAGTAGTTACATTTGAAAATTTTGTTCTAGGACATTTTGTTTGAACGCAATCATCAAACTTAATTAAAAAAGTCATTTAAGCCTTTTCACAGTGAGATCTATGCGATATGGCCGAGAAATGTAATTTTGATGTTAACTCCCAAACCGCTGCGCAGAAGTCAACCAAACTTCACCCAATAGTGTATTGTATCACAATCTAGTAGTTACATTTGAAAATTTTGTTCTAGGACATTTTGTTTGAGCGCAATCCTCAAACTTAGGTCAAAAAAGCCATTTAAGCCTTTTCACAATGAGATCTATGCGATATGGCCGAGAAATGTAATTTTGATGTTAACTCCCAAACCGCTGCGCAGAAGTCAACCAAACTTCACCCAATAGTGTATTGTATCACAATCTAGTAGTTACATTTGAAAATTTTGTTTTAGGAAATTTTGTTTGAGCGCAATCATCAAACTTAATTAAAAAAGTCATTTAAGCCTTTTCACAGGGAGATCTATGCGATATGGCCGAGAAATGTAATTTTGATGTTCACTCCCAAACCGCTGCGCAGAAGTCAACCAAACTTCACCCATTAGTGTATTGTATCACAATCTAGTAGTTACATGTGGAAATTTGGTTCTAGGACATTTGATTTGAGCGCAATCCTCAAACTTAGGTCAAAAAAGCCATTTAAGCCTTTTCACAGTGAGATCTATGCGATATGGCCGAGAAATGTAATTTTGATGTTAACTCCCAAACCGCTGCGCAGAAGTCAACTAAACTTCACCCAATAGTGTATTGTATCACAATCTAGTAGTTACATTTGAAAATTTTGTTCTAGGACATTTTGTTTGAGCGCAATCATTAAACTTAATTAAAAAAGTCATTTAAGCCTTTTCACAGTGAGATCTATGCGATATGGCCGAGAAATGTAATTTTGATGTTAACTCCCAAACCGCTGCGCAGAAGTCAACCAAACTTCACCCATTAGTGTATTGTATCACAATCTAGTAGTTACATTTGAAAATTTCGTTCTAGGACATTTGGTTTGAGCGCAATCTTTAAACTTAGGTCAAAAAAGCCATTTAAGCCTTTTCACAGTGAGATCTATGCGATATGGCCGAGAAATGTAATTTTGATGTTCACTCCCAAACCGCTGCGCAGAAGTCAACCAAACTTCAACCATTAGTGTATTGTATCACAATCTAGTAGTTACATGTGGAAATTTGGTTCTAGGACATTTGATTTGAGCGCAATCCTCAAACTTAGGTCAAAAAAGCCATTTAAGCCTTTTCACAGTGAGATCTATGCGATATGGCCGAGAAATGTAATTTTGATGTTAACTCCCAAACCGCTGCGCAGAAGTCAACTAAACTTCACCCAATAGTGTATTGTATCACAATCTAGTAGTTACATTTGAAAATTTTGTTCTAGGACATTTTGTTTGAGCGCAATCATTAAACTTAATTAAAAAAGTCATTTAAGCCTTTTCACAGTGAGATCTATGCGATATGGCCGAGAAATGTAATTTTGATGTTAACTCCCAAACCGCTGCGCAGAAGTCAACCAAACTTCACCCATTAGTGTATTGTATCATAATCTAGTAATTACATGTGGAAATTTGGTTCTAGGACATTTGATTTGAGCGCAATCCTCAAATTTAGGTCAAAAAAGCCATTTAAGCCTTTTCACAGTGAGATCTATGCGATATGGCCGAGAAATGTAATTTTGATGTTAACTCCCAAACCGCTGCGCAGAAGTCAACCAAACTTCACCCAATAGTGTATTGTATCACAATCTAGTAGTTATATTTGAAAATTTTGTTCTAGGACATTTTGTTTGAACGCAATCATCAAACTTAATTAAAAAAGTCATTTAAGCCTTTTCACAGTGAGATCTATGCGATATGGCCGAGAAATGTAATTTTGATGTTAACTCCCAAACCGCTGCGCAGAAGTCAACCAAACTTCACCCAATAGTGTATTGTATCACAATCTAGTAGTTACATTTGAAAATTTTGTTTTAGGAAATTTTGTTTGAGCGCAATCATCAAACTTAATTAAAAAAGTCATTTAAGCCTTTTCACAGTGAGATCTATGCGATATGGCCGAGAAATGTAATTTTGATGTTCACTCCCAAACCGCTGCGCAGAAGTCAACCAAACTTCACCCATTAGTGTATTGTATCACAATCTAGTAGTTACATGTGGAAATTTGGTTATAGGACATTTGATTTGAGCGCAATCCTCAAACTTAGGTCAAAAAAGCCATTTAAGCCTTTTCACAGTGAGATCTATGCGATATGGCCGAGAAATGTAATTTTGATGTTAACTCCCAAACCGCTGCGCAGAAGTCAACCAAACTTCACCCAATAGTGTATTGTATCACAATCTAGTAGTTACATTTGAAAATTTCGTTCTAGGACATTTGGTTTGAGCGCAATCTTTAAACTTAGGTCAAAAAAGCCATTTAAGCCTTTTCACAGTGAGATCTATGCGATATGGCCGAGAAATGTAATTTTGATGTTAACTCCCAAACCGCTGCGCAGAAGTCAACCAAACTTCACCCAATAGTGTATTGTATCACAATCTAGTAGTTACATTTGAAAATTTTGTTCTAGGACATTTTGTTTGAACGCAATCATCAAACTTAATTAAAAAAGTCATTTAAGCCTTTTCACAGTGAGATCTATGCGATATGGCCGAGAAATGTAATTTTGATGTTAACTCCCAAACCGCTGCGCAGAAGTCAACCAAACTTCACCCAATAGTGTATTGTATCACAATCTAGTAGTTACATTTGAAAATTTTGTTCTAGGAAATTTTGTTTGAGCGCAATCATCAAACTTAATTAAAAAAGTCATTTAAGCCTTTTCACAGTGAGATCTATGCGATATGGCCGAGAAATGTAATTTTGATGTTAACTCCCAAACCGCTGCGCAGAAGTCAACCAAACTTCACCCATTAGTGTATTGTATCACAATCTAGTAGTTACATGTGGAAATTTGGTTCTAGGACATTTGATTTGAGCGCAATCCTCAAACTTAGGTCAAAAAAGCCATTTAAGCCTTTTCACAGTGAGATCTATGCGATATGGCCGAGAAATGTAATTTTGATGTTAACTCCCAAACCGCTGCGCAGAAGTCAACCAAACTTCACCCAATAGTGTATTGTATCACATTCTAGTAGTTACATTTTAAAATTTCGTTCTAGGACATTTGGTTTGAGCGCAATTATTAAACTTAGGTCAAAAAAGCCATTTAAGCCTTTTCACAGTGAGATCTATGCGATATGGCCGAGAAATGTAATTTTGATGTTAACTCCCAAACCGCTGCGCAGAAGTAAACCAAACTTCACCCAATAGTGTATTGTATCACAATCTAGTAGTTACATGTGGAAATTTGGTTCTAGGACATTTGATTTGAGCGCAATCATCAAACTTAATTAAAAAAGTCATTTAAGCCTTTTCACAGTGAGATCTATGCGATATGGCCGAGAAATGTAATTTTGATGTTAACTCCCAAACCGCTGCGCAGAAGTCAACCAAACTTCACCCATTAGTGTATTGTATCACAATCTAGTAGTTACATGTGGAAATTTGGTTATAGGACATGTGATTTGAGCGCAATCCTCAAACTTAGGTCAAAAAAGCCATTTAAGCCTTTTCACAGTGAGATCTATGCGATATGGCCGAGAAATGTAATTTTGATGTTAACTCCCAAACCGCTGCGCAGAAGTCAACCAAACTTCACCCATTAGTGTATTGTATCACAATCTAGTAGTTACATGTGGAAATTTGGTTCTAGGACATTTGATTTGAGCGCAATCCTCAAACTTAGGTCAAAAAAGCCATTTAAGCCTTTTCACAGTGAGATCTATGCGATATGGCCGAGAAATGTAATTTTGATGTTAACTCCCAAACCGCTGCGCAGAAGTCAACCAAACTTCACCCAATAGTGTATTGTATCACATTCTAGTAGTTACATTTTAAAATTTCGTTCAAGGACATTTGGTTTGAGCGCAATTATTAAACTTAGGTCAAAAAAGCCATTTAAGCCTTTTCACAGTGAGATCTATGCGATATGGCCGAGAAATGTAATTTTGATGTTAACTCCCAAACCGCTGCGCAGAAGTAAACCAAACTTCACCCATTAGTGTATTGTATCACAATCTAGTAGTTACATGTGGAAATTTGGTTCTAGGACATTTGATTTGAGCGCAATCCTCAAACTTAGGTCAAAAAAGCCATTTAAGCCTTTTCACAGTGAGATCTATGCGATATGGCCGAGAAATGTAATTTTGATGTTAACTCCCAAACCGCTGCGCAGAAGTCAACCAAACTTCACCCAATAGTGTATTGTATCACAATCTAGTAGTTACATTTGAAAATTTTGTTCTAGGACATTTTGTTTGAGCGCAATCATCAAACTTAATTAAAAAAGTCATTTAAGCCTTTTCACAGTGAGATCTATGCGATATGGCCGAGAAATGTAATTTTGATGTTAACTCCCAAACCGCTGCGCAGAAGTCAACCAAACTTCACCCAATAGTGTATTGTATCACAATCTAGTAGTTACATTTGAAAATTTTGTTCTAGGACATTTTGTTTGAGCGCAATCCTCAAACTTAGGTCAAAAAAGCCATTTAAGCCTTTTCACAATGAGATCTATGCGATATGGCCGAGAAATGTAATTTTGATGTTAACTCCCAAACCGCTGCGCAGAAGTCAACCAAACTTCACCCAATAGTGTATTGTATCACAATCTAGTAGTTACATTTGAAAATTTTGTTTTAGGAAATTTTGTTTGAGCGCAATCATCAAACTTAATTAAAAAAGTCATTTAAGCCTTTTCACAGGGAGATCTATGCGATATGGCCGAGAAATGTAATTTTGATGTTCACTCCCAAACCGCTGCGCAGAAGTCAACCAAACTTCACCCATTAGTGTATTGTATCACAATCTAGTAGTTACATGTGGAAATTTGGTTCTAGGACATTTGATTTGAGCGCAATCCTCAAACTTAGGTCAAAAAAGCCATTTAAGCCTTTTCACAGTGAGATCTATGCGATATGGCCGAGAAATGTAATTTTGATGTTAACTCCCAAACCGCTGCGCAGAAGTCAACTAAACTTCACCCAATAGTGTATTGTATCACAATCTAGTAGTTACATTTGAAAATTTTGTTCTAGGACATTTTGTTTGAGCGCAATCATTAAACTTAATTAAAAAAGTCATTTAAGCCTTTTCACAGTGAGATCTATGCGATATGGCCGAGAAATGTAATTTTGATGTTAACTCCCAAACCGCTGCGCAGAAGTCAACCAAACTTCACCCATTAGTGTATTGTATCATAATCTAGTAATTACATGTGGAAATTTGGTTCTAGGACATTTGATTTGAGCGCAATCCTCAAATTTAGGTCAAAAAAGCCATTTAAGCCTTTTCACAGTGAGATCTATGCGATATGGCCGAGAAATGTAATTTTGATGTTAACTCCCAAACCGCTGCGCAGAAGTCAACCAAACTTCACCCAATAGTGTATTGTATCACAATCTAGTAGTTATATTTGAAAATTTTGTTCTAGGACATTTTGTTTGAACGCAATCATCAAACTTAATTAAAAAATTCATTTAAGCCTTTTCACAGTGAGATCTATGCGATATGGCCGAGAAATGTAATTTTGATGTTAACTCCCAAACCGCTGCGCAGAAGTCAACCAAACTTCACCCAATAGTGTATTGTATCACAATCTAGTAGTTACATTTGAAAATTTTGTTTTAGGAAATTTTGTTTGAGCGCAATCATCAAACTTAATTAAAAAAGTCATTTAAGCCTTTTCACAGTGAGATCTATGCGATATGGCCGAGAAATGTAATTTTGATGTTAACTCCCAAACCGCTGCGCAGAAGTCAACCAAACTTCACCCAATAGTGTATTGTATCACATTCTAGTAGTTACATGTGGAAATTTGGTTATAGGACATTTGATTTGAGCGCAATCCTCAAACTTAGGTCAAAAAAGCCATTTAAGCCTTTTCACAGTGAGATCTATGCGATATGGCCGAGAAATGTAATTTTGATGTTAACTCCCAAACCGCTGCGCAGAAGTCAACCAAACTTCACCCATTAGTGTATTGTATCACAATCTAGTAGTTACATTTGAAAATTTCGTTCTAGGACATTTGGTTTGAGCGCAATCTTTAAACTTAGGTCAAAAAAGCCATTTAAGCCTTTTCACAGTGAGATCTATGCGATATGGCCGAGAAATGTAATTTTGATGTTAACTCCCAAACCGCTGCGCAGAAGTCAACCAAACTTCACCCAATAGTGTATTGTATCACAATCTAGTAGTTACATTTGAAAATTTTGTTCTAGGACATTTTGTTTGAACGCAATCATCAAACTTAATTAAAAAAGTCATTTAAGCCTTTTCACAGTGAGATCTATGCGATATGGCCGAGAAATGTAATTTTGATGTTAACTCCCAAACCGCTGCGCAGAAGTCAACCAAACTTCACCCAATAGTGTATTTTATCACAATCTAGTAGTTACATTTGGAAATTGAGTTCTAGGACATTTGATTTGAGCGCAATCTTCAAACTTAATTAAAAAAAGTCATTTAAGCCTTTTCACAGTGAGATCTATGCGATATGGCCGAGAAATGTAATTTTGATGTTAACTCCCAAACCGCTGCGCAGAAGTCAACCAAACTTCACCCATTAGTGTATTGTATCACAATCTAGTAGTTACATGTGGAAATTTGGTTCTAGGACATTTGATTTGAGCGCAATCCTCAAACTTAGGTCAAAAAAGCCATTTAAGCCTTTTCACAGTGAGATCTATGCGATATGGCCGAGAAATGTAATTTTGATGTTAACTCCCAAACCGCTGCGCAGAAGTCAACCAAACTTCACCCAATAGTGTATTGTATCACATTCTAGTAGTTACATTTTAAAATTTCGTTCAAGGACATTTGGTTTGAGCGCAATTATTAAACTTAGGTCAAAAAAGCCATTTAAGCCTTTTCACAGTGAGATCTATGCGATATGGCCGAGAAATGTAATTTTGATGTTAACTCCCAAACCGCTGCGCAGAAGTCAACCAAACTTCACCCATTAGTGTATTGTATCACAATCTAGTAGTTACATGTGGAAATTTGGTTCTAGGACATTTGATTTGAGCGCAATCCTCAAACTTAGGTCAAAAAAGCCATTTAAGCCTTTTCACAGTGAGATCTATGCGATATGGCCGAGAAATGTAATTTTGATGTTAACTCCCAAACCGCTGCGCAGAAGTCAACCAAACTTCACCCAATAGTGTATTGTATCACAATCTAGTAGTTACATTTGAAAATTTTGTTCTAGGACATTTTGTTTGAACGCAATCATCAAACTTAATTAAAAAAGTCATTTAAGCCTTTTCACAGTGAGATCTATGCGATATGGCCGAGAAATGTAATTTTGATGTTAACTCCCAAACCGCTGCGCAGAAGTCAACCAAACTTCACCCAATAGTGTATTGTATCACAATCTAGTAGTTACATTTGAAAATTTTGTTCTAGGACATTTTGTTTGAGCGCAATCCTCAAACTTAGGTCAAAAAAGCCATTTAAGCCTTTTCACAATGAGATCTATGCGATATGGCCGAGAAATGTAATTTTGATGTTAACTCCCAAACCGCTGCGCAGAAGTCAACCAAACTTCACCCAATAGTGTATTGTATCACAATCTAGTAGTTACATTTGAAAATTTTGTTTTAGGAAATTTTGTTTGAGCGCAATCATCAAACTTAATTAAAAAAGTCATTTAAGCCTTTTCACAGTGAGATCTATGCGATATGGCCGAGAAATGTAATTTTGATGTTCACTCCCAAACCGCTGCGCAGAAGTCAACCAAACTTCACCCATTAGTGTATTGTATCACAATCTAGTAGTTACATGTGGAAATTTGGTTCTAGGACATTTGATTTGAGCGCAATCCTCAAACTTAGGTCAAAAAAGCCATTTAAGCCTTTTCACAGTGAGATCTATGCGATATGGCCGAGAAATGTAATTTTGATGTTAACTCCCAAACCGCTGCGCAGAAGTCAACTAAACTTCACCCAATAGTGTATTGTATCACAATCTAGTAGTTACATTTGAAAATTTTGTTCTAGGACATTTTGTTTGAGCGCAATCATTAAACTTAATTAAAAAAGTCATTTAAGCCTTTTCACAGTGAGATCTATGCGATATGGCCGAGAAATGTAATTTTGATGTTAACTCCCAAACCGCTGCGCAGAAGTCAACCAAACTTCACCCATTAGTGTATTGTATCATAATCTAGTAATTACATGTGGAAATTTGGTTCTAGGACATTTGATTTGAGCGCAATCCTCAAATTTAGGTCAAAAAAGCCATTTAAGCCTTTTCACAGTGAGATCTATGCGATATGGCCGAGAAATGTAATTTTGATGTTAACTCCCAAACCGCTGCGCAGAAGTCAACCAAACTTCACCCAATAGTGTATTGTATCACAATCTAGTAGTTATATTTGAAAATTTTGTTCTAGGACATTTTGTTTGAACGCAATCATCAAACTTAATTAAAAAATTCATTTAAGCCTTTTCACAGTGAGATCTATGCGATATGGCCGAGAAATGTAATTTTGATGTTAACTCCCAAACCGCTGCGCAGAAGTCAACCAAACTTCACCCAATAGTGTATTGTATCACAATCTAGTAGTTACATTTGAAAATTTTGTTTTAGGAAATTTTGTTTGAGCGCAATCATCAAACTTAATTAAAAAAGTCATTTAAGCCTTTTCACAGTGAGATCTATGCGATATGGCCGAGAAATGTAATTTTGATGTTAACTCCCAAACCGCTGCGCAGAAGTCAACCAAACTTCACCCAATAGTGTATTGTATCACATTCTAGTAGTTACATGTGGAAATTTGGTTATAGGACATTTGATTTGAGCGCAATCCTCAAACTTAGGTCAAAAAAGCCATTTAAGCCTTTTCACAGTGAGATCTATGCGATATGGCCGAGAAATGTAATTTTGATGTTAACTCCCAAACCGCTGCGCAGAAGTCAACCAAACTTCACCCATTAGTGTATTGTATCACAATCTAGTAGTTACATTTGAAAATTTCGTTCTAGGACATTTGGTTTGAGCGCAATCTTTAAACTTAGGTCAAAAAAGCCATTTAAGCCTTTTCACAGTGAGATCTATGCGATATGGCCGAGAAATGTAATTTTGATGTTAACTCCCAAACCGCTGCGCAGAAGTCAACCAAACTTCACCCAATAGTGTATTGTATCACAATCTAGTAGTTACATTTGAAAATTTTGTTCTAGGACATTTTGTTTGAACGCAATCATCAAACTTAATTAAAAAAGTCATTTAAGCCTTTTCACAGTGAGATCTATGCGATATGGCCGAGAAATGTAATTTTGATGTTAACTCCCAAACCGCTGCGCAGAAGTCAACCAAACTTCACCCAATAGTGTATTTTATCACAATCTAGTAGTTACATTTGGAAATTGAGTTCTAGGACATTTGATTTGAGCGCAATCTTCAAACTTAATTAAAAAAAGTCATTTAAGCCTTTTCACAGTGAGATCTATGCGATATGGCCGAGAAATGTAATTTTGATGTTAACTCCCAAACCGCTGCGCAGAAGTCAACCAAACTTCACCCATTAGTGTATTGTATCACAATCTAGTAGTTACATGTGGAAATTTGGTTCTAGGACATTTGATTTGAGCGCAATCCTCAAACTTAGGTCAAAAAAGCCATTTAAGCCTTTTCACAGTGAGATCTATGCGATATGGCCGAGAAATGTAATTTTGATGTTAACTCCCAAACCGCTGCGCAGAAGTCAACCAAACTTCACCCAATAGTGTATTGTATCACATTCTAGTAGTTACATTTTAAAATTTCGTTCAAGGACATTTGGTTTGAGCGCAATTATTAAACTTAGGTCAAAAAAGCCATTTAAGCCTTTTCACAGTGAGATCTATGCGATATGGCCGAGAAATGTAATTTTGATGTTAACTCCCAAACCGCTGCGCAGAAGTCAACCAAACTTCACCCATTAGTGTATTGTATCACAATCTAGTAGTTACATGTGGAAATTTGGTTCTAGGACATTTGATTTGAGCGCAATCCTCAAACTTAGGTCAAAAAAGCCATTTAAGCCTTTTCACAGTGAGATCTATGCGATATGGCCGAGAAATGTAATTTTGATGTTAACTCCCAAACCGCTGCGCAGAAGTCAACCAAACTTCACCCAATAGTGTATTGTATCACAATCTAGTAGTTACATTTGAAAATTTTGTTCTAGGACATTTTGTTTGAACGCAATCATCAAACTTAATTAAAAAAGTCATTTAAGCCTTTTCACAGTGAGATCTATGCGATATGGCCGAGAAATGTAATTTTGATGTTAACTCCCAAACCGCTGCGCAGAAGTCAACCAAACTTCACCCAATAGTGTATTGTATCACAATCTAGTAGTTACATTTGAAAATTTTGTTCTAGGACATTTTGTTTGAGCGCAATCCTCAAACTTAGGTCAAAAAAGCCATTTAAGCCTTTTCACAATGAGATCTATGCGATATGGCCGAGAAATGTAATTTTGATGTTAACTCCCAAACCGCTGCGCAGAAGTCAACCAAACTTCACCCAATAGTGTATTGTATCACAATCTAGTAGTTACATTTGAAAATTTTGTTTTAGGACATTTTGTTTGAACGCAATCATCAAACTTAATTAAAAAAGTCATTTAAGCCTTTTCACAGTGAGATCTATGCGATATGGCCGAGAAATGTAATTTTGATGTTAACTCCCAAACCGCTGCGCAGAAGTCAACCAAACTTCACCCAATAGTGTATTGTATCACAATCTAGTAGTTACATTTGAAAATTTTGTTCTAGGACATTTTGTTTGAGCGCAATCCTCAAACTTAGGTCAAAAAAGCCATTTAAGCCTTTTCACAATGAGATCTATGCGATATGGCCGAGAAATGTAATTTTGATGTTAACTCCCAAACCGCTGCGCAGAAGTCAACCAAACTTCACCCATTAGTGTATTGTATCACATTCTAGTAGTTACATTTGAAAATTTCGTTCTAGGACATTTGGTTTGAGCGCAATCATTAAACTTAGGTCAAAAAAGCCATTTAAGCCTTTTCACAGTGAGATCTATGCGATATGGCCGAGAAATGTAATTTTGATGTTAACTCCCAAACCGCTGCGCAGAAGTAAACCAAACTTCACCCATTAGTGTATTGTATCACAATCTAGTAGTTACATGTGGAAATTTGGTTCTAGGACATTTGATTTGAGCGCAATCCTCAAACTTAGGTCAAAAAAGCCATTTAAGCCTTTTCACAGTGAGATCTATGCGATATGGCCGAGAAATGTAATTTTGATGTTAACTCCCAAACCGCTGCGCAGAAGTCAACCAAACTTCACCCAATAGTGTATTGTATCACAATCTAGTAGTTACATTTGAAAATTTTGTTCTAGGACATTTTGTTTGAACGCAATCATCAAACTTAATTAAAAAAAGTCATTTAAGCCTTTTCACAGTGAGATCTATGCGATATGGCCGAGAAATGTAATTTTGATGTTAACTCCCAAACCGCTGCGCAGAAGTCAACCAAACTTCACCCATTAGTGTATTGTATCACATTCTAGTAGTTACATTTGAAAATTTCGTTCTAGGACATTTGGTTTGAGCGCAATCATTAAACTTAGGTCAAAAAAGCCATTTAAGCCTTTTCACAGTGAGATCTATGCGATATGGCCGAGAAATGTAATTTTGATGTTAACTCCCAAACCGCTGCGCAGAAGTAAACCAAACTTCACCCATTAGTGTATTGTATCACAATCTAGTAGTTACATGTGGAAATTTGGTTCTAGGACATTTGATTTGAGCGCAATCCTCAAACTTAGGTCAAAAAAGCCATTTAAGCCTTTTCACAGTGAGATCTATGCGATATGGCCGAGAAATGTAATTTTGATGTTAACTCCCAAACCGCTGCGCAGAAGTCAACCAAACTTCACCCAATAGTGTATTGTATCACATTCTAGTAGTTACATTTTAAAATTTCGTTCAAGGACATTTGGTTTGAGCGCAATTATTAAACTTAGGTCAAAAAAGCCATTTAAGCCTTTTCACAGTGAGATCTATGCGATATGGCCGAGAAATGTAATTTTGATGTTAACTCCCAAACCGCTGCGCAGAAGTCAACCAAACTTCACCCATTAGTGTATTGTATCACAATCTAGTAGTTACATGTGGAAATTTGGTTCTAGGACATTTGATTTGAGCGCAATCCTCAAACTTAGGTCAAAAAAGCCATTTAAGCCTTTTCACAGTGAGATCTATGCGATATGGCCGAGAAATGTAATTTTGATGTTAACTCCCAAACCGCTGCGCAGAAGTCAACCAAACTTCACCCAATAGTGTATTGTATCACAATCTAGTAGTTACATTTGAAAATTTTGTTCTAGGACATTTTGTTTGAACGCAATCATCAAACTTAATTAAAAAAGTCATTTAAGCCTTTTCACAGTGAGATCTATGCGATATGGCCGAGAAATGTAATTTTGATGTTAACTCCCAAACCGCTGCGCAGAAGTCAACCAAACTTCACCCAATAGTGTATTGTATCACAATCTAGTAGTTACATTTGAAAATTTTGTTCTAGGACATTTTGTTTGAGCGCAATCCTCAAACTTAGGTCAAAAAAGCCATTTAAGCCTTTTCACAATGAGATCTATGCGATATGGCCGAGAAATGTAATTTTGATGTTAACTCCCAAACCGCTGCGCAGAAGTCAACCAAACTTCACCCAATAGTGTATTGTATCACAATCTAGTAGTTACATTTGAAAATTTTGTTTTAGGACATTTTGTTTGAACGCAATCATCAAACTTAATTAAAAAAGTCATTTAAGCCTTTTCACAGTGAGATCTATGCGATATGGCCGAGAAATGTAATTTTGATGTTAACTCCCAAACCGCTGCGCAGAAGTCAACCAAACTTCACCCAATAGTGTATTGTATCACAATCTAGTAGTTACATTTGAAAATTTTGTTCTAGGACATTTTGTTTGAGCGCAATCCTCAAACTTAGGTCAAAAAAGCCATTTAAGCCTTTTCACAATGAGATCTATGCGATATGGCCGAGAAATGTAATTTTGATGTTAACTCCCAAACCGCTGCGCAGAAGTCAACCAAACTTCACCCATTAGTGTATTGTATCACATTCTAGTAGTTACATTTGAAAATTTCGTTCTAGGACATTTGGTTTGAGCGCAATCATTAAACTTAGGTCAAAAAAGCCATTTAAGCCTTTTCACAGTGAGATCTATGCGATATGGCCGAGAAATGTAATTTTGATGTTAACTCCCAAACCGCTGCGCAGAAGTAAACCAAACTTCACCCATTAGTGTATTGTATCACAATCTAGTAGTTACATGTGGAAATTTGGTTCTAGGACATTTGATTTGAGCGCAATCCTCAAACTTAGGTCAAAAAAGCCATTTAAGCCTTTTCACAGTGAGATCTATGCGATATGGCCGAGAAATGTAATTTTGATGTTAACTCCCAAACCGCTGCGCAGAAGTCAACCAAACTTCACCCAATAGTGTATTGTATCACAATCTAGTAGTTACATTTGAAAATTTTGTTCTAGGACATTTTGTTTGAACGCAATCATCAAACTTAATTAAAAAAAGTCATTTAAGCCTTTTCACAGTGAGATCTATGCGATATGGCCGAGAAATGTAATTTTGATGTTAACTCCCAAACCGCTGCGCAGAAGTCAACCAAACTTCACCCATTAGTGTATTGTATCACAATCTAGTAGTTACATGTGGAAATTTGGTTATAGGACATTTGATTTGAGCGCAATCCTCAAACTTAGGTCAAAAAAGCCATTTAAGCCTTTTCACAGTGAGATCTATGCGATATGGCCGAGAAATGTAATTTTGATGTTAACTCCCAAACCGCTGCGCAGAAGTCAACCAAACTTCACCCAATAGTGTATTTTATCACAATCTAGTAGTTACATTTGGAAATTTAGTTCTAGGACATTTGATTTGAGCGCAATCTTCAAACTTAATTAAAAAAAGTCATTTAAGCCTTTTCACAGTGAGATCTATGCGATATGGCCGAGAAATGTAATTTTGATGTTCACTCCCAAACCGCTGCGCAGAAGTCAACCAAACTTCAACCATTAGTGTATTGTATCACAATCTAGTAG